>NC_092861.1:85162649-85195183 GCF_032062135.1 Pyxicephalus adspersus | reverse complement strand
TACATAAAAAAAACTAGAGAAATCTTTTCTCACCAATGTGATTGCCGCTTTCCAGCAGTTTTTATCTTCTAAACCCCCAGACTGGTCATGTGATCATAGCAGACCAACCTTCCCACTCAGGTGGGAAGTGCAGAAAGTGGGACAGGGGTTATGGCCATGTTTTGGTTTTACCATGTTTTGGTTAACCAACAGGCAGTGTTTTTTAATAGTTTGCTAAAATCCTTGCAAAGTATAGAACTTTCAAAGGGGAGGATATTTTTGAGCAACAAAGCTACAGTTGAAGTGTATAAAAAAATAAATGGTACTATATGAAAATGTAAATGCACTCGTATTTGTAAAATGCATTAAACTCAAACAAGAAAAATTGTGTCTAATCTATATATATTATAAAACTTTATATTTGTATAATAAAATTCCCCAAATGAATTTCAACATCCATTGCCAAAATGACTTACCTTATGAAACCCACGGAAATATGTTAAATAATGAACTCTTAAATGTATTTTGTTTTAAATTCAATGTCACTTTTATTTTTGAACATTGCTAAGAATGCTTTCAAAACGTATTACATTATATTGAAAGATGCATACAAAATAAATAAAACAAAACAAGCTACATGTGCCAAAATAAAATAATCTGTGCTTTACTTATGCAGAGGAAAACAACAGACCCACTTTAGGGACCCAAAATACACCTTCCTACTTTGGTGTGTTGTGCCACAAAATTAGCTGCATTGTCTTAGGGATATTCAATTTTTTTTTCAATGGACTGGCAATGCACTAAACATTTTAGTGTTCCTGTGTTTTTTCTATAGACACTACAATGAATGATAGTGTACAGGAGAACTGCAGTGCGGATGCGTTCATGTGGCATTCACAATGAGTGTTGTGGCATCATACCAGTGCAATTGGTGTGCACCAACACAATAAAGTGGTATTAGAAGGGCCCTAAAACTGGCTCCATAGCATATTTTATTTAGGGCTGAGAATTTTCAAATGCAACAGTGAGCATAAATAAACAGTTTGGTTTAAAAAAAAAAGAATTGTAAACATACTTACCCCTGTTATATATCGCGTTCTACACTGGATGGTTCCAAATACTCCAAGAATGACAATAATGATATGAACAAAATTTGCCAAGATAGGTGCCCACTGGTAGCCCAAGAAGTCAAATATTTGTCTCTCCAGTATACATGCCTACAATGAAAAAAATATATGTTTAAATGAACAAATAGATAAAAGTGATTAGGAACGTGTGATTTGACATTGTACATGTACATTAAATATAACTGTTATATAACTGTTATACAATTCTTCTTACTTATATTTAGCATATACATAAAGAATGAATGACATTAAAGATATAAATAGGATTTCTCCTATTTATATAGGTTACCTGGTTTGCAATAAAAATAATAATCACAATGATTTTCAGTTGCTTTTAAAAACATGAAGTTCATGTAAAAATAAATAGAAATGTGCCCTGAATCGCCATTAGTATGTAATAGTAATAAAAAAAAACTTTTTCGGTTAATATTAACCCAACCACAAAAAAATACACTTTACATTTTAAAATAATTTTAAAAAGTTGTTTTATTCTCTGTAATTATGTAGCTATCAATAAACAAATTCCAGTCCTGCCATGAGAATTGTTTAGGAAGTTTCTGTTATGGGGTGAATCTGGGGTGACCCTGTGTAGTCCTTGTTTGAGCCTACAAGTGCCCATGCAAACATTAGGCCAGATTTACTAAAACCCTCCAAGAATGCAGAAGATAAACTATCATAGGAGAACCTGGGTAATTCAGCAAACCTGGAATGGATTACAAACAATTACCAACTAATAGAAAATTATATTTAAGGAATCCATTCCAGGTGTACTGGATCCCCCAGGTTTTCCCACGGTAATCTATCTTCTCCAGTCTTGGAGAGCTTTCATAAGCTTTCAGACCAATATTGTACAGGAATGGTCCCTAATTTTCCAACAAAAAACAATGACGTAGAACAAAAACTAGTGGATGTATGTAATAATATTATTATTATTATTATTATTATTATTATTATTATTATTATTATTAAACAGGATTTTCATAGCACCAACATATAATGTACAGGGCTGTACATTAAATAGGGATTGCAAATGACAGACAGTGACACAGGAGAGGATCGAGAGGATTCTGCCCCAAAGCACTCATAATCTATGAGTAGGAAAGCAGGAATATTCTAAAAGAAAGAGTAGGTAAAATAGCAGCACTGAGATAAGAACAAAAAATTATAGAAACTATATTAAAAACCAAGGACCCCAGATCAAGCTATAATTTTATGTCATGATGATTCTAAAAACATTGGATTTTTAGTAATTTAAATTTTAAACTTCAATGTACCTGGCTGTTATACTACAGCTCCCTAAGTGCACTAAAGTATTCAAGGTTTATATAACTAGTATTTAACAATGCAGAAAGAATTGCAACAATGTTAAATCCCTCAACAGAGAAATACACTAAGCATTGTTCTATTCATTTTAAAGAATGTTTTTGCAAAGTTAAAAAAAAATACATTAAGCTTTGTTTAATAAACTACATATTACTAAGCAAAATGATTCTGTAATTGAGGTCAACTGCAGTGCTCAGGCAGAATAAAACTACCCATCACATCATAATTAGTTCAGACAATTCACAACTAACCTCTGTTTTGTTACTACATACTAAAAATCAGTGTACTTATATATATTGATTAAAGGATAACATGGCCCCATTTAGGCACATAAATGAAATTTCACTTTGCAAGATTAACACTAATACGCTAACACTTATTGCTATCTTATACAATTTAAAATAGGTATCATATTGTCCTAACTGTACATTCCATAATATTGCTACCCCCAACCCCCTTCACACATTCTTATTATTGCATTATTTTAATGCACTTTTTTGTTTGCCTTTTAAACGTTCCAATGTTAAATGCCTAAAAGTGGCTATATAGAAAGCGTGTGAATAATACAAAGATACACTATTCAATGTTAAAGAATATTAATAAATCACTTTGTGTGCACCCAGTTACACAATTAGTACATTTCTGTTTGTTTTTGCTTAATTGTTCTAACAAGCAATTTCTGTCACTTAAAAAACGTAACATGTGCGCAAGCTTCTATTTGCAGCTTGTAAGTCTTTAAATAGTGAGTTTATTGGCTGTGGGCTGTATGCCCAAACGCTACATGCTCCCATCATAGCAGCCATTCGTTAGATGCCATCTTAGGTCATTGTCATCTGTCAGAACAACTACACAGAAACTGCTAGGGCTTTATAGGACCCATACAGGAATTCTGCCACACATAACCCCTGATTCATCAAGCAGAATCGGATTATCGGTCGCGCATTCGTATTAGCGATCCGGAATCGTACGCCGTCGCGCTATTCAGCAACGAAAAAAGCTCGCGCACGGAGCCGCGCTTATCCGACAGCTTTTTACTGGCGATCTTGCATTAAAAGTCACTGTTCCCCTAAAAAATCATTCTTTCTAATGGCACACACATTACCCATAGCCCTAAAAAAAAATGCGGTAATCCGCGATCGATGGCCGCGCGTACGTTCGCGCTGCCAGCGAGCGCGGATTTCATTGATGAATCAGGGGCATAGTGTGCATGATCACCATGTGAAGATACACCACCTAATTCTTTATAAAAGCAAACTCATCTCAGTAAAGAGAGCAAGTGGCTGTCCCTGCTACCTCTCTTACTCTTGCTGATTCCTATTTGTTTACCACACTCCTGTTTGTGGCACCCAAGTAGGGTCTGCTGCCTGTTTGCATAGGGAGGCAATTGTTTGTACCAAAATGAGCATAACCATATTTACCTCCACAAGTGATAAGGGGCACAGCTGTAGAGCCGGAATTTGTAGGCATAGACTGGACATGGAGCCAACATTACCTTCCCCAACTTTGCCTTTTAATCCAAAATCCTCTATATCATTGTATTGCAGCTAGCTATCCACCCTGCACCTCCTGTAATGAAAACAAGTACAACTCGAACTGTCCCTATCATCTCAACACTCAAAGCTGCCATATTGAAAGTGTCCCTGTAAGCTAAAGCACAATAGTTAACAGCATTCCATATCCCTAATAGGCCATTGGGTAAATCTAGGTTGGCAGAATGGCAGCAAACCACAAGGTGTACAACTTCATTTGCTGTACCAACAGGAATTAAATATAATGCACCCAACTCGGTCACCAGTATACTTCTACTACATCTCTTCCTTGTCCCCCTTCATTTATAGTTACACTGCATTTACATTACCGTTAACAACAAAAAATCTGCACAGAGCATACAGTGCTGCCTAAAGGAAAAAGTGCCATAGTGTCTAAACTACTTTGGCCGGGCACCCTCAACCATACAGTGCAAGAGCCTCTCAGGGCTACCCAGGCTGATCCATCACAAGATTCAACCACGCAAATTTGTAAAAGACAACAGAACAACCTTGGCAGGCTTTGACCTTGAACACCTGAAGCATTAAGAAAAACTTTTTACCCACTATCTGCTAAAATATCTTTCCCATTGGCTTAAAGATATTCAGCTTTAGGATATTCTGAACACCACACATTTGGACTAATTTGTCTTTGAACCTCTGGTCAAACAGTCATGTTTATGAAAAACTGATATAAACCCCATGCAAAGGGATAAGATTCCAAACAGCTTAGCAGTGAATGGTGGAATGGGGTAGAGAATATTGCAAATGAAAACTTGAAGGTCGACATGCTGTTTATTTTATGTGTTTACTTGTATTTGTATAGCACTGATTTATGACATATAATTACTGCTCTTTCTTTGCTTTGCTTCTTTGCTTCTTAACAAATATAGCTAACATTTGCATTGAATCCACAAATGAAACAATAAAGCCCATAAGAATGCATACCTGTGCGAATACCGAAAGAATTTCCATTGGTTTTCTTTTACATGAAATATATTTATATCTAAACCAGAGTCCACTTTCAAATGATAATGGTTGTGTCATTTGCATAATTGTCCTACGGCACATCTTCTATTAACATCACACTACTTCATTTGACTCCATATCATCATGATTTTTTTCAATTAATATAACCTGAGAACAAGCTCAGAAAACCTACATAATTTTCTGTCGTGTTGAATATAAATGGTAATCTGTCAAATCATTTTATTATATTTCCTTCACAGCCTAGAGGCATATTGAAGATGCAAGTAATTTACTACACACATTACAAAAGATGTCTAAAAGGCTTGTGCCCAATGATACAGGAATTGACAAAAGTCTAATGATCTAATGTTTCAGGAGCTCTTAAGTGCAAAACAATACATTTGTTCTCTTGTGCTATCTAACTTGTAAAACTAATATTGCAGAGGCAGTTGTTGTGCCAGCCAATGTATTTATAGAGAAAATAATAGGAAAGATGCACATCTTAATTTGGATGTGTTTGTATGTCCACTACTTAGTTGAATGGGCAAAATATTGCACCTGCACCCATGACCTGCATAGACCTATATAGGCTGCCTAAATGTTAGCTTATTGATGGACTGACAGATAGACTATACAAGTCCTACAGCTCATGAGCTTGGGCTCCCCTTATAGAGGATATGGGTTGAGGCTTCGTAGTACACTGAGATAAAAAGATGTTTCTGGAAGTTTTGTTATCAGCATTTACATCGCTGATTCCCAACCCTATAGCTTGTAAGTCAACACTTAGCCTTGCCTAATCCTTTTTAGTTTGGCAGAAATGACTGTGCTGCTAAAACTCTCCCATTGTGAGCTGAAGTGACTGGAAAAGAAAGTGGCAAGAAGCTCTTGCATTTTATAGTAACTGGATTTAAAACACAAAAGCCTTTTGATATACGTTGTTTTATTAAATGTGTAAATATATCTCATAAATGTTCACCTATCAAAGTGAATAATAATAAATACGATTTACTGGTTTTACATGGTCACAGTTAAAAAAAAAACATCCATCAAGTTTAAAAAAGTCTATTAAGTTAAAAATATCTCAATTAAAAACCCTATAGACATAGTTGATCCAGAGGAAGGCAAAAAAAAAAACCCTGTTTCAATTTGCTACAACAAGGGAAAAAAATAATTTCCTGATTCTATGAGGCAATTGGATGTTCCCTGGATCAACAGTTTCTATTACCTTTACTTTAAAGCTTTAATACCCAGTTATTTTCTGTGCTTCTAGAAAAACATCCAGTTTTTTCCTAAAGCAATCTATAGTAGTTGCTGAAACTACTTCCTGAGTGAGCCGATTCCCCATTTTCACAGACCTTACAGTGAAGAATCCCTTCCTTATCCAGAGTTTAAACTTCTTTTTCTCCAGACGCAAAGCACGCCCTCTTGTTCTTTGTAATGACCTTAAAGTGAATAATCAGGAAAAGAGTTCTCTATATGGAACATGGATATGTACAATTTGCCTAGACTAATTGTATGTTCAATTTAGACACAACCATATGAGTAAAATTATCAAATTCCTCTGCACACAGTGGGATGTTTTACATGAATACAGATTCAATGACTTGTATGTAATGACTACATTTACAAATATTTATAACAATGGCTATTGTAAAGTAGTAATAGGTTGGCTATACTTGGGTTGATTTTCCTATAAAATCAAGCAATCCATCTGATCTTATCTGTATGAAAACTATAAATTAGTTCTTAAAGTCCAAATTTTAACAACCAAATGTGATCAGTATATTTTGTAGAATTAAAAGAACCCTGACAAGTTGGATTCACAAATTTCCATTCATCGTACCAATATCTGATGAAGTTTTAAGACCTCTTGATTCATTTCTGCTCAAATTTTGGAACGTGTATATCCTATGGGGTTGTCTTGCAGCAATACAATCAATTGTTTTTCAATCGATGGTAATCATTTATTTTGACCAACTTGCCTGAATTATGTTTCAACTTTAAATTAACCAACTCAATTGAACTGAACTTTGATTGATTAAAGCTGCTTATTAATTTTTGCATGGCTATTATGTGTTAATCTATCTGTCTAGTGTTGCACCCATTCAGCCCCATAAAATCTGAATTTTTAAATCTCACTTGGTCCTGTAATCCTATTTATAAATTATTTAATGTTCTTTTACTACTGTTACACTTTGTTAAACTTTCAGACTAAAATAAACTTTTTTTCTCTATAATTATCCCAATTTAGAAGAGTCCGAAAGAAACCACAATAATTGCTGGAAACTTAAAATATTAAGCATTAAAAGGGTGGGAGCACCAAGCCGTTCTTTACATATGTTTAACTCATTTGTGTTAAACATAGGGTTTGACATATTGAGCGATATATAATGCATGCAAAGCCGAATCCAATTCTTTCAATCCAGTTATTTTTGTTATGGATAGCAAACAAAATTACCTTTCTTGACCATCACTATCCAAATAATGAACAATTTAAAATTCCCCATGTACAATGAAAGCAGTGATGAATAACTTTGTGCAATATACCACAAGGCTCACATTTTACTATAATGAAGTCTCCATAGTGAGTATGTTTTGTTTTATTTGGAAACAGTGAAGTGACACTAATGAAGATAATTCTGTTTCCTACTTTCAGTGTAGTTGTATCTGGTATTCTTTACAAAGTTTACAGATCCAGTTATCAAAAGGCAGTCCTTTTTCCGCTTTATCACCGAAGACTTAATTTTTCTAATTTTGATGCTATATCCCAACCCTAACAGATAGAGCTCAAGCATTTCTCATATGGGATTATATCTAGTATTAATATTATATAATACATTAACTAATTAAATTACCAGGCTTAACTTGGATTAAATTGGCTGTTGCCCTTATTATTGGCTTATCTGACATTTAATATTTACCACTCACACCAATAATCTATAACACCACCAACTCTCTATTAATTTTGCATCATATCACCAGCCATGAGCTCAGGCACCACAACTCAAGTTTAACCAATAGCATTAACATTTTAGGATCAGGCTGCCAATGGGAAGTGGGCCAGGAATCTTTCTTGACCACTTTGGTAAAACTGTGCTTAGTTGTCATATTTACCTTCCTTCATAGCTTTCTAGGACTGGGCAGGCATTACTACGCTTGAACTCCTGACTACCCATTGAAGAATAAACCCCTCATTACACCAACATAATGTTGTTAGTTACCTATTTTTTATTAAAAAAGTGGGAAGAGAGAGAAAGGCGGGAAAGCAAAAGCAATTGCAAGAGCCCTCCCTTAACTGACATAATCCTATACTGGGGGCATTTGCTTTTGTTCCCTTCCATTCCTGTCTAGTGAAACCCCCCTAATATTCAAGGGGGCATTCTCATTGGGCACGCAGATGCAAAGTGGGTGGGGTTTAGTTCTAAAAGGGGCAAATTTAGTTATTCAGTTCTGCTTTTTTGTAGGAACAATAAGCTGGCTATTGTAAAACAAAAGACATGGAAAGTTGGGCACTTCTATATAGAACATGTACCAATGTAGAAATTAACAAATGAAAAAAAACATTGTTCTCTAAAAAGAATTGTCTTCTTCTTAACAGCACCCACTAAAAGTATAACTGCAGTGAGCCCACTGGAAAGGGGGCTGGCTTATCATTGCCTTTAAATGGGCATACCTAAGCCCTGACAACCAAATAAATGATTTTAAAAAGTCTATACCATATAACAAATCCCTTAGGTGCCCACAGTTATCCATTATGTTAGTTTGTCATGGCTAATCTACTAAAATTTTAACATAATCTCTTAATTAGCTTTTAATAATCAATTTAAATGGCCAGAATTGTTCAAAGCTGGCATTACACAAAATACCTTTTAGTTTAAATTACTAGTTTATTTAGAATTAGGTACCCTTCCTTTAAATTTATCCACCAAGGCACATTGGGCTCCGTTCTGCTTATTCAACCTGATGGATTTAATTCCAATACAACATTTATTCCACAATATAGTCTTTAAATTGTATTTCACATACATGGTAAAATTGTACATTTGTACCATGGTGGATTACATATCTGGAAAATAAATAGATCCTTTATACTAGGATATAATGGATGGATTTGTAATAAATTATATATTTATGTTTTAATGGAACATTTTCCACCCACTGGCACATATTATGAGAAAGAAAAATGTAATGAAAATAATACCCAGCATTATAGATAGGCCAAGTAATGTATGTTCCATGCCCTTGGCTGCTATATTGGTCCATTGCAAAAACATTGCCCCTGATTCATCTGCTGCAATAACATTTCAAGCATGCAAAAGTAGACTCCCAATCAATATTATCACACTGAAAGGTTTTCTTAGCATGTCTCAAGTGCTACTTCAGCTTTTTGAATTAGGTCTGGTGATATTATAACAATAAATGTACCCTCTGGTTTAAGTTCTTCTTCCTGCTAAAAAGGTCCTAAAGTGCTTTTATTTAATAACGGTAAAAGACAATTTTTCTGTACACACTCATCCCTTCCTCACAAGTTTATGAAAGTTATAAAAAATACTTTTTTACTAGAAATATAAATAACATTTTTAAACCCTGGGCCCACATACCTTACTGCATCACACTCGTTATATTTGTTGGTGCACACCCCATTGCACAGGACAGCCCCCTGACCACAACCAAGTTTTATGAACACTCATCACCATATTCTTTAGCAATGGGCCCACAGCCTGTTTACACCCATTAGGAGTAAGCTCCTTGTAATGTAGTGGACTTCCCGTCAGTCCTGTTCTTTCTGCTTGTACAGAATTACTGGCCTTCTATCCTCTCCTTGGTGTAGTTATCAGCAGGTGGTCTGTAGTGGGTGGGTCTGTTGGGTCTATGCCCTAGCTGTGCTCTCTGCACTGATTATGTATATTATATAACTTTTGCAGAGTAATAGTTGGATTTGCTAAAGAATTTGTGGATTTACTGTATATTCTTTGTGGCTATTCAGGGATATATTTAATTTTTTTTTCTGGTCAATATTGAAAAAGGATTCAGAAAGCTGTGAAGAATACATTTGCTCAGGGTTTCTGCTAATTTCACCTAAAGCAGGTAGCCAAGTTTTGTGTGGCCACTGATGAGTTAATTCAGACACTTTAAAATGTCAAAAGGTATTATAGGAAAACGGTGTTTCTGTATGTCAGATTGCATGGGTAGAAAGGTTCTTACCGTTCACTACAAGAATACACAGTTTTATTGCTTATCCTATTTCGTCTCTCTTTTTTAATATACTTCCTTTATATAACATGGCAGGAACATACAGTACACCAAGGCTTCAGTTTAATATTGTGCGAAACACTAGTAAATTAACCTAGAGTCTAGAAACCTGCCAGTCACTTTATTAAAGTACAGTTATATGGATTCCAGTTATTGAGATTGCAAAAATGTGCAGGCAAAATATTTTTAAAGAACAGATCTGTAATCCCATAGATCTTGTTTCTTAACGGAACTGAGTTGTGTACAAAAGGTTTCTTTACTACTTGACATCATGCTATCTGAAATGGTGACATGAAGCCATACAATCAGTGTTACCCTTGTTTTCCTTCCTTTATAAAGGGCCAGTGTTGCTGAAATCAAACTCTTGTACAAATAAATGCGAAAACATAAACTGTATTTTATCTGTATAAATATATAGGGCCTAAAATGTTTTATGACAATTTTATTTTGAAAAGTAAGCATTAAAAACTGCAAATGTAAATGTTATATTGATAATTTCAATAGAGCTTTTGGGTAAATCATCAGGCAATATTCATAAAGATTGGGCTAATTTTTACCAAGAGATGACAAATAAATGTTGCATTTAAAAATATGGTTGTCCTTGAACATTGAACATAACTGATGGTAAGAAAGGACCATTTACTAAAAGAAAAGAAAATGTAAAAAACGTTTTGCAGGTAAAGTATGAATGGAAAAATGCATTTTAAAGCCACCAGGAGGTTGTTTTGCATTGAAATGCAGCTCATTAGTATTCCAATACTTTGATTTTTTTTGGCCCAAGCCAGTTGGAAATGACTTTTTCATTGATTAATAAAACAATCAAATACCATGCTTGGAATGGCTTAATGCTTTACACATTGTTTAAAATATTTGTTTATTGTATATTTAAATAATTAAAAATGGGCCCCCTTTAACGCTGATCCTCACCACTTTTCCTCTAATGATTGTGGGGGTCTGCAAAGAGGAAAGAGGGAGAGCCATCGAATGAAACAAAAACCATCGGAACTTTTTAAAATGTTTTTCTTAAAATTGTAATAGAAACATTTTCCTGGTTTATTATTTTCAAACTGTGCACAAAAACTGTCTTTACATGCAGCAGGTTTTTTTTAAACATTTATTCTATTTTTGCAGTACTTTCCTTTGGTCCATTGGGCTCAAACAAAGGTATGTACCACAAACCTGCAGGGTCCACAAATACTATGAAGACAAGTGGAAACAAGTATGAATGTGTTTTCCATAAATGAAAACGATAAAAGGAAAGTTGATAGCATCAAGATAAGCATTAGCAAACAGTGAATTACATTAGACATTGTCACAACCTACAAAAGAGAGACGACCTGTAAAAAAAAAGTACACCTAAAGTCAACACCACACACCAAGGAGCTACAAGTCCCACTGCTAGGGATGCTTTAAACCACAACCATATCCTAAATCTTTTAAATTTGCATCATTTTTTTCAAAAAACTGATACAAGAACCAGACGCAGCATTCCACCCAGTGGAGCATATTCATTCCTTCAACCAAAACAGAGCCAGAAATAGAGCAATGTAGTAACTAGTGCTACTTTCAACACTCTACAAACCCAAAAGTGGAAACAGTATCATCAGTCTTGTCATCTGAGCATCCATTGCATCTTATCCGCATTTCTGTAAGAAAATCAGTCAATTCAGCCTTGACAGCTCCAGTTCTGCAAGGTATTTAAAGTCAGGACCACACCTATTAAAGCTTCAAATATATTCACTTTATTTGGTAATTCGTAATTGATGCTGTCAATGTTTGTAAAATAAAAAAGTGAATTTATCTGCACACATGCATTTCTTTCTTTTTGTCAATTACTTCCTTTAACTGGTTAGGTGGAATATTACCTTTTATTACATGTTACAGAATTAAAGGTACTTCAAGGTTAATGGTTTTTTATGTGATCCCTTTCAAGAAGTGGTAAGTGCTTTCTATTTCACACATTTTTTGGACTAAATATACAGTTCAAAAATATTTTCATTTTATTGTAGCAGCCAAATCTGAAACACTAAATATGTATTTACTGTTCTATTTTCAGCTGCTTTGTTTTAAAAGACTGTTTTTTACAGGGACCCATGGACAAATTTACACACATCTCATTTTTATAAGAGTGACTCATCCCCCTGGTTCAGATTAGAACAGACAGGTAAAGATAAAATAACATAAAATGTATAAATGTTTTTTGGTAGTTTCCTCAGTGTAGCCGGGGAGGTGAACTTCCAGTTTGCAAACTTTTGCAAAGCACCACATTTACTAGCAGGATAAATGGGGAAAAAGAAATGTTTCAATGTTTTTTGCATTCTCTGTGCAGAACATACAAGCAAATTTGTAGAAATGTACAGGCTATCACAATTATCCATGGCTGAATTTTTTTCTCTTTCCGAATCACTACAATCAATGCTAGATCCTAGGTATCCAGCCCAGCTTATAAACACAGAAAAAAGACATTGAAGAATTCACACCATAATCACCTAAAATCTTTCAAAAAAACAGCACTGACAGCATTGCCTGCTATATGCTATTATTTTTCATACAACCTTTTAGTGAATAAATACTATTAATTTACATAATTGTGGATCTACAAAATTGGCCCTATGCTCAGTTTCACAGAATTTCCAATAAACTGCTTATAAAGGTTTAAAAGCAAATACGAGTTTCAATGAAGGAAGCAGGGCTGTTTTAGGTAGCTCTGTTCAATGTCTTAAGAAATTGTGCCCAGGGTGAAAGGTCCTGCTGATGTTAAGTAGAACATCCTGTGGACAGCTTTCATGCTGTGAATCTCAGGCATTTTGAAGCAGGGAACTATAGAGTAAGGTATCAGAACAGCATACAATATTGAAGTCAAGAACAAGGCAAAGGTCAGGGCGGACAGTCACAAATATGTAACTGGCAGGGGTGTAGTCGCAAAAAAAGGGCATGGTACATGCCCGCCCTACTACACCCCTGCCTGTGTCACTCAAAGGGGAAGACACTTCCCCCAGAGTGATGTCATGATACCAGACCCCATCCAGAGTGGGCAGGTTGTATTTAGAGACAACCCGCCCACCGCCCGCAGCCTGCGATCAGTACAGGGGACATGGTCCGCTGCTCTGGCCAGTGCGCCCCCCCAGTGGGGTCCTTCTCCTGACCCCATGGGGGGGGCAACCGGCCAGAGCCGCGGACCACCAAAGACTTTGATAAAAGAGTGGGCACTCGTGCCCACTCGCGATAAAAGTGAGGGCACGGCGTTCTTACACATGCCTACCCCACTACACCCCTGGTACCTGGGGAAGAAGTCTATCTTGTACCTGGTGGAAACCCCAAGTAATGAGGTTAGCCTCTTTTGCTGCTCCTCATTAGTCATGATGTTGGTGACAGAAGCAGGAGGCACCACAGGGGCCCAAGTTGCTGGCCAATGAAATACACAAACAAAGACCAGAAGATGATCAGGTTAGTTAGAATGAATTTGGTTATGTCTTAGCAAGTGAAGTACAAAGGTCATAAACGGGTGATCAAAGACCATACAAACTGAAAGTTAATCGAAGAGGCAGAATCAAAGGTGGAATCTGGGTCTCCACAAACAATCAAGATCACAAGTTGATTACTGACAAGTTAGCATGGAAGCAAAACAATCAAAGTGGCCTAATGGCTAATGAGGTGTGCTTGCATGTGTGCACATGTCCGCACGGGGATTTATACACCTTCGCATGATGCACATAATTATTGGCACAATCCTATACCAGGCTGAAGTCACCAATGCTTTAATAAAAGCCAGAGGACTGGATCTAGCTTAAAGGTAGGGTAATTGTTATAGAATAAATCATTGAAAAGTTTTTTCTTTGACAATGTCAATTAGTGACTGGATGTTCTATGTAGATTTTTACAGTCCATTGACCCCCCTTAAAAGATTGTTTGATAAGCTTAGTCCTTGACTTTAACACTTGTATTGAAGAATTTAGTGAGGGTCCAACTTTTAGCAGAAAGTGCGCGGTGCAAGTCTAGAAGCAGAGAGTGCAAGGTTTTGTGGGTGGAATTGCCAATGTGTCGGAAAGAAATTTAGTATCAAAACTTCAAAAGAGGCTGCACTGGAATTCCTATTTAGTTACTCTGAGAATACAAAAAACTTTTCAAAAGTTGGTCATAAACTTCATACAAGCATACTGTACAACAAAACTATCTACTTTTTTCTTCTTCCCTCTTCTCTCTTTCCTAATAATAAATCTATTGGATTTACTTACTTTTCAAAAGCATTGGAGCTGGTCTTGCTAAGAAGAATAAAGAGAGAGATTTCAAATACAAGCTAATATATTTTTTTTATTATGGTTTTAGTGGGAAAGTGTTAGAACCTCTTTCAAGGGTGTTAAGAGATAGGAGTGAGTGACACTCCAAATACCACTGTGTAAACTCTAAGTGCAGCATTTAATCATCAGGTGGCAAAGACACAAATAGGTATTGGAAGGCAGGCAAGACTAAACATGACCAGGCATATTTCTTATTATAGGGCTTCTCTAAAGCTGAAGACAAACACATCTGTAGCTGCTGTAAACAAGGATAACCAGCATCTTCCAAAACATTAAATATCAATGTGAGTAAAATAGTTGGCAGTGAAATCTTTATCTATTATGAATAGACAAATCTACATGCATCAATCACAGCTGATAACCAATTGAAAGGCTTATGTCTACTAGGTTTAAATAAAGAGCAAGGTAAAAAACTAAATACAGAAAGATAAATACCTGCTAATTTCTTAGAATTGACATACACATGTATAGGGTTTTTTTTGCTAAATATGCTCTGATAAATTGTTCTCATTTGAAAAATAAATATATTTATTTTTTATATTTTGCATCAACTTCTGTATACAGAAAAGAAGTTCCTATAAATTATATGGATTGGATATGGATTTGGAGTATGGAAGAGTTTAAACCCCTGTCTGCTTTTTTTACTATTCAGAATGAACAGTTTTACAGCTCAAATATATGTTTGGAGTCAGTTCAAAGTAAGCTACTTTGCAAGTTTAGATGTTGGAGGGGAGGGTTGGGATTAGGGATGAGCAAGCAAATTTTTAAATTTCAGTCTCCCAATGAATTGGGCCGTTCTCGCTTACCAAACATGTAGGCGAGAACAGTCTTTGTAAATTTGGCAGTCGAGACCGAGTTTTTGGAACCTGCAAGACCAATCAGGGGAGCGGATCCTCTGGATTTTTCCCGTGGCCACGTCCATTCATAAACGCAAGCTGCATGACTCAGGACTCTGGGAGGAGGAAAATAGGGGCTGCATTTATAAATAGAGCCGTGGAAATCCTGTCAGATCCCCGGGTATTACAGGTTAGAATGAAGGCAAGCCCTAATTGGAATGCATGGAACAAAGTTTCACAAGGCAAAATATATTGATTCAACTTTAGTAACTTAAAAGGCTTAAAAGCTATGTAACCCAATTATCAAAATCTCATATATACTTTAACATGATAATTTTCAAAAGTTTTTTACATTTTTAGAAATCTGCATTTTTCATTGACCAAAAAATACCTGGTGACTCCTACATGACAATCTTATTGAGGGTGGCAGTCTTATCTCCCTATCACCCAATTTTCACCCTGCCATTGAAAGTTACCGAAGAAGAGTTCATGTGACCATTTCTGCACATGCATGGTCTACTTTTGTTATCATCAGAAAACCCATCCAAACTTAACACATAATACAAACCTGTATTATGTATTCATGCATAAACCTGTACTGATGGCACCATTCTGTGATTTAGTTTTGGCTGAATGGCATTATACACACTGGGTTGAAGCACACAGCTTGAATTTCAACCAAATAGATTTATTTTTGTGTTGCAGTATGTAAGCTAGTGTTTGTCTTTTGATGTACAGAAACCTGATAATGCTAACAGATGCTGTAGTAAACATATAATGTATGCTTTCAATGGGGTACAACTTGCCCAGATTATAATATATATTAGAAACCTTTATAAGACATGTGGGTGACACTTCCCTTAAATTCCTAGAGGCAGCAAATAAACAGATCATATATTACAACAGATTTATTTTTCTGTTTTTTGTTAGCCTGCAGGCCAAATAAACGTTAGCAGAGTTTTTCAATAGAACAATCAAATAAAACCGACAAAGCAAGATAGGATAATGTTAATACACTTCTGTACGGCTGTATAACCCCTTTTTATAACAATTACTGTCCTGGTGTACCAGCAGGTAATACATTTAATCTTTGCTTCCAGTAAACACTTGCATTGGGACCTTGATTCACACTGTATGTTGAGGCTCAAGTAAAGTGGGAAATAACACAATTGTTTTCAACTCTATTCTTTGGGTTTTATTTTCTATAATGATACGTAAGGTCTACAGACAAAGTCAGAAGCCTATAGGAAATCAAATAAGCAGTAATAAGATATTATCATTTTCCATAATAGTTCTATATTAAAAACTAGAATAGATTAGGTGTTTGCTTCTCTGAAAAAAACAGGAACTTTATATTGGTCTTTTACAAACATTATTGAGTTGGTGTGTGGGTGGATACGGGAAAGTATAACTCTTAATCTGTCACTTTTATTTGTCAATATACCTAAAGAAGAAGGGTAATAAAGGGAAGAATCATTTAAGAAATACATATGTTTTATTTTTTCAAAACATTACAATTCTATAATATTGAAAAACCATATGAAGGAATTTGACAACTCAACTATATTATTTTTATGAGAGTGCTGTCAAATTTAAATTCCCCATTACCATACTATGTAACAGATTAAGGTTATCTTCTTTTACACCTTTAATACACCTTTATCTCCACACATATGACTGTGATAATATCTGCAAAGTTGTAGCACCTTGCATTTATCCAATTACATATAGTGTACACTGGTCTAAATCAGGCTTTCACAACCTTATAACCCCACAAGAACCCTTTAAACAATAGTCGGGTGTAGGGGAACTCCTTAAAAATTTTAATTTACTGGGGGTCAGTTGGAATAATGCTTGCTTACACTGGTGGTCAGAATGCCACCTTAACAGACAACTAAAAAGGTCATTGGTATCATGCAAGTGACTCCTTTAAATGGCACTGGATCTAGGGTTCAATTGAGAAAGGCCAGTCTCCATTGGCTTTATCTTGAATAGTATGGAAAATTTTAGATAAAATACCAGATATATATTATCATTCTGGTCATACCATGGTGTATGCTTGTGAGATATCTGTGGTAGTCTGTGGCAACATTGCCCAAATCTGTCTGTAGTTGTTTGATAGGTATTTATATGTTCAGTCGGTATAGGGATAGGGATCGATGTATAGGGATTCTTTGAGACTCCTGGCCCCTGGGTACTGCAAGACATGTGGGGTAGTCATTAAGCCACCATGCAGCACAAATGTAAATGCTGTGCTATGGTTCTCACATGTGAATAAGTCCCATGCACTTTGTCACTAGATTCTTATCTGGAACTGTTGCTCTTGTTCACAACCTCCTCATTGGCTACAGTAAACTACGGTTGATATACTTCTGGCTGACATATGCTTGATACTTCCCTAACAATTTAATGCTTCCTATTGTCATAATACATTAAAATTGGTTTTAGGTCTCTGTGCTAGATTTCTGACTTTTCTTTTGTCTGGGATTACCACCATTGTGTTCATGGCCTGCATTAAGCCTGCCCTTAGGAATGTTTTACCAACAAGAAACTCCAAAAATTGATCTAATACCTTCCTGATGTATTTATGGACCTTTAAGCACAATCAGTTTTATACTTGTTCTATCACTTATTTTTACCATGATATCTGTGAAGCATTTTGAATTGTTTGGTGGAAAAAAGTTACCTAGTTATGGAGTATCTTATTTTTATTTTTAATATAATATGTGTAGGAGGATATATATGCCTCGGACTGTAATATAAATCTGGAAAAAGCTGCAAAAATGAATCAGTGTTCTCGCAAAAATTTGTGGTTTTACATGAATTCTTTAAAATATTAGGTAACTAAACTGCGTACTTACAAGAAATAGTCTTTATACTATTTTTATCACCATTTGGAGCTAGTTTTCAGTAAACACCATTCTTCTTGCAGTACAAGCCATCCAGTCTATACAACTACTGTATTTATTTCCTTTACTTTTTTTTTTGGAACAAGCTAATCTACTAATTAACATTAATCCATGTTTCTAAGGCTTAATGAAGCTACGCAAATCTGAGTAATTGCCGTTTTAAAGAAAACTAAAAGGCTCTGCCAAAAAACACTTGTAAGATTTTATAGTAAAGCGGAAAGTGCATAAAGTGATGAAACACACAGCATCCAATCAAAAATCATCCTTAAGTGATTTGACTGCAGTACAATAACAAGTAACCTAATTTAAATCATAGTAAAACCCTATCCATGCTCATATTTGTGTTTGTCCATGATGCAGGGGCATCTGTCAGAGGTTTTGCCTAGCTAATAAGGAACACAGATGAAACAGACTCCCTCAATGAATGAAAGGAAGATGGGACACCATGGTTTACAGGCTTCCATGGATAGATTCTGGACAGTCACAGCTTCTGTTTTTGTAGGCTGTAGGTTTTTAATTATGATCCTGACATTCACTTAAATGAATAAATAGATGTTCCTTGTAGTAAAAGAGCTGTCATACTGTGTTTCCCATTGGCCTATGTCTGCAACTGTCAGCATTGCAGTCTAAGGTTACGTACACACATGCAATAATTATCGTTGGAAATCAGTGTCTAATGACTATTCTAAAATGATCTTTCGATAATTGTTAACAACAAAAAATGCACAACAACTGGCTAACAACGCCAATGAAGGAGGATAGTCACTGGAAACGAACGACCGCCCCGGCAGATCTGATTGGGCAACGATCGTTTGCTATCTATTGTGTGTACAGTGGTTCAGTGATCGTGGATGGTTCTGCTGTACACGTTCTCTGGTACACATCACTTCCTGCAATGCTCATATTCCTTGATTGGTCGTTAAGCAAACAATTATTGGATGCGTGTACGTAGCCTAATTCCTAAGTCTAAGAGACTTGGTTGACTTTGCTTAAATTTAATACATTCTAAGGTTGCCAAAATAAATCAAAAACACTGACTTTGATCATGGCAGAATTTAACATTGACAGGTTTAACAACAGAAGTTGTTGTGTTTACATTACCTATGTATGCTATTTTACTGGTTTCCTGCAGCAATAAAAGCTAAGCCATGCCAATGTTTTAAGACATATGTTGTTTGAACTTCTTCATTTTCTCTGAATGATCAAAATATAGACCAGAGCCAGACTATGACAGCTGCCATCTTCTGGCACTTGAATTGGATGCACAGTTACAAGAGCTTGGTCATTGTTTAGAGACAAGCTGAGGACAGCTGTCCTCGACTTCATGCCCTCTTGCATGATTGGCTTGCATGAGTGAATGTAACCAGTTATGCCATGGCACACTTTTTGCCCCCTTCCTTTTTTTGTCAAACCAATCTCCAAGGACATTTTGTGCATAGGAACTGGGAACAAATGCTTGCTGTCCCCATCTCCTATTCAAAGGTATCAAAGCTATTATAAGGTCTGGTTTTAAAAAAATAGAAGGGGGGGGGGGGGGGACACACACTGTTTTTTTACTTTATTTTTTTCTTATATCAAAATTAATAAACACCTCAGGCGGCTACTTTTACCCCAGCACGTGTAATCATATTACCGCTCTTGTCATCTGCCACTCTAGCCATTGTTTAATAATTTGATAAAAACGTTTTGGTAATTTTAATCATCTTTTTATTGACTACTGTTTTGAATGTTAGCAATGATAGGCGCTTTGTGTGCTCTAGGTTTATACTCGAGTTAGTATATTTTTCCTGTTTTTAATTTCAGGCAAAAATAAGTACCTTAGTTTATATTCAAGTTTATGTGTATATTTTGGAGTTTGTACAGCATTAAAGCTCTCAAGCTCTCCCTGAAGTTTCAGGAGCTTTAATCACCAAATAACCAAATTAGAATAAATGCTAATATATATTTTCATCTCTTGTTACCACTATTGTGATCAAAATATGTGCCTGATTAATCCTGAGTGCCATCATTTTATTAATACCCCTATAATAAAGCATTGCTACCATGGCAAATCTTTTTTGCTGATTTTACGCTGTAGTGGCTTAGGTTGAAATTTTCATAACTTTTCAATATCCAAAATATATGTTCAATATGTCAAGATATTAAAGAGTTTTATATTACCTGACAACATATCCTGGTATTACATATGTTTATTTTCTACATATACAAATAATTTTTAGTTGCAGCTTAATCTTAAATTATATCAGCCTTGCTTGAAATTATATGGCTTCCTACTGCTAACAAGTTAAGTGTGATAATAAACTATCCATAAAGCAGATTTAAAACACACCTGTCAAAGTGTAAAACATTATCTGAATCCTAGTAAAAAAGCTTTATTTTATTTCTTTATGTAGTATGCTAATTTGATATTATAGATAACTATTTAGAAGTGATCATTTTTTATCCTCAACAACTGGTAAAAATCTGAAGGGGTGTTTTGCAGTACTATCATTTTTTCTTTTAATAGTGCTGTGTTGCAGCACTAGAGTCTTGATTCTTGTATACAATCGGAACATTATTTTTACTTAACATTTATAAAGCTCTGACATATACCACATTGCTGTTACAGTAATATTACGAATCTTACCACATATATATTTACAGTGTGCTAAAATACATAGAGCATCATTCAACTCAGTCTTTATGATGGTGAATGGGGTTGTACATGTTTGTTAGAATAGTATTGCTAATATTATTTGTATTACTATCAATAATTATTAAATGTGATAATGTTGAGCAGTAGATGGCACATATAGTATAATAAGTTATCTGGGACAACATTGACAGTTTCTGGAACATAGTGCACCATTATTACAGAATTTAGACAAAAACAGTGTTGATACATATACAAAAATGAATAGATTGTTAATAGAGATTCCATTAAGAATCAAACCCAAAAAAACTTGTCTTTGCCAGAAGTGAATACTTTATCCTGGACCATAAGTATTTAAACAGAAGATTTTAAGAACACTTAAAGAACACATTATTATACAACATTATTGATAATTGCAACAGTGAAACCAATTCCATTGCATCTCAGCACTTTTATCTCTTCTTTCTTTCTTGTGCACCTGAGCTGTGTTTAAATTAAAAATAGGAAGCATGGCAGGATACCAACTTAACAAATGGTATGAAATTGCAGACCTACAGAGTGCAAATGAAATGGAAAAGCCTGACATGAAATTTTGAGGGTTAAGTACCCCAGACTGACTGCAGCTATTGAATAGTTTGGCCAAAAGTCAAAAGTCACTTTAAATTTTAATGATACCCAATTACACTAGACATAGAAGAAACACCCTTGCAGGATTCCAAAAAAATTGCATTACCATAAATACAAGTAATCAATCTATAGGGTCCAAGCTATTGAACTGATCTAGCATAGATTCTAAGAATTATATACACTTTTCATATTGACACCTATAGGTTTAAGGACAATGCAATAGTAATCAAAAACATAATACAATATATTAAGTTTAATTATGATAATTAAAAAACAAGTACACCTACAAAACCATGTGGGAACTGCGAACTCATAGGTCTCAATATACACTCCTGGGGAACCGGACCAATTGTGTGTAAAACACATTGAGAAATATTTGTGAGATCTAGAAAACTTTCAGAATGTTCCTAGTAACACGCTTTGATGTTTTGATTTGTAAAAATGCATTTTATGTACTTTTGTAATGAAATAAAGTTAGCTGGCATACTAAAAACCATTTCGTATCTGGTGTATGCCAGATAAAACCATATTTATGGAGCCAAAGGGAGGCAAACAACCTTAAAAACATCATTTTAGAACACATTCAAACAACAAAGTATACTTTACTAACCAAAATTTATAAAAAATAACCTTCTGATCAGTGGCAGTGAATCAAAGGAGTAGAGTCATACATCAAACTGACTTCTACGTAACCAGAGCAACATTTGTCATGTACCAGTTATCAAAAAGCTATATTTATTAGATTAGGTTAATAGATAATAGAATGTTTTAGTGCATACTTAGTTAGTTTATGGGTTTAGGGAGAAGCTACTGAATTATCAACAGACAGTAATTTTATCCAAATTAAAACAGGATTTTTATCATGTTTTATTTGTTTTTATTCTACTGTTACCATATATGTGATAATGAGAATAGAAAGGCCCCAAAGGCAGAGCAGCAGGTTCGCTTTTTATCCCTCTAGGGTCTTATTAAACAGACTTTAGAAATGGTAACAAATGCACAACTTTTGTACCATTGTATACAAAATTACAATTACATATGGATTTTTTTACCCTTAAAGGCCATACAGTTTTGTGGCGCTCCATCTATCAGATCGTTATGTAGCGCAGTATGCACTATGTATAATTATGGTTTCTTATTTCGCTACAATAAAATGTGCTTTTACTGTGCAATCAAGAACAGTTTAGATTATATGGAAAGCTTTGAATACATCTTCCAATTATGGGTGTAATGTTTTAAGGTGGATGTGGCTTTTCAAATGCGTAGGATTTAAATGCTAGCATTGTTCTCTTTTTTTTTTTTTCTTATAGATCTCAGTCTTCTCATTTAATTGTAAAACTGCTTTAGCTTTTATTGGCTTTGCAATATTTTCAAAGCTGGTAGCAGCCAACTATCTGACAATTAGAGGCAAAGCTGCTTTGTTGCAAAGGTAATGCCCTGCAATGATCTTATTATCCATATCACAGCATGGACAGGGCCAATATTGGTCTGTATCTACAAAGTGACATTTATTGATTGTCACTAAAACAACAAAAACCTTTTGTTTAATTTAACAAATGGGTGGAAAAAGCTGCTGAAAATGCAGATCACAGCTAATTCAGGTGAACTAAAAAAGGTAAATATTGACAGCAGATTCATCATATATTTCCCTCCAGTTTTTCCTGGCAATTTCTTAAATAAATATAACTATATTATCATTTTTTTAAGTAGTACGGCAATCAGTACAAAACAGAAAAATGCCTCAAAAATGGAATCCTTTGCTTGTTACCCCTCTGTATAATAATAAGGTTTTCTTTGACATAAAAAGATAACAAATTTTGCCATCAACTATTGATAGTTTAAGCCCTTAGTTCCATAAAGGCATGGCAAAGAAAAAAAATTAGGTGTTGTTTATTAAATCCCAAACAATGGGCCTCATTTATTAAAAACTCCCCAAGACTGGGATAGCTCCCCTATAGGAAAAGAAAAATATAGCTTCTGGCATCTGCTTTTAAAATACCAACAACCTGGATTTTATGTTGGTTTTGCATTTTCTGACTCACTGATATGAATCAGAAGTGAAGTGAGGAGAAACAGAATGATTGCTTTTTGCAGACACTGGGCCTAATTTATTAAAGCTCTCTGAGGCTGGAAAGGATACCCTTTTATCAGTGAATTTGGGTGATCCAGCAAACCTGAAATGGATCTGCTCTGGGATTCAAAACTTTTGCTAGCAAATAGCAAATGACTTTGATGAAATCCATTTAAGGTTTGCTGGATCACCCAGGTTCACTGATGAAAGTCTATCTTCGCCAACCTTGGGGAGCTTTAATAAACCAGGCCCAATATATTTAATGATTAACTAAATATATTTACAGATTGAAGCAGTTAAGTTCAGGAAACTAAATATGTTTTCAGTTGTAAACTTTCAGATAGATAGAAGCTATACACGCGTACACATATATAAATACATATATAGTATATATATACAAATACACACATATTTGTGTCAAATGTTCTGCAAAAGCAAAAGCATTGTATAACCTGCATACACGTACAATAAAAAGAAAAGAATAGAGTCTCTGAGTGTATTAATCATTAGAACAGGCCCACGCAGTAAATAGTTAGACAGTCATATAAAAGAAATCTCATTTAATTGTGAAGCCTTCGTAAGAAAAAATGCAGAGATTCTTTGAAAATGGTCCAGAAACTTCAATACATTTCTACTAACAAGCCAAGCTGCTCTGAAAAACAAGAACAGCTTTAGTCATTACAAGATCCTTGCTAACTTGTGCTGCAAATTGAAATAGCTGGTTATACCTATAAAAGTAATGCACTTTGGGCTCATAATCAGAGAACAGTTATCTTTTGAATGTCTTTAGTGTAAAAGCATTTTGCCAAATTTTGCATTCTGTACACACTTAACATACTCCATGATTAAAGCATCCTTGTGTCCTGGTTTTTCCAAGGTAGTCCTGCTTTTTCAACATTATATTTCAAGAGTACAATATTTAATCCTCTAGGAGCTATACGATCAGGCTAACTTGGAGGTGAGCTTCTAAAATATGGAACCTTCAAAAAAGTGGACCACCAATGTAATAAACAAAATACCTGTAAGACAATGGGAATGGCATACTGTATGTAGGATTTATTTTTATGTAAAAAGCAAACTGTTTTTTTGTTACGTTTAAAGTATATAGCTAAGAAACACTAACAGTATCAATGGACGAATATCATGCCATATTTTCATTTAAAAGAAGTTAGCAACCATCTGTTTCTACTTGTACATTTTTTCTAATTCAGGTTAAAAACAGTACAAGCAAGCATCTGCTATATGTAAAATCACCATTTTTTCCCTACATCTTTGCCACTTAAAGTGAATGTACAATGATATTTTGTATGTAAAATGTATTTATTTCTTCACTATCAAGGCTTTGTGTGGTTGGCGGTGTACAGACAGCCCAAATACTCCTTTCAACATTTCAAACATACTTTTCTACCATTCAATATACAATCATAGGAGCTGCTTTCATTCCTATTCAGCTACTATATTTATACTGAGGTTCTCCAGTATAACCCATCTAGATTTATACGTCACAACTTATCATACATATATATCTAACTATAGCACCATTAATCCTACAGAGTTCCCAACCAGATTACCCTCAAAGAACCTGTTCTAAAATACACAAAGAGACTCTGCATTCATTTGACACAACAATCTATCCTTGTTTTCAAATTTCCAAACTTCCACGGAACTAAGTTCCATTAACCCTTTAAATATCAGAATATCTTGTTATGGGGTTGCATTAGGACCTATATAACTTTCTATTACCCAGCTAATCCACCAAACCAAATTGAATTGCTTTTAAGAACATGGTGTATCCAAGATTAAGCCTGAACTTTTGTTTTTTTCTTTAAACACATCTCTTTAAATCCCCTGAGGAAGCCCAAAAGGGCGAAATGCTTTATAAGCCTCAGGCCGAATTTCTGATGGTAAGATTTTGAGGCAGACCCAAAGCAGAACACTAAGCCAAAGGTAGGCCTTTAGATAAACTTTAAGTGTTCCCTTTAGCATTTAAGTGTTGGGCTTGTTTAGAGGATAGTAAAGTGTTCAGGATTACTTTATGAGGGTATAGAAACAATGTTCATAAAGCTGGTCCAAATCCAAAGTAGGGGACATAAACACAATAAGGAGTATATGTACATATTATTTTTTTCTTGTACTAGGAATGTTTCAGTTTACAGAAATATAAAGAAATATATAAACTAATGTTGTTTCTACTGGTCTATTAACATTTGAAAAATACTAAAAACTGGAACTTTTATAGACTCCACTAAAAAATGGTATTTCTTTAAACACTGACAATTGGTCCACTGGTGATTTCACACTTCTCAAAAGCTAGCCCCCTATGGGCCAATTATTTGAACGATGCATTCAATTTCAGTGCTGCATGTAGTAGCTGTGTAAGAAGTAACCTATATAGGGCATCCCTTGTGGCCATTGTCAACAGTTTATTGGTAACTTGTTAAAAAATCTCTGAGCAGCCACTAGTTATTTTACGATTACACACATTACTGTATATGCACTGTTAGCTGCCTTGAAGGAAAAGACCCAGTTTAATTTTTGCCTACAAAGAATATTCCCTAAAAAATGTTATTATTATGGAGGTCAAGACATTTTGCAACTTTTTTTTCTTTATTATGAGTTTTAGATGGCTATGTAGACATTTAAAAAATGTCTCACTGTGTGTAACGGAGCCTCAATTTATAATTCCAATAAAGCAGCAAAAGGCTAAAATTGCCCCTGCTTTGAGTCCATACAAGAATGATTCTTATTGTAAAAAGGTTATGTCTTCTAATAAGCAAGCTTGTTATGACAATTTAATTCCAATAAAGATTTTACATACTTTTAGCTATTACTTTTAGCTATTCCAGATTTGCAAGAAAATTAAATCTTGGGGTCAGTTTGTCGGTCAAACTTTTTTTGTTGTTGCACTTGTTAAGGAAGGAAAATCTGAAAGTGTAACCATCATTTATAGGAAAAAGTACTTTTCTTTTTGTGAAAGAAATCAAAAGAAGTGATCCCAGAAGACTGGAAAAAGTAAAGATAAAGTGGTTGCTATACAATCTGTTAGTAAAGCTTTATTCACTAAAATAGTTTAATCTTTAGATTCACCTCTCTTAGTGAATGTTTCTGTCATACAGCTTGTTCATCACGTTGCTTTACCAAAGGAAGGCTCTGTAATCCTGTTTTGATAGCTGTAGACAGAAAAATAAATAGGGATTTTGAGAATGATTTTTATGGTGGCAATAAAAGCTTGCAGGCTAGCAGTGGTCCCAATATCTGTGGTGAAACCCTGTAGAGTGTGGACTAATATGATAAAGCCAGCTGTTATTGATAAATTAAACACAGACATATTACTAGTGTTCTTGTGAAGC
The DNA here is from genome assembly GCF_032062135.1 of Pyxicephalus adspersus. Classification (NCBI taxonomy): domain Eukaryota; kingdom Metazoa; phylum Chordata; class Amphibia; order Anura; family Pyxicephalidae; genus Pyxicephalus; species Pyxicephalus adspersus. The sequence goes on along the minus strand of NC_092861.1, from coordinate 85,168,283 downwards.
TTAAATTGACTAGAGTAAAGCTTCCATAGATGTTATTAAAATAATCTTTTTTACAATACAGTGTTAGTATGATTGACTACTTCTGACTATATTCTTCTCATGCACATTTGTGTATGTATATTTAGTACTAATGTACATTCAACTGCCAGAATATAAATTCATAAATTATAAATTGCTTTTTGAGCACATTGCTTAATGTTTAGGCGCAGGTAAGTATACATGAGTGAGTACAATGTCCTGATTAGCTTTCCTGCATTGAGAATCCTCTACTGCCATATGTCCAATACATGGAGTTTAGCCCTTACTTTTGGATAGACTTCATTTGGAATTCTGACCTTTGCCTCTTATGAACATGGACATTTCAGACTTCTCCACAGATCTTATTTTTTTATTTTGATTCTGCTATATTGGCTTTGTCTTGTGGCTTGACATAAGACCAGTCTTACTCTTGATCTCTCCTTCTCAGTTAAATACCATACCACTACATGCAGGTCCTGGCACAATTTAGGAAGTGAACATTCAGAATCCAGTTTGAAAGAAACAGGACTGCTGTATGTAAAGACAACAGGTGTCAAAGTTGTTTTGGAACCTAATAATGTTACAGTATGTTTGAACTCTCTTTGCTCAGGGATCCATTGGTGTCAGCAGGATATTTCTATAGGTCTTTGTTCTCAATTTTCCTGACCAAAATGTAAATCCTGAATGAAAACCTTTGTCCACTTAAAAAAGGATCCTTGATATATTTTAGCTGTTCAGCTTTTGAATTTTATGAATATCAATACCAAAAGGAACAGCTGACCACAAAAAGCACAATAAAACTATTAAACAATAGGTAAATCGGAGCATCAGCTTTCATTTAAATGAAAACATATGTTTGCTTTTATAGGACACATCCAATATGTAATAGATTGGATGGGTTACAGACCAGAAGAAGAGTTGGATTCTAGCTCACTAAGTTCATGCTGAAGAACTAGTTAGAAAGTTTTATAGTGATAACTCTGAAAAACCTGGACTTGCCTCTGCTGGAATCTTTCGTACTACATTATCTGTGGGCTCCTGATCCTCTGTCAGTCCTTCCTCAGATGCCATTCCTTGCGTACAGAAGTCCTGGGGGATTACCAGGCTGAGCATCATCTTGCTATAGGCATGCGGCATTAGGTTAGGAGACTGTCGTCTGGCGAGCACTGGTGCTAGATTGGGGGCTTACATTTGCTTTTTCACTTTTTAGCAAGTAAGTATACGAAATAATAAACTTAATAAAGTAACCTAAAATAGTGGTGGTGCACTCGGCTAAAAGTAACTCTTGAAAAGTCAGGTGCTGTACACTGTGGGCAAGGGGTCTGAAGATGCCAGGCTTTGAGATGGCAGTATGTGACCAAGAACTAATCACAAAGATAAGTTTGCTTTAATATAAACAAAAATCAGTGCCTCATTTATGCTTTTTAGTGTAAAGATTGTTTACCAGGTCATTCCTTATTTTCCTTTTTATACAACTTCCCATGACAAAGTTTTATAATCTAGATATAAAGTAGAAGAGGTTTGAAAGCTGGTATAGACTAAAGACAAATAGTTCTAATACATAACACCAATACATAACAAAAATATTTACAAATGTATTACATAATCCTAAACTGTTCAAAACCATCATAGCAAGCCTAACACAGCAGACCTGTAGCATTCTGGCAAAGCTACAATATGTTTTTTTTTAATGCCTTAACCATTCCCCACATATATTTACTTTCCCAATACTTCCAATAGCACCATTCAGTATTGAGAGATAGAGAGGGGCATGTGAGCTTGTGATGTCAATTGTCACTGACACAGATGAATCTTTAGGGTATGTGAGCTAAACCTCCAATGACTTGTAACTTGTAAAAAACCTTTAAAACACAGTTTTACTTTCACTGCCAGCTGCTGAATGGGGTGGCAAGAAGAGTAAAAAGAAAGTATGTACCCATGAATCTGCATCTGCGTGGCTGCAGCACAGACTACAGCACCAAAAGATTTTGCCAATTATATTTAATTCATTCTTGGGGTGCTAACTGTGTAAATAATTGCTTTCTTTTGAAAGAATTGTTCCCTGATATTCATTCATGTCTACACTGACTTTCACCTGAAATATGAGGTAGTGTCATTATATGTAAATGAACCATTAACAAAATACATTGCATGTGAACAAACTCTAACTTCTTACTGTCTTCCATGCTTCAGTTATTAATATGCTAAACAAAGATTGCAATTTTCCTTTTCAGGCCTTAGAGGCCCAGAGAATCCTATAATTTCATCTCTGTCATTCAGTTTTGTGAAGTGGAGCTCATTAATAAAAATCCCTTGAAGTTTCCCAAGGCATGATCCCCTGCCACTTCAAGTAGTGAGGAAAGCTAAATTCCCCAATCTATTTTACAGGAGATAAAGGTCATGCATGAATTACTGAAAACTCCTGTGCAATTTAACCAGTAATGAACAAACCCAAAAGGACCATTAGCTACCTCCCCAGAGGTTTTCATTTTTCCATGTTACTATATTTTCAGAATATTTTTAAATTTAGTCAGAGTTAAATTTCTTTTTAATTGTGCTCTTTTATTGAGCAGTCCTGATCTCATAATACAGAGAGCTAAAAAAAGAAATACTGTTTAACTTTTTTTTTTTTTACTGAACTTCTATTTAAAGCTTATCTGTAGGCAAACTTCCAAACACATACAATTACTGGTCACTTTACTAGGTATATATTGTTCGTACATTTTGTACACCCCTTTTGCTTTCAGAACTTCTGCAATCCTTCGTGGTTTAGATTTATTAAGGTGTTGGAAACATTATTCAGGCATTTTGGTCCGTATTAACATGATAGCATCACATAGTTGCGGTAGATTTTTCGACTGCACATACATGATGCAAATTTCCCACCCCACCACATCCCAAAGGTACTCTATTGGCTTGTAGGAGGTTGGCTGCGGATACATCATGGGTGACTTCGCCGTTGCATTTTATTAGGTTGACAAGCGAAAGGACTTGGAAGTGTGGTGGATTTTCCTGGATTCGTTTAATTGTAGGGCTCTGTGGCTAAAAGGTCCAGTTGACTTGCTGGATCTCGAGTTGTTTATGGATGCGGCAGGGTCAACGGGTTTTGGGGGCAGATAGAGTGTTGAAAGGTGGTCTGAGGCTTGGAGTGTGGCAGGCTTGGTAAGGAACTTGGTAGTTTTGAAACTTTTTTGGATAGTGCTGGCGGTTACCTTGTAGGGGTCAGTGTTGTCCAAGAAAGAGGGTTTTCATTGTGACAATTGGGGAGTGGTTCAAGCCATTAATAGGTTTTTTGAGGCAGTTGGTGTTGCGTTGTTTGCAATATAATATTTTTATTCGGCACATTCCAGGGTGCACAGTGTTATTGCTGACGCGTTGTCTTGTTTTTAGTGGGATAGGCTTCGCATAATGCCGCTGGAGGTGGAGCAACACGGTGTTCCTTGTCCAGACTATTTGTGGAGAATTGCGACGGGATCATCAGCGATTTAATTCAGAGGTCAGTGAGTGGGGCAACGTGGGCAGCATATTCTGGCATGTAGCAGGAAAGGACGGCATTATGAGATAGGTTTAGATGATCAGTCGAGGATTATGTTTATCTGTTATTGTTCTGATTGGCTACTTATTTTGCTGATGGTGTGTCTGGGGTGGCTGTGAGCAACAAATTGGCGGGGATGGCGTTTTGGTTTGAACTGCATGAATTACGGGATGTGACCAAAGATTTTGTGGTTTGGCAGGCAGTAAAAGGGTTTAAGAGGGGGAAGCGGGCCCCAGATACTCGGCGGCCGGTGTCTTTTGAGTTATTTCACAGGCTGGTTGGAGAATTGGAGGGGGTTTTTGCAGGTGAGTAGGAGAGGGTGTTATTTAAAGTGACTTTTGTGCGGGTCTGTGAATTGGTAAGTCCGGCGAGGAATAGGCCTGGTGGCATCTTGTTTAAGGATTTGGAGAGATCAACGGACTGGGTGAGTTTGGTGATTAGGAAGTCTAAGACTGATCAGTGTGGTAGGGGTTTTAAGGAGGTCATGTTTCACATGGTGGGGTCCCTGGTTTGCCCCAGATTAGACCTAGTGTGGGGGGCCCCATGTAGGTTCATGAAGATGGGTCAGTTTGTTGCGGAGTTCAAGAAATGTTTGGGTAGATTGGGGGTGGCGGTATAGGGGTTTTCCTCTCATTCCTTAAGCATCGAAGTGGGGGCTGGGAGAGGAGGCCATCAGATGGATTGGAAGATGGGAGTCTAGGGGATTTCAGCTATACGTTTGTCCCGATTTGTTTTGGGGTGGTGGGGTTGGTGGTGTTTGGGGGAGGTGGAATACGGTTATGGGCATGTACATGTTTATTATTTGTTTTTTCCTAAGTGGTCAGGCTTGTCTGGTGTGGATTGTCGGGCACTCTTACGTCTGGTGGGGTGTGCGAGGAGAGCTAAGGTGCGGCCAGATGGAAGACAGCTAAACCTGTCGAGAGAAAAGGTGACTGTGTGATGGATCGCTGTGTCCAGGCTTCTGTAGAGTGGTGCTTGAGATCCTGGCGTGGTGGTGATCCATGCTGGGGAAAATGACTTAGGTTAAAGATCCATGAGGGAGATTATTTGTGATGTTAAGATGGACTTTTTACGGTTGAGGGTGGAGTTCCCTGGTGTGATTGTAGTATGGTCGGATATTGTGGCTAGGACCAGTTGAAGGGGTGCCTGATCAATGAAAAAGATTTACAAAGCTTGGATAATGGTGAATAGAGAGGTGGGCCGTTTTGTGCCCAGGAATGAGTGGAATGCCAAAGATATGGACATGTGGTTCATGTGCCTGCAGCATGGTATTCAACGTGCACTGCGTGTATGAAGGATTGCTCAGGAGTGAGGTTTCATGCCTGGGCACTGTGGCGGTTGGGGTTTTGGAAGACAAAGATCCAGTGCATGGTATGTGATAGATTTGGGATGGGGGGATCCTCTTTGGTGGGGTCCCCCCACTTTATGGTGAAAGGATGTTCATGGCTTCTGAGGCAGCGCTGGGCGGCTAGGGGCCAAGGTGGAGTTGTTGGAAGGGTTACCTTCCTGTTTGGTGCAGATTTTGCCTTATGGGACCTGCAGCCTGGTTGTTTGGGTTTATATCTTGGAGTTGGAGGTTGGAGTTTATAATATTAGGGGTTATTGTTGTGATGGTTACGTTTTATTAAATAGTGGAAATTTGGTTATTAGTTAGGATATAATAGTTGGGGTGAATTTTGTTATGACAAATTGTGCTGAAATTTACCTGTTTAAAGTTTGTTATTTATTTGTTATTTATTTTATTAGGGTTATTTATTTATTGTTTATTGAATGGTTATTTACTTATTTATGGTTTAATAAATGGCTGCTTGCCAGCCAATTTAAGTCCAAATTGTTGTACGTGTCATTAATGAATTGGAGATTAGTTGGTAAGCAAGGTTGATGGGGAGAAAAAAAGGTTGGTTGTAAAAGATCAAGGTTGGGATAGATGGTCTGAGCTACCCTGTTCATGACCATACATAATTTTTCCCCGAAAATAAGACACTGTCTTATATTTTTTTTGGCTCCCAAAAACACACTAGGTCTTATTTTCAGGGGATGTCTTATTTTTCCATGAAGAAGACTACAGTACACATTTATTG
>NC_092861.1:85157384-85160062 GCF_032062135.1 Pyxicephalus adspersus | reverse complement strand
GATAAGAGCATGTACAAGGAGTTTGGTGGTCTCTGGGGACAGGTAGGGCCAGATTATGCAGGTGAAAGTGGCAGGACCTGCGTTGTTCTGAATGTGAGAAATGAAGAGAATGTGTAATTAAAGGTGATGGCAAAACAATGTGGCAATTGTTGATGGCAACAATGAGGGGAGGATCAAATGAATTATTTACAGTTAGAAAGATGTCAAAAGATTTTGAATTTAGGGAGAATGTAGTGATCTTCTATTCTACATATACAAAGCGTGATATGAAATAGATACCTCTGAGTCCAAACAAACAAACCAAATGTATCAAATCCATGCTTGAGTATTCTTAAAATACATACACTTGCTTATGATTAACTAGCTCACTAATGGGGTCTATAAAGAAAGCAGTGAATCTGGCATTCAATTAAACATTCCCTGATGGAGAATCTTCCAGGTCCATGTATTTCAATGGCAACAATTTACCCTCCACCAGACTTACTGCTTTATATGTAAGTGTTAAGTGTTTGTATCCAGTTGCAGTGAACAAAACTACAAATCCTAACTCAATGAACAAAATAAAAATCAGCAATCTAAACCATTGTATGTTTGTGTATTTTTTTCCTTTAGTTTTCCATTAATACATCATTTTCTTGTAAAACAGAACACAGAACTCCTGTAGTTGTAAATATAGGCCAGATTGAGGCTGTTACATATGCAAACTGTATATTAAGTTCTACATCACCATTCAGAAGTACATCCTCATTTTTCTGTAATGATCATGACTGAACCAAGTGCTAAGATGAGATGTCGGGTGATAATTAAAATGATAAAAACGCTAATTTTAATAACCTTAAGTTAATCAAGGTCTTCTTTTCCAGCATCTCGCAAATCAGTGTTACCTGCCCTGGATACCATCCCAGAAGTACATTTTTAACACAAAACATATTGTTTTTCTTTTTTGTTTTTTTTATAGTGACCATGTTACACAGAAAACCCAAATTAACTTTGAATTTGAGAAATACAAAGATATATAAAAAAATGAATTAAATGAATACAATTCAATTTCTTTAAAAGGCAATCTGAGCAAGAAAGCATGTCCCCTGACAGCATGTTGTTGATAAGCTTTCTCTTCATGAGAATGGCTTAAGTGAATTTGGTATTTAAATACTTACAGCTTTGAGATGCACTTTTGTCAAAATTGGTGACATTAGGCTAATTTGTGGTCAGTAATCAGGAAACAATTTCATCTTCATCATGAAGATTTTGAAATATTTTCATGATTAATGTACATTGGTGCTTTGAGTGATGTACCATAGAAAAAAGTAAGACTTAGCATGTCAGCCATGTTTAAAAGCAGCTGACATCTACATATATCAGGTAATTAGCTCTCTGCAGTCCCTGACAGATTATAACATGATAGCTAGCCTGCAGATGACAACACTAATTTCCTAGGAGAAAATGACATGTTGCAACTAAACATTATTATTATTTTACTTAAATGGACTGTTGTATGAAAATTATACTACTTGATTTTTTCATGCAGTTTTTTGCACATTTAATGTATTTAAACAATCAAATGCAAAACAACAATATAAGCACATTGTGACACATTTGAGGGAAGCAGCATGTTCTGTACTTTGTGAAAGCTGCGTTTTATGCTTATTATTAAATTCAGCAATAACTTGTCATTCGTTCTTCAACGTACAGAAGAACGCACAGGCAAAATAATGAACCAAGTTGTAAGCTTTCACAAGGATTTTCTTGTTTTAAATCCATCTGGTTAACAGCTGGAAAAGTGACAGGTCCTCTTCAAGGCATTTTGAAATGGACACACTCCACCTGTTTTAAAGGTCAGTGCAAGCCAGTGGAAAATAGAAGTATTTGAACTGTAAGCTTGAGAAACTAACACAACAATTTCTTGTAACATGCTACCTTTCTTCTATGTTTTATTATCTGACAGGTGCCTGATGTTGTGTTTCTGTTGAAGGTTGAATTGTTTTTTTTTTTTGGGTCTTCATCTGCATGTTCGCTTTCTTCTGACTCCTCAAAGGTATCTATCACTTTGACAAGTAGTTTGTGAAGAAGAAAAAAAAGGTTTGCTGCTGCTGCTTACTGACTCAGAAAATTATCAGTGAACTCAAGTAGCAAAAAGGTAAATGTAGCACATCACATATCATTTTGGCCGCTCTGATATATACTCAATGGATCTTACTTCCTGCAGGAAACCTCTAAAGCTTTGCTAATTTAGATCTATGCATAACATGTTATACTTATTTATTATTTCTATAGGACACCCTGGGAGGCAGCTGATTTCCAAGCAGGAACATCACAGTTATAATTATTTAGAGTGCAAATTAAATCCCAATTGAACTTTCAGTTTAAATTAGCTAAATACATTTCAGCTGTATTAAACAAAAGGAGTGAAAAGTTTTAAAGTTAGTTTTGTTTTAAAAGCAACCACATAGTAGAATACCCTTTCTTGGTGAAAATATTAGAAAATTTTATTTGTTTTCTGTGGAAGCAGCAGTATCTTTGCAGAGGTCTGGTATTTCCCTTGTTATGTTGGAAGGCGCCATTTTCGCCGGCTCCTTGCGCCAAAGTCACCGGGAACTTCCAGGATTGTCAGCCCTCTCGCCGGGGGACAGATCGAGGAAGATGACGCAACCAGAGGATGGTAGGAGCCTGGAGGACAT
>NC_092861.1:85122082-85157140 GCF_032062135.1 Pyxicephalus adspersus | reverse complement strand
AAGTTCTCAGACTAACCTAAACAGCTTTTCTGTTTACATTATGAGGATAATTGCTCCATAGTGGATGTACCTACATAAGTATATAAACAAGCACAGTTTGGCAAAATAAAATAAGTATATACATATACAATGGTATTATGCCCTCACATGTAATTTATAAAATAAACAAAATAAAATATGTAGATTTCTAAAAAATAGTTTATAATGAAGACAAAAAAGGATCATACTACTTGCATGTGTGCTAAACCCAAAAAAATCTCCTTAGCTATATGTATTTGTTGAATTCTCGCCAACTATTATGGTGTAATAGTGTGGTGGTAAAGACATGTAGGGACATAATATCCACCAATATATGTAAAGGTTTTCAAACCTTAACAAAACTGGAGATCCTGAGAATATTAAAGGTTCAGATACCTGCCAGTTTAATCTTTCAATGATCCCTGCAGTGTCCTTCCACAGGCTTACAGACTGAAAGTTTGCTGTGCACAGAAAAAAATACTTCTATTATCATCAAGTTTTAGCTCAGAAATCATAATTTTTCATAAGCTTTTGATAATTTTTTCATATATATTTGTGAATGTTACTTGTGGCTCTTTCATGAGTCATACTTTAGAAGAACATATAATGCATAATAGGCTTAAGTGCTTTACAAAATCATGAAGCCTTACTAAATAAATATTTTTAAAGTGTTAAAGCAAAGTTGTCTAAATGAGCAAACATTAAAAAGTGTAAGCAGCATTTACTTTCAGTAAAAACTACTTCTAAAAAATATTATATATCATATTATATGACAATAAGCTATTGGCATCTGAATAACTATAAAAATCTTGAAATTGCAATAACTTTGTCTACCTTGCCTTTTCAATATTACTGTCAATATTACTGTTTGTCTATAAATGTGGTAATAACCTTCACTGATGACAGAAAGGGTCTCCTGAATAGGAGTTAGTAAAATTACCAAAAGTAATAAAAAGTTAACAGGTTTTCATCATCAGTTGTCATTGTCACGATGCATGTGTTAAGGCTAGAGGTGTTCACAACAATTCTAACTTACATTAAATCTGGTTAGATTGGTCAAGAAATCAGACTGGTTTCAAACATTTTAAATCAGCATTTACTTTTTTTTTTTAATTAGCTGTGCTAATTCTGTCAATGACATGAGCCAATCTGACCGCTCGTTCATGACAGCTGTCATATTCCAGCATGTGGCTTGGATGAACCCCACTACAACTGTAAATGACAAGTAAAGTAGAGCTCAGTCAATCTGCCTGGGGCATGATTACTCCTGTCATCTTCTGATAGTCTACTATACTTGTCAATGACCCTATAGTGACCGTGTCACATCAATATTCATTTGAGCAACAGATTGCTCAAATTTGATTAGAATAGCTCTTGCTGATGTGTTAAAAATCTGACCGCTGACAGAACACAGCCTTGCTAAAAAAAAAAAACCCTGAAGATGTGCCACCACCACAGCTCTTCTTTGACATAATGAGGCTGATTCATCAAGCAAAATCGGAAGCTCGCTTGCGCATTCGTATTCGCGATCCGAGCGCGGATTTCATTGATAAATTAGGCCCAAAGAATCTAAGTCAATGCTAAGTCTCTTGATACTTAACACTGGCTTCCCAAGAACAGTGAGAATTCTAGACATATGCAATATCTTTAGAAAGCTGTGTGCTGCATTTTAGAGCTGATGGCACATGGTAGGAAGGAAAATGGCAGAAGTCAGACAATCTACCCAGACTTAAGATGTTGGCGAATACAGCAACATTTATTTATATTTTCTTCTTAGAGAAGGGGAATTCAGGGCAACATTCTAAAGCATATGTGCATAAACTGTAACATTTCTTACATTTTCAACATTTGGTTATCTATATCCATCTCTTGCCCATGTGCTGCTGGATACTTTCTAAAATATAGGATAAAAGCATAGAGGAACAGCACTTTAAAGATACTGTTATTATTCTTAATGTATTAACGACAGAAACATTGTTTCTCGATCACTCTTAGTAGATACAGTAACCTTTCTAACTACAGCCTTTTATATCCTTTTCTTTTTTATTGAAACTTATATTTGTATTTTAATGTTTTATTGCATGTCTCATTGGCATTCATGCATGAGGAATATAAACTTTGAGTGCCCTAATCTAGGGGGGATATCCTGTTGTTTTGGAATCAGCCTTACTAGGGCTATCATTGTTTATCGATATTGGTGTTGTATAAAAATGAATGAACTAATATATAAGCTCTAGTACTTTCAACACTATATACACAAGGAGCCATACTAGAGAACTCTGACCCACTGGCCAGGTACCACTGAGCAAGCATTAGGAACACCAAGCTAGGGATAAGCGAGCCAGTTTTTAAAACTCGATCTTGCGTCAAATTCGTACATTCTCGTTTACTGAGATTTTAAGTGATAATGGCTGGTGCAAATTTGCCGATTATGGTCAAATTTTAAAATTAAAAAATTTATTATTATTTTTTTAAAAAATCTCTCTGATTTTTACAACAGTGTGGGATTCGCCTCAGTGTGCGATTAACTTCTAGTGCCGGGGATCTTCTCAATGAATGCAGCAGTGGCCAAATTCATTGAGAACAGTGTGCGATCCCGGGCACTGGAGGTTAATTAACCTCTAGTGCCCCTGAAATCCCAAACAGTAGGATTCCCTGGGAATCCCCTGCGAATCCTCCTGTTATAATTTCCTCGAACTTCCGATGGTTTTGCGAAACCGGCTCGCCAAAATTTTACGGAACCATCAGAAGTTTGAGGAAATTTTCCCTACTCATGCCTACGCCAAACATGCACCTATTTTAATGCCTGCACTTATGATCCATTAGGGTTTTTTTTTCTTTTAAGCCATTTTAGCAAACACTTGCCATCACAAGCACATATCTTAAGTAAATAAGGAAATCTACATTCTGTTTGCAGAAGCTGTGTTCTTCCCGCTACGCTAAAAATACACAAGAACATTTAAAAATACTCAAAGATTTATCTCTTGCATAAAGCACTCTGCAGTCGTGTGCCTTGAATATCACTGTAGAAAGTGTTAGATGCCAAGAACTCTCAACAATACCTTTGCATATTAAAAGCAAGTGTACCTGCATAAATTACCAAACTTTGGAAGGATCAGGCACACAGAAACACATGCGTGAGCATGCAGACACAAACAATCCACTAGAGAATAAAAAAGAAATACCTATGATTGAAAAATCTCATTTCAGCAGCAGAAGCAGAAATTGCAGTGAGCCTGTGAAGAATAAATAATAAATGCAATTTATCTTCATTTGCCAAATAGAGATTCAGGAAATGGGACATATCTGGAAGAAGATAGCCATAACTGGCTGAGATTATTTAGCACAAGGACCTAGGCTGTGGAAGTTTATAACTGAGATGTTATTACAACCAGAACAAATATTAAAGTCAGCAGAGGTGCCCTATTAGTTGCTGCTGCTGTCTGGCTGTTAAGAGCTCAATAAATTCATTAAAGCATCTGCAGAAAATATAACACATATACATGTATTTGCAACAAAGTTTTAGGTTTCTTTAAGGTTGTGCTTTGCACCTGGACTTTTATTAAGGTGAAATAAGTGTGACTGCGCTATATAACATTTTACATTAAATGCCAGATGGTCAGAGTTGAAGCAACAGAAAGTATTTTCAAGTTTTTTTCATTGCTTTTGATATATATTATTAAGAAAATGCATGTTTAGGTATGTACAAGTATGTGTTCATTCACAAATTATGCACAACATGTAACTGGTTTGAGATGGCATTTAAATACGCTAATGCAACACACTGCCCTGTTGGAAAAAATGGGGGATACCCATTTACTGTATTTGTTACATTATGATATCTTAATGGTAGTATGATATCTTATAGGTAGTTATTATGACTGTATCCTGAATCTGCATGTATTTCTTGCACTTAGATGCTGGCTGAGATGACATGATGAATAAATCGTGGAGCCTGCACAGTTGACAGATGTTATCACTGGGGAAGGCAGGCAAAGAAATCTATTTATATATATATATATATATATATATATATATATATATAAACATATATATATATATATAGATATATATATGGTAGGAATTTGCTTATGCAGGTTTGTGAATTTACTGAAAGAACCATTTTAAAGATGAAGTAAACTCATCTTAATAAAGATTCTGTTGGCTGATTTGTAAATTACATTTGGGAGGAGTTCATCATCAGAGTCGGTGTATGTCTGGGGCTCCCTTGGTGTATAACCACCAAAATAATGAAAATTCCCAATTTGTTTAATACATTGCACTAGGTTGTTGCGTAAAAAAAAAAATATGCTGGATAAAAAATCAAAAATTGGCTTTTTGTTAAAGTTTCTCTAACAGACAGGCAGGGATGTTGATAGAAGCAGAGGCATCTGTTACTTGATAAGGATGAAATAGTTTTGATTGTATACAGTCTGTTCTGGCTGAAACATATTTTCTCACTCATTTATGCAGACCCAAATTTATAATGTAACCTCAAAACAGGCTAAAGTATAATGTAAGCAGGGTTTAACACATAGCATTGCATTTTTCCAAGGCCGTATTAAATAATTTTATATATGCCGCAATGCTAAACATGACTCAAAAATATTGGTACATGATTTGTTTTGAATAACTGAATTGTTTGTTATATGTGCATTCATTCCAATTTAAAGTAGTGAATTAGATGGGGTATTAGCTTATTGTGCTCTGTTCATCTCTATATTCAGCTCCAATATTATATCAAACTTTAGAACTTTTGGGGATTTTTCCATGACACTGCTAAAGAGTGAAACATTTACCAACAGAACCAAGCTAAACTGGCATATATTATACTTTTGGCTGTCCAAGCTGCATGGCCATTCCATACAGCTTTACATTATATTGGATTTTCTCTTATGACGTACAAAGTGACACTGAACCCTAGCTGAGATACATGTGCGGAGTTCATGGATTTTTTCAAATACCATGGAGTTTTTGCCATAGGCATAGGCTTTGCAATAGGCTCAATCCAAAAAGCTTGAACTTGAAATGAATGAGTTAGAAATGCAGGATGGTTTACATTTTCATCTAATTCTATGAAAATAATACAATGATTCCTATTACTGTATGATAAGAGGAAATCATATATGCATATGCATGTATATCCAACTATACAATAGGGAATTTGCATACTGAACAAAGGTTCATACAAGGGTCTACTTATCCATTTTTAAGGTTAGTGTAGGAAAGTTCTTTTGCTTTCTTTTGCTGTCTATAGTGTGTATATAAATATCATTTTCATATATTACTTAATGTAGTGCACATGCACTTGCTATAATAGTACACATGGATCAGGGCTTAAGCCTGCACAAAGCCTTATCATTTACAAACTGAATTTTTTTTTTCTTTATTTGCCTTTCTGACTATCTCTTTGGCAACAATCTCTTATGGTCTGCACATGTAAGTTAATATAAAGTAGACCTCATTCTCCCACCAGTAGTCCATTGCAGCAGCTGCTTAAATGTTAAAATAACACAAGGGTGGAGCTGCACAAAATAAGCTGTACATCATTCTTCTCACTACCAGCCATTAATTCATGTGATTGTTGGTTGAATAAAGTTTATTAGTAATTCAATTGAATGTTATAAATATTACATAGGAGTATACAGTGTATGAATATGCTTTATCAAAGTTTTGATTTGAGGATTTTAAAACCATTTCAAAATTCCCTGTTTTAAATCAGCATGGGGAGCTGTCTGCCAGTATTTAACACCAGTAATCAGAATGAAAACCTTCTTCCAACGCAAAGCAATATAGCTGTAGAACACAACTGTGAATCTTGCTGTAAAGGCAATGGTTTTCTCTTACTGACTGCTTAATAAATCAGTAAGCAAAACCAGTGACAGTTCACGGCTAAACACAGCACTTAGGACAATCACTGATTTAATGCTTCCCTTGTCCTGCGCTGGTTAGCGGGGATGCTGTGTGTCCCAGGGGGAAGCAAACAGTAGTAAATGAAAAATGGAAAGACGTAAGATAGAGATTGGGTGGGGAGGTGATAAACATAGATTCTCTACTGGCTGGGTTGTTATAACAAGGATAAGGTGCTTAATGCTGCAGGATTTTATTTACAGATTATTCTGAAACTTATTTGAAGAAAAATGTAATGTTTATTATTTCTATAAAGAAAGACATAAGGGTTGTAACTTCTGATTTGAGAAATGATGATCTAGTTGTCTAAATGCAATTATTTGAAAATAGATGAATGTGGTCTAACTGTATCATTCTCTAGAAAGCACAATTTTTACAAATCTTTAGCAAAATTGTAATTATCTGCAGCTGTGTACAGGTTTAAAGAGAAAAAAAACAAATTTTTGTATGCTTGATTTTTAAATGATAATCATATAAATGGTGCGGAGAAGGTTTGCTGTGCTAACATTTGTCATCATTCATTGATCGCTGTAATTTGTAGTTTATTGCACCATTTAAGCTACACAAGACGAAAGAATGGTAATAAAAAAATGTAGCCCTAATATGGGGGGAAATCATGTCAAATCAAATTTCCTGAACAGACCATAGGTTTAGTTTACAAACCACAAGTACGAGTACAATGAGTACAATGAGACTTAAATACTACAGGTTCATAAATGAAAAAAAAATCCCTATATCTGCCTAATGGTTTTCCAAATTGACCCTTACAATTGCCAACTTTTTGTGAACCTGGGTAAACTAGGAGATGGAGACTCCACATTGGTGATCTATATGGGACTATTCTCAGTTTATATGACAGTCTTTTCACTTTCCTAAAGGCTTGAGCATTATAAATGTGAGGTCCAAATGGGAATACATTACCACCAGAAATTAGTAACACTTTTTCATATCCTTGTAGAAAGGCTGAGGTGAGTCAGTAAGAACTTGAGGTAAAATACCCAAATGGTTGATGAGTACAGATTTTTTCACTCATGCTGAGAGTCAATAAAGAGGGCTCCAAAGGACACAAAAATGTTGGGCAGTTGAGGTTCTTGTGTCTGCTCCAGTGTTTTTTGACATTTTTACATATAGGAAATAACTTTTAGGAATTCAGGTTTCAGGAATACACCTTACACTGCTGAATATTGGAAAAAATGTCACCCTTACAGATCATTGGTGTCACCAAAAAGATCATTGGTGTCACCCAAAAGATCATTGGTGTCAAAGTGACCCGAGAGACACACATTGTTCATTGCTCAAGGAACAAATAGAAAACAGATAGATAACCTCCAGCAAATTACTCAAAGCAATGTGCCTAATCCCCAAAGAGCATATGTTTATTTTTTTTTTACATTTGAGACTTTTAGAGGCCAAAAATACACTTTTATCAATAACAATTTATTATATACAAATATACATAGAACAAATTACACGAATCCTTCTATATTATCAAGTTTTTTCTTAATAATATAGACATAACAAAATTGTTTTAATATTAATGTTTTCCTTTTGATGGCATGTTATTTGGTTTTGTCCTTTCCCCACCTTGTATGTTTTTTGCCTATGCAGCATAGTTTATTATGAATCTCATATGTATTAACCTCCCAACCGCTAACCCCGTACTTTTTCGTGCAAAAAGTTTTTGCAACTATCGCTAACCCTGTACTTTTTCGTCTATATTAAAATCCCACTTACCTGGTCCCGCTGTGCTCATCCAGCGTCGGGTCCGTGTTCCAGCGTCGGGTCCGTGTTCCAGCGTCGTCCTCCAGCGTCGATCTCCCTCTCCAGCGTTGGGTGCCATCTCCTATACCAGCGGGACCGGTAAGATGCCGGCCGGCTTCTTACCTGGTCCCGCTGATCGTCCCACGTCGTTCTCCGTCCAGCGTCGGGTGCTTCTAACACAAGAAGCCGGCCGGCGGAGAAAAAAAAAGCCGACCGGCTTCTTGCGTGCGTGATGACGTCGGCGCGTGTGCGGGAAATTCAAATTCAAACTCATTCATTCATTTTGTATTGAAATGAATACAAAGTCCTGTATCCAATCCAATACAAAATAATTAAAAATAAATACAAAGTATGTATTTTGAATTGGATTGGATAGAGGAGTTTGTATTCAATCCAATACATAATGAGAGTTTGAATTTTGTTCTCATTTTGTATTGGATTGAATACAAAGTCCTGTATCCAATCCAATCCAAAATAATAGAAAATATATTTATGTGGTTTTGTCTATAGGTATGTGACGTTGGACACTAGGGAGGTGATTTAGAAAAATATATTACTATACAGTATACCGAATTATCGCATTTTCAGTATTTTTCATTTATTTATGTATTCTTGTTTAAGCTGATTTTTGTGTTTTTCCTTTAATTTTATTAAAAGTAATTTTTTTTTTTTTTACATGATTGTGTGTTTCAAACATTTTTTATATTTAGGATTATATCTACTAGACCCCTATTCGGACATATTTCTGTAAATTACAGGTCTACAATTTAAAAAAAAAATTTCATGAAAACCTGTAACGCTTTTGGTACAGAAATCTAGACATCAGTGTAACGCTCAGGTGGTTAATCTTGATGTTATTACTTTTTACTGTTTTTAAAAATCTGACTTTTAGTTGTTAGTTTACTATTTGTCAGTTGTGCCAGTGCCACCAAAAATGGTGGACTAGTAATATTCATGGCAGAGAAAAGTTGAAAGATAAAGCAAGATCATAGAAGCTTGGTGCATGGAGCATGCATTTTCTTTTTCAGATTCTACAATTACAATGGTCCTTATTGGGTTTCTGCTTGATAGGTAATGCCTTTTCCTCTCCCTACACATGTACCTTAATTCACAGAATAAACATGCAAATGTGGATTCTCTTGGCATCACCATAGAAATAACCGGTCAAGGTGTTTCAAAAGACAAAGTTCCTGAATTTAAAATGAGTAATGTTGATTTAGTTTACCAGAAAAATGTGAAAATGTTTGTGAGACATAAGAACCGTTGAATTATGAAATTATCTGCCGCGGCAACTGCTTTAAACAGATATAGCATATGTTTCTAAAATAAGGCTTAAATAGGAGGAAAGGGTAGACAAAAATTCAAAGTAGAAGATTGACCCAGTATGTTTTTGTCAACCATGGGGGTGAATTTTTGAATTAGTCAAGGGGCATAATGCAATGATTTACATGACTCTGCCGACTCTCCTAAAATGAGGAATAATCTATTTCATTTTAAGATTTGTGATAGTCTTTTTTATGCAATAGTTTGGTAAAGGACTACTTGGATCCTTTTACTCAATCTCAGTATAACTGACTAATTATACTTATCCAATTTCAGAAAACTGTGCTATACTATATGTCCTCCAGAAGATTCCCATTTTTCAAGTGGATCTTCATGGATGTATGTCTTTTTTCAATGTAACTATAATTGTTATAAAAGATTTTTTATTCACAGACGCTATCTACTTCACTTAGCCACCAGGCTCTAAATTAACTAAAGGGAGATTGCAATATTGATTTTTCTGCTTTTGGAATTGTGTGATGACAATTTGACATCCATCAATTTATAATCAAGATATGGGGCAATATTAAGTTATTGCTTTCTCTGGGATAAAATTATCTTATTCACTGTAAAATGTTTACTGAATTTGGGCTTGTGTGAGATTGAACACCTTTTATGCTTCTGAAAATAGTATCAAATTAAATGTTCTTTTATTTTAGCATATTTGTTTTAAAACTAATTCAGGTAGCATTGATGATTTCCTGTTTTAGTTGCTGGGTTAAATACATTTATTTGTTGTTAGCACCATAAATGCATACTCCTAAATAATCTTGTATTTGTTTTGTTAATACGGGTCGATACTATGTTATAGTTATGTCTAAATTTTGCTGCCTAACATTAACTTTTGTTAACTCTGTATGCAGTTGTAAAGCAAAGCAAAAACCCTACAGTTTTGCACTATATTTGATAAAGGTTACAAAGGCAATAAATGCATTTTGTAGTAACAAGACCCTTTGCCAATTACCTCGTAAAACTAATACTCTCAACATCACTGTGCAAAGAGCAAAACTGTCATGGGAAGGCAGAAGGTGTACCCAAATAAAGGCTGCCTGCAGAAAACTATAGGAAAAGGGATGATACAAGACCAATCACCCTGCACAAAGAGCAGAAGGGACTGATCTAAATACAGGTTTAAATAATGGAAAGCTGAAAATTAAATGTTTAGAAAAACTGGTGAATGCAATGCACAAAAACCACATAGTATTACTTCAGCATGAATGGTGATGAACTGCAATGGTAGTGCTTTGGGAATGTGCTATACGGTGCCATTCACAATAAATGTTTTCAGCACATATGACATGAACTACCACAGTGCACAAGCATGAATGATCTTTGAATGTTGATAAAAGGCAAAACGCTCAGCTCATAAATCAGTGTTTTAAAGCAAGGCTAACAATATTTATTTTTAAATATGTAACTGTAGTTATTAAAGTTTACTGCCTTCATTTTTGGAAAAATGTATCAGGACAGCAATACCAGAAGATTTATCTAGTTTCCTATATATCCCAAACCCCAAAAATCTTTTTTTTTGCTGATGTGTTCTACTAGAAGATTGATTTTAAAAGTTTGTATAAAGCATGTAATTTAAAGGGGACCTATCGCCAAATTTTGGCTTGTCATCTATGTGCAGAAGGGGCTTTTTTACTGCAATGGAAAAAAATGCCGTTTCTACGCATGCACAGTGAGATCAGCACTATTTTTTTCCTTATTTGCAAGAGGGACGAATGAGGAATTCAGGGTGGTGCGGGACTGAATCAAGACCTGTGGAGGGATCACAGGATCAACAGAAGTAAATGTAGTTCCCCAAGTGGAATTTTTAAAAAACAATATTTTTCCATACATTTTGGCTATTAAATCCAACCCTCAAAAAAAAAACCTTAATGGATGAATCTAAATTTTTATTTAGAATTGGATACAAACTACATTTAATTATAGTACCATCAACCCAAGCTAAACTTAAACTGCCATTGTCCCTTGATATAATTTTTAGGTATGCAGGAAAACGCTTCTATAATTACTTTAACCACAACTCACAGTATTTTTTTTTTGTGGTAATTTGGAAGAATGCTCCTGACATTGCTGGCTATTGGGAATGCTGCCACCATTACAGATAGCCAAAAGCATCTTTGGGGGTCACCTAAGCTGACCTGATAGGCACAAATTATTCATTTTTCAAAGAACCCTTTTTAACTTCTGTTGTATCCCTTGATGAGAAACATTGGTCTAAGGTGTCTCTAGTTCCAGGGATCCATTGGGCATTAGGGTTAATAAATGTGACATATGTAAGTAGAGTAATGAAGTAGAAGGAGAGGAAGATTCATTTATTAGAACATTTCTGCAAAGAAAATAGAAAGATGAATATCAGTGAAAACCTGATCTTGTCAACAAAGTTATAAAAATATGTTACTAAAAAGATTATATTATTCCCAGAGGATGAACAATATTATCTGAACATGAAAACTAAACTTCCAGTGTTTAGCCATAACCAGTCACAAAACACTCAAAGCAAACAATTGCCGTTCTGTTGTATTAATTCTTGATGAGTAAATCTATGTAAATATTTTCTTTGCTGAAATATGTCCTGCAATTAAAGCTCTGTCAATATAACTAGCTCAAATTCACTTTGCACACCGCTAAGGCATTAATAACAACTGTAACAATTTCAACAAGAGAAATCATGTTACACACATTTTATTACCTACACATTACAACCTTCATCTTCTAACTTCATCCCCCAAATCCCCCCATGAAATACTTAAAGGATATGGATACTAGCATGATAAGACATTGTAATTGAAGCTGTATTTGCATTTTATTAGGTGAGAACAATGCATGAGAAATCAATTTATGAGGAACAGGGGTCATCATTCTCACACTATCCATAAGGTTCTTTAATGGGGTTGATTAAACTGTAGTCAATAGAGAGGCCATAGATTTGTTGGGATCATGATAATTACATCTGTATACAATATAAGGTAATGGTCCTAATTACCAGCGAGTGCAGAGGCTTATATCACATAAAAAGAATTAACACTTGAAGCTATAGCAGAATTGGTCAGATAGGCTCTACTAAATTGCAACACTGTAAGTCCTAAAATGCAGAATCTTATCCTCATCAAAATGCTAATACTTGTTACCATCCAATCAGAAGTGGAGAAATATGATGGCAATAAACTATTTATACAGTCTGACAATAATATATTATTATTGTTATTAATCTTTACTTAAAATTATTCCTTTTATCAAAGGTGACAATGAGTCTGGCGAGTGCAGTTTATGTTCTTTTCATTGTGTTGGGGCTCTGTGGCACACATTTCTTTGTCTTTCCATGCAGGAGACAGGCATTTGTAAGATTTACTTTACTAAGAATTTAAAGATAATAAAACTACTTTAAGAATAAAATTGTTCATATTTCTTGCACTTTATGTACATTTTAAAATGATTTATAATAGAGGTTTGCCTGTTTTACTATACATATACCAGTCACATTTGTATGTTAATCGGAGCACTAGCAGCTGGAATATAGAGAAAAGAGGTGCTTTTTATCTTCACAGCAGCACAGTAATTGTAGAGAATTTATGTCAATTACTGGACTTGCTGGACAGAATTACAAATTATTTGGCAGGTAAAACAGGACAGATAATTTAGGGCTGAAGTTCACACAAATTAATTCTTTATCCAAAACCTCCGCACACAGATCTATTTTAGTTTAGTCATTAAGGGAATAGTTCTCCCCAGCCCGTTTTTGGGGGGCGGGCCGCCCACCTGCTGTGAATATTCCGCCCGGCACATTTTTAGCAGCTCTGAACGGACACAGGAGAGGCTGCTCTGCTCGCTCCGTTCTCCGCTGATAAGAGCTGATTGCTGATTAGAGCCGGGCGGAGTGAGGGGAGCTCAGTACAGCTATGAGGAGATCAGGACACAGGCTGTTCCTCCCCCTCTCATAGCTGTGCAGAGTCTTTTGAAAAAAAAAACCCCACATCCTGTGAACAATGTCTCTGCCTAGTTGGCGTGTGTAATGATGTCATCAGAGCAGTGTGTATAAAGACAGCATGTCACATTCCTCAGCCTTACAGCTCTCCGTGTATAAACCTTCATATCCCCTAAACTGTATGTCATAATGATTTGAAATTGCAGGGTGCAGGGTGCAGGGTGCACAAGGAACACCTTTAGTTAGCACCATTCACAATTTCAGCACCACAGCTTTTACAAATTTTATGATATGAGGATCAGAATGATAAAATCTTGTGAAAATACAGCATTAGGGTTGCAGTATTGCAAGCAAGTGTGCCTTGGACTCCTAAAATAAAAATGTAAATTGGGGACCCCCGGGGACACTTACATAGAAAGGAGCATTGGGGAAGGGCCCCTAAATTTATACTTATCTCTCACAAATCCATACCTGTCATACTATGTTACCCCATCTGCTTCTCTTCTTTGAACCCCTAGAATGGTGGGGTGTACAAAGCCGAAAATGTAGGTGCATTGGGGGGACAATTTTGAATAACTCCCGACACTAAAATGTCATTACTATGGCAAACGCACAGCCCTGTTACACATTACTGCCCCCTTCTAACACTGGAACTCTAATTTTCTGGAATGGGGAGATGCAGGAAACTCAAAATGTGTGGGAAACATCTGTGGATAACACCCCCTAAGGTTTTATCACAATGGCATCATTAGAACATAAAAAGCTCTGCACATCAAAATGAAATTGGGGTTCAGGTACTGGTAGGGTACAGTTATGGGTAACAGGGCAGCGTATTTTGATGGGCAGAGTTTATTTATGTTCTAATGATGCCATGCTAATGAAAATTTAGGGGTTTATACATCTGTTCCCCACTTGCACCTACAATTTCATCTACGTTTTTCCTGCACCTCCCCATTCCAGATAAATTGGGGTTCAAAGAACAGAAGCAGAAAAGGCAGCATAGTATTACAATTATAGTTTGGTGAAAGGTAGGTAAAATATTTAGGGGGCCCACCCCAATGCTTCTTGCTATGTAAGTGGCCCCGGGGGACATTAATTTGCATTTTCAATTTTAGGCTCCTAGATACACTTTCTTATGAAACAGCAACCCAAATGTTCAATTTCCACAAGTTTTTAAACTTCTGATCCCCTTCTTTTGAAATTTTTGAAATTAAAAAAGAGAAATGTTGGTTATTAGTAGCTATGAGAGTCCCCTTGTGTACCCTAAACATTTTAGGTAATTACAACCAACAATTTACACACACATCGATCACACGGCGGGTGGATAAATTTCACAGGAAGTTTTTGGCAGTGATGAGAGGAGAGCACTGGCTGTCCTACCCCCATCTGTGATCACATACATGATGCAATTTGTGTTACCTAGGTATAGCGCTAGGAGGTGACATCTGAAGGTAGGCTGAATTCACATTGGCAGTAGGGTTGCATTTGCTGCGTTTACCCCTCACTTTCCTCTCGTCAGGAATCACTGCTGCTTAAAAACTGCTTGGCCTGAAAAGCCCAGCACTTACCGCCTGTTACCAATCCCAGGTGCCAGCAGTTATCACTGGTTACCAATCCCAGGTGCCCAGCAGTTATCATCGGTTACCAATCCCAGGTGCCTGGCAGTTGCCAAGTAGTCACTCAGGAGGGGTATTTTTTTTACTGCTAATGTGAACTAAGCTTAATTTGTTAAGCCACATTGATCACAATATTACACTACTACTACAAGGTATTACACTATTAAAACATGGAACTCTAGGGAGTTGGATTACAATGCACAGCACTGGTCTGTTGGGGCATAATACAAAAAAAATGGAAAAATTGTACATTCTAACAAGCAGGGCATTAGAAAGTTGGAACAAAGTATAGGGGGCAGGTAGAACAATGACATATTAGCAGGGGTTACTGGATACCTTTGGCATAAATTACTAGGAGCTTCAAATTTGCCGTATCTAGCATCACCTACTTTTTACCACCTTGCTACAGTTTTACCCCACCCCGAAAAAAACACTGAAGAGAACACTGAAGGGGTTATTTCGCATTAAAATTTTACTCCTTTATTGTAGTAATTATTACAAATGTATTCTTTTAATTTTAAATACAAAATTTTAAAAAATATGCATGACGTCAGCCAGGGCAGCAGGGACACCACGTGATTGACAGAATTAATGAAAACAATGATGACAGTGCTTACATCACAATTTTTTTTCATTCATTTGATTTATTTTCCTTTTGAGGACCTTAGAACAACTGTGCCTGGCTGAATGCAGTGACAAGATCTCAGGCCAAATGATGGAGCTCATGTCATTGTTTAAATATCCAGCCAATCTAGCAAAAGGTCAGTCAAGGACAGCTCTCTTTAGCTAGGTCCATGCTTGATTCACTGAATGCAACATCGGAAAGAAGCCTATGCTGAAAGGGACGGCTGTGGGATTACATTTGTAAATCACTAGTATTATATAAAAAAAAATGAAAGGTTTTATTCTAAGGTGTTTCTTTATTTTTAGGTCTCATGTAACTCTTTCTGAAAATGGATAAGAGGTACTATGTACCCCTTATATCTGCCCCTGGGTGGGGGCCAAATATTAAGGGCCTCTTTATAAAAGGGGACTTCCAGATTCCAAGTAAGATCTCCACCCACATACCCCCGCAACACAGGGTCACATTAGGGAAAGGTGGGGTCTGTTTTCTTGCCAAAAAGAGGAGGCAACATGTTTTTTTCCCGTTTTCCTCTTTATGGTAAGCCAGATTCCAAAGGACATTTGTGGAATATAGGCCATGTACACACATTCTCCAGCTTATTTTCTATTGATGAAAATGAGCTATTAAAAAGGTCTGGTTTAATTTTTTTACTGTGTAAATATACCTTGTGGGACTAAATATTCAGGTTGAATTAAAGTAGAATCTAGTAGAATTTTTGCCTAGTAGAATAATACTATTTTTATACTGACTGTATGTAATCATACATACTGTAATATGTACCCCTGTGGATGAAGTCCTGATTATAAATTATTTCTACTTGTCCCTGTCCCTTCCTCCCCTACCACGTGATTCTGCTAGAAATTTTACCTAAAAGAGTTTATGAAACCCATTAATTCCAGTAATTATTTTTTTTTAAATAGTGGTAATTTAAACGTTTCTTCATAGAGTTTATTCAAGAAATGTAATGTTTAATCAAAATCTAGTGGTTTACATTGTGTTTGAGTTCTAAATGATAATGTTTAAATCTTTAATGCAAGATGCACAATAGTACTTTCTTTTCTTTTCTGTTTCATCGATAAATCTATTTTGATTCACAGAGGGCAGGGAAAAACATTTGATTCTATGTGCTAATTAGTAGCATCAACAGACCGGACTATGAATATCAACTGGATAGAATGGTTTAATGCAAAAAAAATGAGAACAAAAATGATTTATGGCATGCAAAATTAAATATTTCTATGTTACCTTGTATGCTCAGTATGGTTCCGTCATGTAGACTTAAAATAAAAAACAATATATTAAAAGCGAAAATCATGGAGCATGATCTAATAGGTATGTTCACATCAATTATCTATAAAAATGTATTGGCTGTTGTTGTAGCATTTATTTTTGCATTGATCTTGACAACATATTGTAAGAGCCCACTTGCATTATCTAGATGTGAAGAATTTACTTAGATGTGAAAAAGAAAGTATTTTCCCAATGTATCATCTTCAAGATTAGCCTCCTTTAAACATTTTACCCCAGAAAAACGAATAAAATAATTTTCATGTCCTTGGTCAGCGGGAAAATTCTATTTACATTTGAACTGGGATAAATGATTTTCTTACAGTTGCAGTCACTGGGGCTTGGCTCTGCCAAGTTGCATTGGACCCTGATATATTCAGACACCATCAAATAGGATGTCAATCAGCCACAGCCCTAAGAAAGCCTAGCAACCTTCGGAGCAAATCTATGGTTCCTTGGAACCTCTGACTGCCCTGGATAAAACAAACCATCAATGAAGTCTGAAGTCATGCACTACCGCATGCTCATTTGTGGGTCTTCGTAGAGGCTTGTAGCCAGGTGTACTTAAGAGTGCAGGATTTAATTTGCCAACAAAGTCCAGTACATTTTCACGATTGCAAACCAATGCAAGTGCATGCATATGCATTAGATGTGGTGCTACAAGGTCCATATAGTTTTTGTATCCCCCATTGGGCATTTGGGCTCATTGCATGCTTTGTGGCCAATCACCTGGATGCTTTATAAGGCTGCTGTGGACTTGTGTTATTCAGCTAACTACCTAACCTTGTGCCTGAAATTTGCAGATTGTCTGCTGGCATTGAACCTGGCCTGTTTCTGACTACCCCTCTCTGCCTGATGTTCTTGCCTTTTGCAAACTCGTGTTGTCTGACCCTGGTACTTGACACAGACAAATAACCACACTACAACCACACTACATGGGTAACCATCTCTACAATCCAGAGTTTAGCTTTCTTAGAATGACCATGAGTTACTTTGCTCTAAGCTAAATGTTTAGAATACATGAATTTGGCAAAACCAGCTGTGTGTTTTTTTATTAACAGAATATATGCAGAATGTAAAAGTTCTACACATTAAAATACAAATATAGAATAGGCAGGAATCCAGCATAAATGTATTCATATTAACCTTGATACATGTGTCCCTGTATCTAATTGCTAATTTTCAGTAAATGAAAAGCTTTTTTAATAAATAACAAGTAGCATTGACAAATACACCCTGACTAAACAGAATTGTTTTCCAATATAATGTATTTGTTACATTTTGTATCACCTTTGCTTATTTATTGACTTATTTTCTACATACTTGTTAACATCCTAATTTTTAGACTGTAAACAGAATTTCTTTTTATAGAAATGCCCTTTGTGGCTGCAAGACATCATAAATCAATTTTCCAAGGAAGAAGTAATTTCTCCTCCGAGGTCCGTGCCTTCTGCAGACCAGGAAGGTGAGTATTAGAACCATGGATACAGCTTGTTTCCCCTTTCCTTCACAAACAATGACAGTTTCATGGCCTCACTGACCATCTTTTACTGAATTTGATTAATAGGCTGATAGAAGTGTCAGTTCATGAAGAAGTGAATAATTACTACCACTACAATGCTGACTTTCAAGGTGGGCAGCTGCAGACTAATATCATTTGCTAATATGACATATTTTTTTTCTTAAATATAAATTTCTATTAAAAATATATATGTGTGTGTGTGCGTATATTTACTGTATATATACCTGCAATTTAAAATTAGGGCCACATGTTGTTTCATACCAATGGACAGTTCATGATAGATACACCATGAAAGAAGAATATACTGTTTTTGTTAAAAGGTCTATCATGTTCGGTGGTAATGGGGAGGTAAACTACCTGTTTATTCCGTGTATCTCTCACAGATACATCAACATCATTTGTTTCCACAATGCCTGTTGGATGTGTTAAACTAAATTTCTGGGATATAGATAACTCCCTCCTATACCTCCTTCCTACCCCTGCAGCTAACCACTGACAGAACAAAGCTGTGGTCTCATGGCACTCCAGGCTAATCTTCTGTCTTCCTTTGTTACCCTTCCTAATCACACCTTTTCTTAGGTATCCATGTCACTGATATGGACACGTCCATTGGCTATGAAGAAGTTATTTTCTGAATCTACTAGAAGATGACATCAGCAAAAATGGACAAGCAGGGGATGGCCAGTGTGGGGGCCTCGGTAGTGGTGGTATAGAGATGGTTCCCGGACCTGAAGACGGTGCTGTCAATGGCACTGAGCATTGGATTTAGATGAGGATTTCTTTCTTCCTATATGTAGAGTATTGTGTGTTATGTTTTACTGAAAATTGGTGGAAGTACGGTTTTGCTAAAGACTCACCGAGGCTCCTAACACAGTTCACATACAACATTCACTTCCCTCCCATTTACCCCACTGATTTTGCCAACCACTCAGAAAACTGGTACATGTCGGCACACTGGAACACAACTGGTACCGGCTCCTATATTTGCAGTGTAAGTTGCATTTGTAATCAGCTGATTTAGGGCTAAATCAGTGTCTAGGCTCTGCCAATACTTTATACAGCAATTTTTTACAATCCTTGGCAAATTAAAACAACTCTCTCATAATTTATTATATATATATCTGATCTGCCTAAATTAGTCTGATTTGACGTGAATTACAAAATCACTTTTCTTATCTTTTAGCAGGTATGAAAGTAAGATATCCAATTTCACTAGTGTCCCAACACCATTAATTATTGTGGAATGGGCCAATTCTCTACATGCTTTTAAAAGTATGTGATGATTTTAATTTCAATGTGCACTGTCTATGTTAGAGGTTAGTGCATAAATCTAGTAAAAGACAGATCCAACCACAACTAGATCTGTCTAAAAAGTCCTGGAATCTGTTTTTAATACAACCATCCATATGTGAACTTTTTTAAAACTTTCTAATACTATTATTTAATTTAGTTTTTTTTTACACTTTTACAAGACTTGACAGACCACTAATAATTTATGATTTTTAAAATATTATTATTATTACTAATAAACATGATTTATATAGCGCCAACATACTACGCAGTGCTGTACATTAACTAGGGGTTGCAAATGACAGAATAATACAGACAGTGATAGAGGAGTAGAGGACCCTGCCCCGAAGAGCTTACAATCTAGTAGGTGGGGGAACAAACACACAATAGGATGGGAGATATGTAGTGGTGGGAAGTAGTGATGGTTTCAAAAGGCAGAAGAGGATGGGTGGGCAAGTTTGAAAAAATGGGTTTTGAGTGCTCTTTTAAATGAGCAGAAAGTAGGAGCAAGCCGAATAGGATGGGGAAGACCATTCCAGAGAGTTGTACAAGGAGTTTGGTGGTCTCAGGGGACAGGTAGGGGCGGATTTTGGAAATGTTGTGTAGGGGAAAGTGACAGGACCTGGAAATGTTCTGAATATGGGGGCTAAATGAGAGGGTGGAATCGAGGGAGACACCAAGACAACGTGCCTGAGGGGAGGGACCAATAACACTGCTGTTAAAAAGTTATATATGTCAAGGGGGAGATGTGGAATTTGAGGGGGGATGATGATGAGTTCTGTATGCATACCCATTATTCAAGCTTTAGCGAGAGGTCTAGCTGTCACAAGGTAAATGTGATGGCCTGTTTTGGCAGAACGAGGGTGTCAGGTGTGCCTTACAGACCAGTGGATGTATATAATTAAGGACAGGTGTGGTTGGCGCACAAATGATAGACAGAAGCGTCACAATAAAATGGATTGGACAACCCAATGCCCCTGATTCATCAATAAAATCCGCGCTCGCTGGAAGCGCGAAAGTACGCGCGGCCAGCGATCGCAGTTTACCGCGGTCCGGACTCCAGTGGGCGCGTACACTCCCCTCCTCACTGCCAGCCGGATTCCTGCCTTCATAATAATGAGCAATAGGGGGCGCAGCTTTTTCAGTTGCTGAATAGCGCGACGGCGTACGATTTCGGATCGCGAATACGAATGCGCGAGCGATCATCCGATTCTGCTTGATGAATCAGGGGCAATGGATGAATATAATTAAGGACAGGTGCAGTTGGCTCACATATTGAGCCTGATTTATGAAAGCACTCCAAGGCTGGAGAGGATACACTTTCACCAGTGAAGCTGGGTGATCCAGCAAACCTGGAATTAATTTCCTAAAAGACATTAGCTATTTGTTAGTAAATGTTTTCAATCCTGGACCAGATCCATTCCAGGTTTGCTGGACCACCCAGCTTCACTGATGAAAGCCAATTCTCTCCAGCCTTGAAGAGCTTTCATAAATCAGGGCCATTATGTTTTTTTACACTGCATTGTATTTTGAAGGCCTCACATAGTTGATCATTGATAAATAAATGTATTTTAAAGCACAGGGGTTTTTTTTGGATAAAGTGAAGAAAATCGAGCCCCTTCACTTGTATTCCAATTTTTTTTTATCTGTGCGTGTGGTGAAAATCATCCCTTTAATTTGTCCTGAAAAAAATTTAAAAAAGGTTTTCGCTATACATACAAACAAATAAATAAATACAAGTGTCAGAATATTATTGTATAATTAACAAATATAATTTGAACTGACAATCTTTTTTGCTAAGAAGGGTGATTTTGTTATTTAAATCATGAACATGCATTTCTTTGATTAAATCATTGAACTAATAAAGGCTGCTTCACTTAGTTTATACCAGGGAAAGGAAAGAGGCGGGCATGTCAGAATTAATTAAAATAAGTAAACGGAAATTGATTTAACAATGATGGAGCATTCCTCTTACAAGGCATAAAAATAATTGTTCTGCTTGAGAGTTATGCATGGCTGGAGTTTTCTGTAGCGCTCTAGTGATTCTTAGCGGAATACCCTGCACACTTAGCTTTTCATTGCTTATCATGTGTTCCCAGCCCTGTCATTAGCTAAAATACACACATATGATTGATCTAAAAGAATAATGCATCAATTATAGGCTTTCATAATAACATGCACTTAACAAATCTTGAAAATGCTTAGTTGGGAATGTACATAGTTTATTTCCACTAGGATGACATCCTACTGTGATCAGTATGATAGCTGAAATTGTCTTTGTACATTCAGAACATGCTTATAAAACACTACAAATTAAACGCATGAAAGGCTCTGCTGTGATCATTCTTAAAAAAATATCCTGCTAAAGTTTAGTTATAAAATATATACAGTCTTGATACACAATTTTTTGCTGATCCAGGTGTGAAGGAGAATTCAAGGATTTGCAAAGTTTTCACAGTCTAACGTGCTGTCAGTTTTTTTTGCTTGCTGTCCTATATGATGATTCATACTTTAAGGTGCTGCTGGCTTGGTGTCACCACTGATTGGCACCATTTGAAGCCAAAATTGACTCAAATTATAGGCTCAGTGAGGCAAATATTGGTATGATAAGGTAATCATTGGCTCGACAGCTTAGGTGACAGTTTCTTTTGGTGTTAAAGAAATTCTTTCACAAAGAAAGAAAGAAATACAAAGTATAAACTATGACAGGTACATCTACAGCAGCCTTCTGAACCTTTCCTAATGGCCTGGCTGATTGCCAGGCCATTATGACATGCAAAGCTCAGACACCTTTGGTAATGACAGAGTTTCCTGCTAAGCCTTGCACCCATAGGGGTGCGTAAGTTTTTCCCATAATCATTAGGTCCTGAAGTTTTACCCGCCAGAACAGCCCAGATTTTGCCTGTAATAGTAGACATTGAAGGACTGCAGGTAGGTATAAGTGTCCCTTGGTGCATATGTCTTTTTAAGCATCATATGTATTATGTCAGTAATTATGGGGTCTATTTATAAAATTGTGAATCTAACATCCTATCCCACCAAAAATCCCTCAAGCGTTGTGGGAATTAATTACTACCATTGAAGCACATGGGCCTGAAATATTCCCACCAGGGAATATTTAGGGGAATGTCTTATCCCATTTTTTTAGGGTTTGAGTAAAGTTAGTTGAATGGGTTCAGATGAGCATTGGTGTTTTTCTGAATTGACACTGTACTTTGAATTTGTACATACTTTGAATTTGAATGCAAAGAACGGTAATCAAACCACTATAAACTACAGTATTATTAAAATGCATTCCATAACGCATTGATAATAATACAAAAAGAGATTATCTGTACAATTTCATTTTGATTAATACACACTTTTATACTAAGCAGTATGTACTTTTGATTAAATCTAATGTTAATGCTAAAGTTAAAAAATTAACTATGTACTTTAGTTCAATAGCAGCATAGAGATCCACTGGCATGTCCCCAAAGAACTGTATCACTGACTTTATCAGCTAACAAGACTCTTTTACCATTTTATAGCTGTAAACTATAAAGACACAGTATTGATATTCAATTCATAAGGACAGGTCAAATAAAGTGAGTGTGGACTATAAACTGCACAATAAATCGAAAGGCAAACAAACTATTTGTTTTTGCTCAGACATACATATGCAGCATAAGACATGCTGTTTTTGTCTTCAAGGTTAAACACTTAATAAGGTCACCAGGGACAGTAAAATTTTAATTGACTGCAGAAAAACACAGCAAATAAAAGAGGACATACATAAGCATATTTCTTGTTATATTGGGAGATGGGAGATCTGCATATAGTTACTTGCATGCATTGGTTGTTCTGTCCACAGGTATTGATACTGAACATGTATGCATGTGGGCTTAGTCTTTTAATGCTCACAGTTGCTAATTATTGCATTCAGGGGTATTCTTACCCTGTTTGAGTGGTACAAAGTATGATTAAATGTATTTTGTGTATTTGGATGAAGTAGTAACATAAATGCCAGAAGTGGCACCTAGACTCCCAGTAAGGGACTTTGCCAAAAAAAGGCATTCTGCACTGGAACACATTGTTGTAAAATGATCATGCCCACATTACAACATATGCAGCAAGGAGACCCCATAAACATACATAGTTGGTTAAGGAATCTATTTCCTTGGGCAGAATGTGAAACTTTAAGTGCTGAATAACCACTAAAATAATATTGTGACCACTGCCACCACTCCTGGGGAGGGGAATAATATTGCTGACACTCATACCACACCTAGAGGGGTGAGGTTTAATATTGTGACCACTGCCACCACTCCTGGGAGGGGGCTAAAATTGTTGCCACTTACACCACACCTAGAAGGGTGGGGGTTTATTAGTGGGGCCACTAACACCACATGCAGATAATAAAAAATGGGTGAAAGGTCTTTATTATTAAAAGATTAATTAAAAAAGTGGTGCATTTTGAGTATTACCCTCTTAAACACTCCCCATGCTGAAAGCAACTTTTACATTGGTACCATATTCTATTTCACAACTGCCATTAGCAATACAATGGACAGAACTCACTGCAAAGGCTTGCCACCCATAGAATTCAATGAAATTAGCAACTCAGTCCATGTTTTGGAATATAACCCAAGTAGATTCGCTCATCCAAATTGTATGTTCTGGAGAGAGCTAAAATGAACGTAGGCAATTAATGTTACATTTCAGAAATGTGTTCATTTATCCTTATATAGATTATTAACAAGCATATGCTTTCTCTGCATATTAAATACATAAAATAATGTAAATCTTAAACTTCAGTCAAAAAGAATTCAATAGATCAAAGTGTGTTAGCTTTGTTAAATGTAATTATATTTAGCATAATTAAAAGTTTTATAATTACATAATTTTATTTCAATAAAGCGCAATTTTAAAGCACCAATTAAATAAACGAGCCACAAACTTTTTCAAATGCAATTATCACAAAAGGCTAAAAAAAAAAATGAAATTAAAAAATATATTCAGACATGCATTTAAATTTTTTATAGTTTTGTTATGATTCTGTAATTGCTAAGTGTCAATAAAAAAAAGTTTAAAATTCTTCCATATTTCTTTCATTTACTGCAATTATATTTTTTTCTTTTACTTAGGTTATGTACATAAATCATTCTTGGGCTCATTATTTAACTTTTAGTACTGGTGTTTCGCCTCTTCATGAACATATTCAGCATAAAACATTGATGTTTGACTAGATAAAGCTTTGCTAAAGCTGAGAAGGCAACATATGTAAGGAATTAAGTTATGTCAATCGCAATTTACATCTGAATTTATTGATGTAAAATGGACAATAGAAGATTGTCTTAATTGTTGATGTATATAAAAATATACAAAATGTAAAGTGAGCTAGCATAAGAAAAATCAGCATCAATTCCTATAGGTACACTGGCACAAAGTCAGGGATTTTGTAGGAAGTATGATTAACTAAATATGTCAAACAGGCACACAGTGATCGTCATTTGTAAATTGTAACACAGTCATTAAATGAAAGAAAAACAGCTATGTAGGAGGATCTGTAGGAGGTTTAAAACTGGGTGAGGAACAACCAAACTCTGCTACCAAGGAGAGGTTGTTTCATGTCACAGGTCATACGCCATGGCAAGACTGGGCACAGCACCAAGACATATTGTAGTTATACTACATCAGCAAGGTTTCTCCTAGACTAAGATTTCAACACAGTTAGGGGGGGTTTCAAGATGTGCCGTTCCAGGTCTTTTTAAGATGAACAAAAAACAAGCAATGTTGAGAACCGTTGATGCAGTGGAAACTTAGTGTGACAGGTGAAAGTTACACCAGGTACCTGTGGTACTCAGGTAGAATCCTGGCCAGAAGAGATCTTCATGGAAGAATTACAACCAAAAAGCCATTCCAAAAGGAGACTCAACTATGCATGAAAACATAACTAGATTGAATAAAAATGTCAAAAGGTGCACTGATGAGTCAAGATTTTAAATATTTGGCTGTAGTAGAAGGCAGTAGAAGGGCTGAACAGTAGTATGTTACAATGAGTAGTGTTACTTGCATGTTTGGGTCTCCATTTGTGCAAATAAAGTTGGGGATTTGAAAAGAATAAATGTTGGGAAATACAAACAGATACTTGTCTATTATACAATACCACCAAGGAGGTGTCTGATTCAGAAGAATATTAGGCAGCCTATATCCAAATTCTGTGGTTAGTTTTCTAGGATGATTGGAACAACCCACCTGCTGAGTTCCTGTGATGCAGGTGATGCTGTTTTGAAGGCAAAAGGTGGTCACATCAGATATTGATTTGATTTAGATTTCTCTTTTGTTTATTACTTTGCATTGTTAATTGATTAAAATAAACTATTAACACTTCTATTTGTGTAAGCATTCTTCATTTACAGAATCTTTTTATACCTCCCTTAAACTTTTGCACAGTATTGAATATATATTACTGGAAATACTAAAAAGCAAGATTCTCTGAAGTTAGGTGAAAATTAAACACTCTTGAAAACTAGTTGAGCAGGCCAACCCATATCCAGAAAAGAAAACAAATATTACAAGCAACTGTGTCATCAATAAACAGACTGATTACGGTATTGCCTTGATGCATTTTCCTTGCTCGGCCGTTCATTGTAAACCAAACTTCTATTGATTTTGCTGTGCAATACAAAGCACTCACAGTTCTCTAAAGACATTTACTTTGTGAAATCCACCGTACATCACACGCACTTGCTTGTGTGCTATTGTATATTAAAACACCCTTGTTGTTTAGGTCCATTGCTTTCGAAGTGGTCCTATGTGTTATGTTTTACAGTGCTACAGACAGCCTTGGCACCAATATCTCTGTTGGCAGTATTTATTTTCACTTGTGTTGGACTACATCCAGTTTTAAAGTTCTCTTTCTTTAGCCTGCAGTTTTCAAACATCAGACAACATTCATACTGTTCAAAACACAATGAAATTTTTGATAAAAGCACATAATTGCTTCTAAAACCTAATGCTAAACAGGCTGACATAACAAATACTAACTAATGCATGAATGCAAAGGCAAAAATGTTTCTACCCCATCCCTGGTGAATGAGTACAGGGGAACATCAATACCCCCTATCCATTCCTTACAAGCCCTTTTTGAAATAAGGTTTATTAGTGTCCCACAAGTAAATTAAGCATCAATCATGGTTTCTAATAATTTGTATCTATTAATCAAGTCATCCAGAGGACTATTGAATTTCACACATAAAGATCTATCACCAACCACCAACACTTCCCTGGTGTAGCTAAATGACATATTCCCAGCTGCAATAATACTATTTACCATGACACAGTCTAGCAGAGGGTCTAACATAATGTTTTTCCATGTTCTTTTAGGAGTGCTGGTCTTGGACTTGTATGTACTATTTTTGGCTTTGGAGAATACACCTTCAAAAACAAGTTTACAATGACATATCTCTGGTTTCTTTTAACATTCTAAAACACCATTTTACAGCAGGTTTTGAAGCCATCATTTATGTATTTTATTAAAAATGCAAAATATGCAATTTAGCTGTTCATGAAAATTGGAACTTGAGCTACTGATATCTGTAAACCACATATGAAAGTGAGAACTTTCTGGTAGGTAATGCAACTGCAAAATAATAATAAGCAGCATTTCATATTTACTTGCTGTAAAATATGAAACAATTATTTTTTATAATTCAGAAAAGATAACCATTATGTATACTTTTAAACTGTATCTAAACTCTGACTGGCTTTTTTCAATAAAAGGTGCTTTTGTTCTCCTCTGAAGCTCAATAATCCCATATACCTTTAGTTTGTTTTTTGAAGTCCCGTTTATGAGATATTGCCACTTCCTACATGTTGATTCTTTCACGGATAACAAGAGCCTGCCCCCATTACCTCCTAGGTAATTTTGTGGACTGTCAATCATTTTCTGTGTGGAGAGGATATCTCTGAACATTGCTGTAAAGTAAATATATGAAGAATTAACCATTTTCTCCTAAAGCTGACATCTCATTCAGGTTGTGTATGGGCAATTTTCTCTTTGTTTACCCATAAAAGTCCATTAATATCTTACTCTGAACAGAAAGTGATTGACAGTGTATGTAATTACACAGGAAGGAGGTGAGAGTTCAGGTTTACTTTAAGTAGCATTATTTAATTTAAAAATAAATGCATTGCAAAATAAAAAATACTAAAGCCGATAATAATTTAGAAAATTTCATTACTAACTTGATATCTACGTTGCTTCCTGAATGTCAACAGCAAAAAACTAAAATAATTTACAAAATAATAAAATTGTAGAATATGAGCAATAAGAAATTTTAATGAATTTGTAGTGAGAAAAGGTCATCTGCATAATGTAATGTGTGTCTGAGTTGAAAGAGACTTGGTATATTTTCTCCAACTTGTGTGATATAATAAGTGGCTTGTGCTGGGAAAAGGGCAATACAGATTTAACACAACAGTGTTCATTTTAATGATGGATAGACTTGTTATTGTGACTGGGTTTCCAATGAACATAAGGAATAAACCTATTTTCAATATATTTACAGCTAAACTTTAGGCAACAAGGATTTGTAGTTATGTTCAGCTTATCTTGTTATCTAAACATCCCTTCCACAAGCTAACTCACTTTTTGCCTGTGCAGTTAAGCAATGCAATCCAAATTGCGACCTATACCAACTTGTTTGGGCAATATAGAATCATCAATAAGGATTGTCAAATTTGTAGAAATTTCACTTGTTTTTACTAACAATCAATTCTATTTTTGGGCCATTGCATTAAAAGAGTTAATTAACAGATTTAATAAGCCCTTTTTGTTTTAACCACGGGATAATCAAGTGGCTGGTATCTGTATGGTGGGATGCGAAGGGTTACAGACCCCAGCAAAGACTGACAGAGAAAGCAAAATTGTTTTGTGTTTCCTGTAGAATTATGGTAGAATCAGGGTATAAAACCAAATGTGTAGATATTACAGTAATGTATGACTACATACAGTGAATTTAATCTATAGAATATGTCAGAATTTAAGTAGAACCATGTAGTAGAATTATTCAACTAGTCAAAATTCTACTTGATCTATCTATCTATCTATCTATCTATCTATCTATCTATCTATCTATCTATCTATCTATATATGACATTTTTTTTGTGCTTTGCTGAAATCCGGCTGCTATAGGTGCCTCTCTAATGAAGCCTCAGGAACGGTGGTTTCCTGAAAACTTCACTAACAAGCATGTATCTTTGAGATGGCAAGTCAAGCAGTCTTTGATTATATTTTTATAAGGTTCAGAAACATGGCTCTTTGAACACAAAACAACAAGCAGTGATTCTAATACAAAACGGTGTAAAGCTTTTCAAGTTATTGTCTATAGTATATTACTTTGGAAATGCACAGGCTTGATTTCTTTATCAATGAAACAATTAACAAAACTCATCCATTGTAAAGGTAGTAGATTACCCACACAGGAAAACACTTTATACTTTATTTTACACTTTCAACCTGAAAATAATCCTAATTTACCAATCAAGCCTGTACAATACAACCTTATATTGTCTTCAGAAAAGTGAATCCAAACATCACCTCAAACATTGACATCAAACCATGCAGTAGCAAACAAGTGATAATGAGCACATTAATGACAACATTCTCTGTCACAGTTTTCCAATGTCTGTAACTGTCAAGAAGACATCTATCCAAGGACACTCACTGCCTGAGAGTTTTGCCAAAACTTCTGTTGTACTAATTCCTGTTCATTACATGCTCTTGATCCCACAATGTCCTGGACTAGTCCTGCTCTTGGTTTTTATGGGTCCTGGATTATTGACCCTTAAAAAAACCCTTAAAAAGGCCAGAACTGCCTGATTAAATATCATTATATTTAAAAAGTATTTGTATTAGGCATAAAATAATATACAGCACATATTTTAACTCCAAAAGAATGCCATTTTTATCCTTTGTAACTGGGTAAAATAATATAATATACTTATGGTGAGGTATCCCTAATGGATTAACAATGGGGCCCCATCATACTTTGATAACCCTGCTGTGATAAATGTAGTGTAAACACTGGAGATATTTGGATCAGAAGACTAGTTGGAGGCTTGGATTAGGCTGATACTTCCCAATTTGCATCTTTTTACTTTGCAGTTTAAATAAAAATTAAATAAATACTTTGTTACCAGCTAAGCAGGCCAGGTCAGCAAACTAGACAAATTCTATTACCAAGCCAGTTGCCTGGGAATTTGGACTTCTATCTCAAAATACCTGTTTAGCTTTGACAGGAACTATGCTCTTTCACAAAGGTAGTGCAAAAGCTTATGGAGTTTATTTGCTTCATCTTTGCTGTGCAATATAGTGGTTCCCCTCTGCCCTGTGAATTGGTAAAAATTTTTAGTACCAGATTGGAACAGTAGTTATACGGGAATAGAAAGTTGTTTTAAACACAAAAAAGAAAGAAAGAAAGTGGTACAAGTAGATTTAAATCCAGCAAAGTCTCAAATAATTATTTCTATTTGTCAAAAAATCTGTACAGTATATTTTTATTTATGCACTAATTAATAAAAAAATGATGTGTTTTTAGCAGTATAACCACCTATTTTTTTCAGACCTGGTTCTCGCACAAAAAAAGTTCTTTTAACAAAAAAAAACAAAAGTCTTTACTTTAGTTCACTTGTCTTCCAGAAGGCATCATCTTGTGGGTAAAAATTGTGGCAGATACACAGAGCAATACTGCAGTGAACACCGTAAGGGTCATGCGCCATGAAGGCCCACTGGACGACCAGGATAATTTCTTTAGTTTACATGATTCATCAAATCTCATTACAATTAGGATTGTTTAATGTTTTTAATCCCCTTTGTTGTTTTAGTTGCCCCTCATCTTTTTGGTCCCCCTTTATCTTACTGATCTTACTGTGGGGTCAACACCCAAGTTTTTTTATATGACAAATAATTAGATGTTGGGTATAGATTCCTGTGGGTCCAGTGTACCTATTCTAGAACTTGCACTACCCTTTTCCAATAAACATGAACATATAAACATGAAGGAGTTTTTGCTAAAATATATCAATATATATATAATTTGTTTTTTCCTATTAAATTGGTCTTACCATTTGAAGAAGTGGACAACGTTCTGCAAAACCTGTCACATGTTTCTGTTTAACTTAAAAATTTTACTTTTGAAGGTACCCTGCAATAAAGAACTGGTTCCAGCATTTGAGGGTTCTCCAAAAGCCAATATGGAAAGATATCATCAGAAAGTCTCTATATTTATTTTATATACATTATGCAGTATTATATGGTTTTGAAATATTTTTATTCTGGTTTTATTATTAAATTAGCAATACAGCTCTTTGTAATTTCAAGCCTTGTGTTTTAGTTGGGTTACTTTTATATATAGCATTAAAGCCCCATGATATGGTGTAATTATATTTTGTAATCTATCCAATAGTAAAATTTGGAATCCTATCTGAAACACCTGATTTTAATTCCATAGATTACATGTGGTGGTAAATAGTTTACTGGCAAATTTTTTTTGTTATTTTAGATTATGAGAATTAATACTCTGTGACATTTTATGTGTCACTTGTTCAAGTATCTCTCCTTTATCTGCAGGAAAAATATAAAGGATAAAGTAAAGTGGAACTTTCATAAAAAAAATAAAAAATACCACCTACTATTACTTTTCAAAAGCCCTCGATCCTTCTGAAGTCCAGTAGGTCCCATGCCATCCTGTCTTCCTACTTCTTCTTTACTGGACATCGGGCGGGGCCATCTTCAGGCTTCTGCTGATGGTCACCCAATCTTGCTTTGCTCTGGCACAAGGTCAGATGGCTTCTTCCTTAAAAAAAAGTACGGATCTCACTGTGCATGCACGAGATCGGCACTTTTTTTTTACTGTCTACGAAAGCCCCTTCTGACACATACCCAGTACCAGACATGCACATGCATAAGTAATATGACATGACACAGACATGCATAAGTAATAGCCCTCAGCCTCCTGGGATATATAGCATATGTGTCCCAGTAGGCTGCAGGTTTCGCCTTCAGGTGAAAAGGGAGGGGTCCTCCCCAAAAATTGTAAAAAAAAAAAAAACACCACATTTTTACAGCCACCTTTTATATATTGTTAAAAATATGGTGATAGGTCGATTTTAATGTTTGCTTATTCAGATATGCTGGAAAAACTAAACTGATTCCATAAGATATACATACCTTTTCTCATATATATATATATATATATATATATATATATATAGTGATTACTTTTTAGATATTAGTGTATACAGAGCTTTAGGAACTTGTGTAGTTCCAGTAAGTGATAGAGTTGTATTGTAAGGCCAATGTAAAAAAAATATCTAAAGAGTCTACATAGAACACAGGGTTTGCGCTGCATTTTCTTGTTTCCCTGACAACCTGCCAGGTCTCACAACTTCACAAAATTCCCGAATGAGTTGCAGATCAGAGATTTAATAACTCAGTGCTCTTTCTTGTGATGGGTTGGCATTTTGTCACCAAGAACGTACATAATCAGTCAAATGGAAAAGCTGTCTCTTTCTAGGTATGGGGGAAAGAGAAAAGAAGGAAACAAAAATTGCAATTACATGTAAAGACATAAACTTGAACTAAATTAGGCTTTAGAAATAAATAGTTTGTTAGACCCTCACTGAACAGGGTATTGAGCTTTTATAGTGGTGATCTCTATAGGAAATAGTGAGGATCATGTTGTTTCCAACACCCTGACCAGTGGTCAAACACATGTGTGCCTTTGTGACAAGCATTTATATCTAGGAAGGGTAAAGAAGGTGAATTCTTCAGCCTTACCAGTGCATCAATACGCTAACCCATAATAAATCAATACAGTATAAAAAAAAGAAAGATATATGTACAATAAAAATTATTTCTTCTCTAGACCTAAAATCCAATATTACCATTAACTGTTGGTGGAATCGATGGAAAATTTACTATATAATTTAAATGAGTAGAGATTCTGATTGTTCAGTTTGGCATTATAAGTTTTGTGATCAAATTTAGATGGAGGAAGTAGAGGAAAAAGATGTATTGATCTAAAATCAGATAGCCATTTTTTATAAATAGTCCCCTAAGTATAAACAGGCAGGATCATAGTGTTGCCCAAACAAGTCTCTGTTCAAATTGGACAAGGTATGGCAGAACAGAGGTTAAGCTGAACCAAAATGAAACCGTTTCTAGTTAAATGATTGGCAATGTAAACTATATTGTTGGATACATGTCTACTGTGCAAATAATTCACCACTGTTATCCTTTACTATAACAGGCTGTGGGCCCCATGTCAGTAAAAAAATGGTGATGAGCATTTTCACTGGCTAGTGGTTGTCAGGGCATGGCACAGTCCCTGGCACCATTACCCAGTGATAACATCTATACAGTGGACTTAGCTTTTTAATGCAAATGGGGGTTAGCGTCTTCTTTGGTTGTGATCTTCAAGGAACAGGAGGGCCCCTGACACAATTAGCCAATGAGCATGCTCAACACTGTATGAAATAGGTTGGGGTTTCAAAGGTAGTCTTGCCTACTGCCTATTGTACTAAATGATTGTAACGATAGTAGGCAAATATACACAGCAGGTTAAAGAGCTAAATTTGATCATCTCCAACAGGGACAATTTCTGGTTCTTACAGAACCAAACCATATGCCTAATGTTTGAACCAAATTGTCCTAAATCCAAATAGCAACAATATTCAATAAGTTATATTGTACAGATAAATTAGACAATGGTGGTTAGGCTATCAGAATGCTCCAGCGGTAAGACATGCAACTGTGATGTAATAACATTTTATACATTTATTTGATTTTTTATTCTAACAACTAATAAATATTAACTAATAAAAGTCCTGCACCATTTAAAAAACGCACAATTAGACAATCAGAATAGTTTCAATACTACACACAGCCAGTTATCATCTCTTTAGTGGTTCCTGGGATATTATCATTTTGCCCCATGGCAACAAAATATGAAACATTATCCTTTGTTTTAAAGTATTCACAACATTATACAGCCATACAGACAATAAAATACAGCTATCAAGTGAAACACAATATAAAAATTATTGTCCATGATTTATTGCAAAATATTACGCTGTAAATGACCAAATCAAAAGATCAGGGTTGCCCTGGGAAAAAATGTGAATAAGCTATAAAGTATACCACTGGTATTTTACTATGACATTTATGTAATATTGCCAGAGATACTGCTTTCCATAGACATCACAGCACACAGTTTTAAAAGACAGCCGAACAGATAAATACTCATGAATAGACCAGGTGTAAAGGCTTTAGCATAAACAAAGAATCTTCCAGGGAAAAGATGTGATAAATAAGTTGAACTAAAGAACAGTAAATGAGCACAGCATGATCCTGACAAAGCAGAGCCACTCTGATCAAACGAAAAACAAGGAAAAATGAATATATTAATAATGACTGCAGGCAGAATTGCAGAGTTTGGCTGAATGCTTTCTGAGAATAAGAACCAGTGCTTGGGGGTAGTGGAGTATTGTCATATTCATTTCTGAATAATGTGTTATCAGCTTGATACTGCAAATAATCACGTTTTTCAATCAAAATCTTGTGTTATGCTTTTACAGACAGTCCTAATATTCTATATTACCCAAAATAGGTGTCCACTAGAATTTACATATTACCATCAATAGTATGATTTGGATGCTGTTATTGCTGGAATGAGGTTATTCAATTTGTCAATTGTACTTCTTCTGTTAACTGATATCCACTCATACTTTTTTTTTATCATGTTCACAACAGAACCATAAAGAAAACGAACAAAGCTGTAGAATGAAAAAAATGCAGTCAAATTCCACAACAGGAAAACAAGATGGAAGAGAAGAGACAAGAACTGGTGAAATGGCATGGAAGAGAAGAGTAGAGGAACCAGGGTTAAATGACAGTGAAGTGAAAATGGAGAGAAGAGAGGTAGAACTTATAGTAAGTGATGGTGAAACGGGGTGGGTGAAAACAGGAGGAACCACGGTTAGGTGATTTGGCATCAGATGGGAGAAAAGAGAAACAGAGATTAATGATGGTTAGTGAGGAAGAGCTGGGGTAAGGTGATTTTGAAATAGGAAGAAAAGAGAACAAGACTTGGGGATAAGTGATAGAAAAACGGGATGGGAAAGAAGATAAATGTGTA
Source organism: Pyxicephalus adspersus (assembly GCF_032062135.1). Taxonomy (NCBI): domain Eukaryota; kingdom Metazoa; phylum Chordata; class Amphibia; order Anura; family Pyxicephalidae; genus Pyxicephalus; species Pyxicephalus adspersus. The sequence goes on along the minus strand of NC_092861.1, from coordinate 85,122,675 downwards.
TATTTGTTGAAATGAGACAAGTTAGAAAAGAAGAAAAACTGGGTACTGGAGCAAAATAGGGAACTAAAATGTGGCAATAGAAATTAGTGACACGTTGAGGCTGTAGGGAACTGTGATGGGAGAACCGGGTGGGCGGTAAGAGGGTGCAGGGGAGACTAGTGACGGTTCATTAGGATGAATGAAAATAGGGGAAGCAGGGGGGGTCAGTAAGTGAAATGGCAGGAATTGCTGATAGTGGTGGAGAACAATATATATATCAGTAGAAGTTAGTAAACATTGATGGTACTATTGGATAGAAGAGAAGAAGTTGTAAGAGAGAAGAGGAAAGAGAGTTGCGTGAATCAGCGTCACTAAACCTATTTCATAGGACACAGTAAAAATGGCAACAATGTCTCCAAAAAGATGTATCACAAAAGCAGCACATATTATTAGGATTGGGTTTATGTTACTATTGAAAGCTTAGATGAATTAGAAAATTAGAGTGCTAAGATATGATTAATATTAAATACTAAATTATAATATTAAATTCAAATTATTAATATTAAATTCCAAGATGTTATGACAAATTTTTGACAGACTAAGAATAGCTCCTT
>NC_092861.1:85097687-85120808 GCF_032062135.1 Pyxicephalus adspersus | reverse complement strand
TTATAATCGGGGAAACAGGGTATATATATAAATATATATACTTTACTGGTTTATTGTATATAACTGGAGAACAACCAAGTGAAATAAACTGCATATGTACAGTTTATTTACCTACTTAAATGTAAATAAAAAATGTTACAGTAACAGATTGCAAAAAAATATTTACTGAACAGTCACTCAATTTAACTGAGATTAGAAGGAGTAAAGTGTTCTGTTCTGCATTTGGGTAGTTTACACTATAAGTAAGGAATCATATGCACCAAGTAATCTATCATCATCATTAGCACAGTGGCCATTAAACCTTTCTTCCCTTTAAATTCCCAAAAAAACTTTTTGCTATATGTCAACGGACATGGCTTGTTCCCCAAAGGAGCTTCCAAAGACACATTTCAAGGTAGCAAGTATATAATAGGGTATATACAATTTCTTACCTAAAGTGCCAAGATTTCCACTTAAAAATATACTCTTGCTAATAGAGTCATAGGCAGCTATTTTATTGTGAACCTTGATAATAGCGGTAGTGCTAGGGAATAATTCCTGAAATATTGTTTTGTCATTTGAGCTTGGTAATGGAGTAAGACAAATTCAAATACTTCATTAAGAAGTTGCTGCTAAGGCAGCAAGCGTTTTGGGGTTACTGTGATTTCTCATGGGGGCATAACTGGAGAGAGGAGAGGTTCTCAACTTTATCAGCAAATGTTAAAGCAAAATCCCTATATTTCAGCACTGTTCCCCCAATGCAAATTTATGGCATACCCTGGAGTTTTCTTCATTCCTATATGGTATATACAGTGCTAAATTTGGATTGAAATATCCAAATGAGTTATTTAAAGGTTGTCCTTAATAACTTTTTAAAATTAGTTTTAACTCCCATTGGCCATGGTTTTACCCGTACCTACATCTCGGTACAACAAATTCTAAGAACCTGTTAAACATGTGGAAATGAACTAAGGAGCTCCACCTACTGGGGAAAAATACAATATTCATATGTTTTATTTTATTACCTTAAAGAAGTCTAGAAGACTGGAGTTTGTATATGATAGTAATAAATTCCCTTTTTTTAAAAAAAGAAAATGAGTTTTAATAGTTGTGCTTGATGTCCTTGTTTTTTTTTTTTCGGGACATCAAAGATATTGTTCGCTAAAATTATAATTTTGAATAACGCTTAAAAAAATAACGTAAGTAAATATAACTTAAAATAAATGATTAGTAAGGCTAAACAATTTATTTCACTTAGGTGCATTTTGCCTTTTTTTTTTTTTTTTTGAGCATATAGAAAACCAAACAAATTAGTTTCCAGGTTTAGCAGATAAGTACATGTTTCTAGCTGTGGATAAGAAAAAAAGTAGTGTTTGTTGAGCTTGTTTAGTTATGTCCACAACCTACAGAAAAGCTTCAATTACAAGTACATGTCCTAAAGCTGCATTCAAGGTGCATTGAAGAACAAAGAACAAGCCTAATGAATCTATCTACAGTGAATTGCATAACACTCAGCTCAAAAGTAAATTAAATAAAGTAATCTACATTAAAGTAAATCTGTCACTTGCCAATGAAGATCTGAAACTTTTTTTGCAATAGATGCCAGTGAAAATGTACCTTTCCAATGGACTGCAACATCGCTTTACTCAAGTGCTACAGCCTTTAACAGCATCTTTACATCCAACATTCATATAGCACCTGGTTGTCAACTGCACTCAATGGTTTCTCCTGCTGGTCTCTACAACACTACCATGTCCTGCAGTGATGTGGGGGTAACAGGAGGAAACAACATTAGAGCTTATCAGATTCCCCTCACCCTTCTATACATTACTATTGCCAATTAGCATGATGAACTTTCTCATTGGCCAAATTAAAAGTGCCAAGTATTGGGTTGCAAGTTCCTGCAATTTATGCAATAGATGCTTTATTTTTTGCAGCCATTTAACTCTCCCTCTTTCCTGCCTAATGATTTTGATCTGATGCTAACAGAGCACAGAGTTTTTAGTTGTGTCAATTTCATTGTAGGAGTACTATGACCTAGTGAAATTTGAGATTATGTTAAAAATTTTACTTTAAGGACACATTGTATTGTCAAATTATAAGTCTATGACTACTAACTTCCAGTTAATTTTGAGAAGTCCCTGAAATTGGTATTGTCACCAAAATTACATTTCTAGGTACATGCACCAGAAAAAGCATTTTTGTAAAGAAAAGTTATTGTATAGGTGAGAAAATGTGCTTTTAAAGATGCCCAGAAAAATGTTGTTTTTTAATTGGAAGGAATTAATTAGCATTACAACACTAATCAGAAAAAATCCTTTAAATGTGGCACATTTATTTAATCACAAATTTGACTTGTGAAGTAGGGGAACACTTGAGTGCTGCAACACTGTGACAAGATAATACAGAAATCATAAAAATAACATGGATGAGATGCCTCAGAGCTGTTCATGTTTTATGTTGTACTAATATTGAAACCAGATCTTCCTAGACTTGGCTAGCCAGAAAAGAAGAAGGGAAGTTAGTGTGTGGCCTTTTTCTTCTCCAAGACGTGGCAGGCACCTGCTTTTTGTGTACAGTACAGAGGCAAAGTTGGAAGACGACCTCATCCATACATCCAGTCCTGTTGTGGGGACCTAGGAGGTAGCTTATTGGAATCTAAAGCCCCCTCTAAACTACCAAACCTATCTTCCTCAACTACAATGACAGCATATCTGACCAGTGTTATGTAAATACTGCACTACCAAGTAAATTTGGAGATCTTGTCAATGATTTTTTTTCAGTGAATTAATGAGTTAATGACACCTCCATTAACTATAGGACTCTGTGGTAATGAGGGTTAATGAGGCATAATGGCAGACATAGCAATAAAAAGCCTACAAATGTTCAAAGCTTTCCCAACTCTACTAGGGTTATATTGATGTGCACCCATTGAGGTATTTCTTTCACTTTCTGTCTCTGTAACCCCTAGCACCAGACCAGAAAGTGATAAAAAATCTACCATATGGGGGTACAGGAGTAATAAAACAGATATTGTAATCCTTTTCTTTTCTATCAAAAGGAAGTGTTAGACTTTTTTTGCTTCGGTATACAATTGTGTTTTTTTCTTTCATAGAACTGTTTTCTTTAAGGTCGAAGTTCTGCTTTAAACCTCACGGTAATCTCCTCTGAGACACCCTTACTTACAATTATTTATGGAAATAGGGGCCTAATGGACTACGGGAAAGATACATTTCTAAGATATCATAAAGAGAAACTGATTTATTCTTTATCAATATAATAGGGCATTGTTTTTGGCTTATTGTCCATGTTCTTTTCAGACGCTGATATGTCTTAGAAAATGTTTTCCTTTCGTGTTCCTTCCCAGAGACAGATTTCCACTTCCCTTTGCATAATTTATTCTCTGCTGTGGCTTCTTGACAAACTTCTGCTAGTTGCTAGGAACAAATTAATGTTTCTTTTTATGCCTCTCACTATTCTACTATCTACAGTCAAATATATTTTTTAACACTTTTGTCCTGTTCTTTTTTGTTAAAACTGAGCTGATGCCTACATTCCTGTGTTCAATTTAATGGACTGAATAGATGTCTTTGTGAAAGATTTGAAAGAAGATGCTTACACTTGCAGTCTTTATTTATAAAGTGAGCTATTCAAAATAATGTTTTTAAAGTAATACTCAAATCTATACACAGAAGCCAAGGGTATGTTGATACAATGGTATGTCACAAAGCTCTGTATAGGTGTATTTAGACTAAACATCGTGCTTTACACAACTACGTATATGGAGGCTAGACACTTAATACGGGTGGAGTGAAGATATACAGTAAATTATAATAACTAGCCATAATTCATGTCTCTATAGTCAAATCAATGAAGGCTTAGTTCCAACTGGCCACTGATTTAGTAGGTTGGTGTAATGTTTTCAGGAAGCTAAGCATGGCACACTGCTGACCTCTTTCATCAGCCATATTCTGCCTGGATCATGCAAGGAAGAACACTGGGTCTAAAATAAGAGATATAATAAAAATGCATTTAAAAAACACATCACTTGCATGTTGATGCACATAAGCAAATTGAAGTTTTGCTTTAAGTATTGTCTTTTGGGTATTGTTAACATGCTAGTTTCCTAGCTGCCACACTGATCCATTAGTTCAATATTCATGGATTCCTGGTGTTGAAATAAGTATGCAGATCACAAGTTTTGCCTTTACTCTAAATTTATAGCATGCCAGTTTCAAGCCTGTAAATCAGGAAATATGAAAGCTAGAGACAGCCAAGTACTTAGCTTTAGCTGCAGGATGCATAAAGGATACAGTGATTTTTTAGTTTAGTTTACTTCTGAAGGAGACAGAGCAGTCAATGGGATTTTACACAAACCCACAAAGGCTCTTAAAAACTTTTAAAGTTTGACAGTCTAGGCCTGATGGGCATTGCTCACATATTTCAAAGTAAATTTTAGAAGACTAAGTGTACCTCCAGGGTATAAATATACACTTTTAAATATACACACCATATATAAATATACACACCATATACACTTTTTTGCCACTTTGAGGAACTCCTCGTTAGTACCTAGTGGCATTCACATTTACTTTCAGAATGGCTGTAGTTCTTCATACCTTACAAGGTATGCACGGATTTAACAAGGTGCTGTAAACGTTCCTAAGTGATTTTAGTCCATATGGAATCCCACAGTTACTACAGATTTTCAGCTGCACATCCATGATGAGAATTATTGTCATTTTAAAGAAAACAAATTGAGAGAATTGCAGCTTTGTGACAAGGCACATCATACTGCTGAAAGTAGCCAACAGGATAGACATTGTCAGCATCAACACTAAGGCTACATACACACGTTCAATAATTGTCATTGGAAAAGATCCTTGACGATCCTTTCTAACGAAAAAAACTGAACTAATGCCGTACATATAAGGGAGGGAGGAGAATGACGGAGCGGCATCCCACTGCGCTCTCTCCCCTTTAGTTGTATTATGATTGTTCGCCGTTCGTGGTTCCACTAGGATGGATCTATGAATGACATCAGACCAGTGCCGTACACACGCCAGATTTTCGTCCCATACTAGCCCTGGATGAGACTCACCTGACGTGTGTACGTAGCCTAAGGTAGGCTGTGCCATTTAAATGATGCTCATTTGGTAGCAAGGGGCCCAAAGTCTAAGATAATATTTCTCCACACCATTACACCATCACTAGCCAAAACTGTTAGAACTGTACAAGGCAGGAAAATCTATGCTTTGATATTGTTGATACCAAATTCTGACAATATCATTCAAATTTGAAGCAGAAATCAAGATTCATCAGACCAGGCAATGATTTTATAATATTTTGTCCAATTAAGGTAAGCCACGTGAACTGTATCCTCAGGCGAGGGGGGGGGGGGGGATATATAGTGTGGTCTCCTTCTGCTGTAGTCCATCTTCTTCAAAGTTTCACATACTGTGCATTCAGAGATGCTTTTCAGCATAGCTCAATTGAAATGAGTGGTTGCCTTCTAGTAACTTAATCCCAGCAGATTATCAGTTTCCGAAATACTCAGACCAGTCCTGTCCTCAGACCTGGTACAAACAAACATACCACATTCGAAAGTAATTCCAATCACATTTCCTTCCCATTCTGATGCTCATTTTGAACCTCATCTTGACTATGTATACATGCCAAAATGAATTATTGTGCTGCCATGGTATTACCTGATCAGATCTCCACATTAACAAACAGTTGAACAGGTGCACCTAATAAAGTAGCACCTGAGTGTATTACCCCTTTTCAGAATGAAGTCCCAAAAAGATTTAGGTATTATTAAACAGAATAATATTACCGACTCTGAATAAATTTACTGTATCTATAGGGATTAATGGGGTATACAATGTCAATCATATTCTATTTGGAACGACTTTAGCTATATACAATCTGCAAACAGTCACTACATTTTACTTGAAGTTTATATACCTGACATCCAGGGCTCTTTTTTTAAAACAGGGGATCTAACATTCCCTCATGAGAATTTATTACTGCTATTGAAAAATATGGACCCGGAGGATTCCCACAAGAGAATGTTTGAGTTAATGTCAGATTCCCTGTTTTATACATAGAGCTTCTAGTGGGCTATTAAACTATCACCCATGATAAACCTTAATAAGAAAAATATCAGTGAATATAAAATCGTTTTAAAAAGGTAATCAATATAAAGTATATATAAAGTTCCTAAAATTCATAGTATACAATATTATCCTGGTTAGGAGTAAATTAAAAAAAGTTTAAAACAGAATAAATGGCAGATAAAGGGTGTCTAAGCACAGGTAGTTTGATGAAAGCATCCAATAAGGGACAGATGAGCTTTTCCCACAAAGAGAAGCAGAGCAGTCAATTAGGGTTTGCGTGCGTGCCAACACTGCTGCAATAGAATTTAAAGAGGTCCGGAGATGGAGGTGAACATGCTGGGAGTACACATCTAAGCCTTTTGCTTTGCTTTACCAATGATTTAAAGAAAATACCTGTTTTTACATGAATACTTAAGATTCCAGAACATACAGCATGCTTGCAATGCTCTGCATTGATTGTGACTGCAACATTTGGCAGGCCCTGCAATTTACAAAGTTTGACAAACACCTAAAAATGAAGTTAATGAAAATGCCCTCCAAACACATTGAAACCATTCCTATTGCATTTGCCACCGCCAACAATTATACACCATTCATGAGCTTTTAACTCCTGAAAAATCTATCTTTGGGCAAGTAATGTTGTTACTGTTGATTGGACTGAGTCCTTCAAAACTTCTATAAAAATTTAATCATGGTTTGTGTATTCAATAAAAACTCCATGACTGCAAGTTCGAACTAAAACCAGCAAGTCTCAAGGACATACAGTTTAGTAAATGTGAAAACCACATCAGGTTTTATAGCTACCCTAATAAAATGTGAGATACAATAAAGAAAGAAAAGGAAGCTTTGCAAAAAAAGTATCAATTCAGGGTTTTAGATAAAGTTTTAATACAAATCAAACTCATTCACCAACATAATATTTTCACCAGCACTAGGAAGTCATCCTTGAAGTCAGAGCGGGTGAAAAGTGTCTGCTCTTCTGTAAATGTTTAGGGATTGTAAATCCCAAGTTGTTTAAGATCCCTCTGTGCAATGGTCAATTCATATATCCTGACACCTGTTGCCAGTCAATGATTCTGAATGTGTCAGGACCATTGGAGCAATGTAACAGACAGGTGACTGGCGTTCCTAGAGGTAGATTTTGTTTTTATAGAGAAATGTACTGGTTAGCATTGTGTTTATTCAAGAGTATACATTAGAAGAACTAAAGCAGATTAAAAACTGAAAAAGAATCATGTTTGTGGAAGAGGGTACATCCCACTGTGAAGGAACACTAGGTATATTTTATTTAACACATGTTCATAAATAAAAAAAAATCTATCTACCTATTATTTTAACCTCTCACTAGCAATAACTGTTAGGTTCTGACATCTGGACTACCAGTTTCTTCCTTCTGTACAGAGTCTGGTCTGTGTTTACAAGAAAACAGCTGGAAGTCTGCATTTTGTTATATTCTTATAGATAGGTCACAGTGGTTGAGAGAAAAGAATAATTATATATCACCATGCAGTTCTTGGCCAGTGGGATACAATACACCTAGGTATGTGAGAGAAAGTGACAGTCTGCCAGCTCTAGGCTGTAACATCCCTTGGAATTCATGCTGCTGGCTTGAATCCTTATGACAGAAGCTGCTACTTTGCCTTTCCTGTGGAGTTGCAGAGCGTCAGTTTATCAATGATTCCTATAATATCCTAAGGCTCAATAATGTAGCCGAAAAAATGCTTTCTCAAATTGCATTATTTACAGGATGCCTGCTCTCATCTAAAGCATTACAAACTTACTGACAGACTTTTTTTCTCTTCTGTTCATAATTGAACTTACTTTTCTCCACTTCAGCTCAGCGGTGTATATTGGACAAAGACAGAGGAGCAGAACAATGATGAGATCATCACACTTTTCTACTTCTGTAAAATACCTTATAAGATTGTGTCAAGCAGTACAGTATCTATCATCTCTCTGCAAGTGTTAGGGCTGATGTACAGGAGAAGCCAATATCTGGACACATCTGGGTATTCTTACCAGTTTATGTAAAAATTTGTTTAGTCATTGTTCAATTAATATATGGAAAGAACAATTGAAAACTCTGCCTAACAATTAAGAACAATTTGAGATCAATTTCCTACAGTCATAAATACTGAATAGTAAGTTGATAATTATTATTAATAAATTGTCTTTGCTACAGATTAAGTGCGTAGAAGTAATTTGATAGTGTCATGTCAGGTGTGACTTTGCATGTAGATAGTAGTGGAACTGAATTTAAACCATGAAAATTTGCTATGTTGTACAGAACATTTAAAAAAGTTATTTGTGCCTAATCAATACCCTAAAAGCTCCTCTTGAAAAATAGCAGTGTGCTTTCAGGTATGTTAGTGTGCCAATGTACTCTTGCATACCTTGAACTTGAATTTAGAACTCAAGAAGGTGAGACAATAAAGACACTGCAGAGTAACATGCTATTCTTGATTCTTTATGATAATCAGGGGAAAGAAAATGCTCAGTGTCTGTGGGAGGAAGAATACACTGATATTATTACACAGCAGCAGATGGGAGTTTAGCACGGGTAACAATAGTGCCCAATATGGGTAGGAAAAATGCCCAGTGGTGTGAAGGAGATACAATACTGCCTAAATGAAGTAGGGAAGGAACAATATTGCCCAGCAGGTACCACAGGGGAAGGGGTTTGGTTGGGAAAAAACAATGATACTTAGCAGGGGATGGACAGGAACAATGATACCCAGATGGATTGAAAAAGACAATAGTGCGCAGCAGGGGTCATGGGAGAACCATAGTGCCCACCATATTGCCCAGTAAGAATTATAGAGACTGTTGCCTAAGGCTGGGTACACACATGCAATCATTGTCGTTGGAAAGGATCTTGCATGATCCTTTCCAACGACTAAGGACTGCATGATGCGTGAACGAGTGCTGTACATACAGCACCGTTCTGCTCTATGCAAAGGGGAGGGGGAGAACAATGGAGCGCCACCCTGCTGCACGCTCTTCCCCTTGGCTTTCCTTACCATAATTTGTTGTCCATTGTCAGTGGATCCAGCACGACAGTCATTTGGACGATGGATGACGGGACGAGTTCTTTTACCTTCTGCCTTTCATTATTTAGAGCAAAACTTGGAGAATTCAGTTTTAATTTTTCACCATTACATTGGCCATGAAAGCTTTCATGGAAATGTCATATATAACACTTGGCTTTTTTTATCATAAAAGATTATAATAGCAGGTATGATATTATCTTTTGTAGCCAGGATATTTTTAAAATTTCCAGGTTTGAAATTGTCCATCCATTGCTTTTTGTTTGTTTTTTTATCGTTCTGCTCCTGTCCAAGGCATACTCAATCAGGGGTCTGAAGGGAGCAATTTTTTCACATGACTATAGCATTTATGATAGTAACTGTCCCTATTGGTAGTTTACAGGCATTATTATTGTGTAATAAAATAGTGAATTGTCAGCATTGCAGAAAGATCAAACACAAGATCAGCAATGAGTAATGATGTCTGTGACTCATAGTTACTACCCTTTGTGCTTCTGAGCCACACAATTATAAGACAAGGGACAAGAAAGCAGATCAAGCTTTAGCATGCAGCTACTATCCATGCTTGACAAAATATATTACAGGTGGTAATCTGATCTCATAACACAAGGTAAATAGCTTACCACTCATATAACCTAATGAGCCACATACTGTGCACTCATAGGGAGTACAAAAAAAATTGAAAACAGACTGCATTTAGAGGAACTCTGACAAGTTAAAAATTATGGCCAAACCTTGCTAAACCAGATGCTGTCTCCTATAAATATAAAATGCAGGAAAAACAATACTTATACATTTTGAACTGCCATATAATCTATACCAGGGGTTGCCCAACCTTTTTCCTACCAAGGGCCAAAAAAGCTGTAAATGGCCATTTCAGTGCTTTACAGTGGTAGCTGAACAGTTACAGTAACTGAATGCCTACTTTTTGTATATATAAAAGTAACACAACCCAATGCACAGATTGAAGCGACCAGGAATCAAACTAATGTAAAGCTATATTAACACATTCACATACATATACCTCACTCTCAGAGACATACATATACCCAAATATGTACATTCACATACATACACACCCTCCCAAACACTATATATACCAGTTGTCACTAACCTTCCTATGCTGCCATGGTTTGCTGGCACTCCAACCTCTGAGCACCTTCAGACCTCTGTCATTAAAGATCCACACCTGATACACAGCGGCCACTAAAAGAAGTAATCTACAGCTCAGTAGAGTAATCAGAAACATTGGGCCTGATTTATTAAGGTTCTCCAAGGCTGGAGAGGACACACTTTCATCAGCCAAGCTGGGTGATGCAGCACACATGGAATAGATTTCTTAAAAGTGATTTGCAAATGTTTTCAATCCTGGACCAGATCCATTTCAGGTTTGCTGGATCACCCAGCTTCACTTATGAAAGTGCATCCTCTTCAGCCTTGGAGAGCTTTCATAAAACTGGCCCATTTTGTTCTGGCTTTTGTTTGCAAGTTACAGTGGAGTATCAAGAGGTGGTCTGCAGGGCAATAAAAAAACCTTTCCAGGCCCAGTTGGGCAATCCAGATCTATGCACAAAAATTATTTTACCTAACATTTAATCGATTTCATATAATGCAATTCCACGTAATACATATGCATTAATTTGGTATGGATAAAAAAAGGTAAATAATAATTGTCATTTATTTAAATTAAATTCACTATAAACTGTTTATTTCAATGAACATCTTTGATTCATATGACTGAAAAGTAGTTTAAAAAAAAAAAAAAAAAAAAAAAAGGTTAGAATATTAGCTACATAGTAACTGATTGTAATTTAATAAATGCTTTCAGTAACTCTATGCAAAGCCCAACAAACTAGGTTTAATGTATGAAGTATTAAGCTTAAGCTTCAGCACTTCTGAACCATGCACTGCTATTAATTAATCTTCCTTTAGTTTCAGAAAACAAATTATTAATTAAAATGGGATTTGGTTGAAAATATGCCTTGTATAAATTCCTTTTTATGAGATTTTTTCATGCTAATAATGATCCTGCTGGTATTATTATGCTCCCATGAATAATTTCAGTTTGTAAGCATCGTGGATTTAAACTTCGAATTCAAACTTGGCTAACATATCTTTTGAAATAAATGGAACCGAAGTTGTAGATAGTACAAAAGTTGCATTTATTACGAGCCTGGGTTATGTTATCTTTGTATATTTAAAATAAAGCCACCTTTTTTTTTAATAAATAAAAAAAAAAGCTTAAGCCCCATGAGGATAATGTGTGTGAGTGGTTCTGCGTGGTAAAAAAAAATACAGTTTGAACCCTATTACCTTTTAAAGGATACAATTCAAACAAATGATCTAGGGTGTATTGATTTCTTTTGAGCAGTGGAACCCAGCTTATACATTATAGACAGTCACCTGTGTGGCCCTCAAAACTTTTAGAGCAGCCTTTCTCACCTTTTTAACATTGGGGACCATTTAAGTACACTTTAGGTTTCCAGAGAATCCCTCCCTTTAACTGCTATAACCACAGCTCACAGTGCATTAATGTGATGATCAGTGAGAATAATGCCTCCTACATTGCTGATTATTGGAAAGAATGTCCCCCCTACAGATAGCCAAAAAGATCATTGGTGTCAGTTAAACTGACCTGAGAGGCAAAAATTGCTTAATGTTCAATAAACTCCTAGCAACCTCTGGAGGAACCCTGGTTGAGAAACTGTTTAAGAGAAATGAAGAATAGCTGCAATGTATGTATCAAAGGCTATAACACATCTAAACAATTTTTTTTCATCTGCAATGCACACTAAAGGTATAGCTGAAGTCATGAAACTACCCAGCATTGGTGTCAGAAACCCCCAAAATAACTTCAGCATTGTATCAGTCATCCCAATATTAACCTTCAGCATTGGAACCAGTGACCACAATAAAATCACACCATTTGTGTCAATGGACAAAACAATAACCTCCAGCTTTGGTGTGAGTGACTTTAAAACTCCACCACATTGGTGTCAGTGATTGCAATATTAACTCCAACATTTATGCCAGTAGGTACAATAATATCCCTTAGCACTGGGGTCATAATGTATTAGCCCCAAAATTGGTGTCAGTGGATACAATAATACCCCCAACATTGGTGTCAGTGACTGTAATAAAAGCCCCCTAAATTGAAGTTCAGTGACAACAAAAATAGCCCCCATATTTGGTGCCAGTAACTGCAGTAATAGTCCCCTACATAGGGTGTCATGGATCACCTCCCCTACATAGGGTGCCATGCATCGCAATAAAAAAACCCTCAGCATTTGGTGTCAGAACCCATAATACTGACCCTCATATTTAGTCTCTATGACCACATTAAAAGAACTGCACAAGTTCCTTGTTTTAAAACCCTATACTTTGTAACTACTGAGCTAAAAGTTTGTTTTAAAGACTTGAAATAATTAGAAAAAAAAATCTGTAACCCAAGAAAAAAATAGACAAGATTTGAAATAATAGCCTAGTTTTGTGTGTGGGAAGTTTAGGCAGGATGTTAATTGGAAAAATACTGGCAGTATGTCTTTGAAGACATAGTGAAAAGTCTATAAATGTGCATTCTGCGTTGTTCTTATCATCTCCCACGTGGAGGCTTCAGTGATCTACACCGGAGTTAAACCATATATAAAACAAAAAAGCTGTGTTTATAGATTTCTGAGTTATTTGTAGCAGTACATGGAGAGTCTCGTATTCTCTGGGAAAACAGCTATTTGCTTCCTAAAATAGTGTGTACACCCTACTGCTGCCGCTCTTATTTTATATCACTGCATTTTCTTGCTAATACCCTTTGCAGTAAAGCTGGGAGAGGTGATGGAGATAGATAACTAGTCTGTCATTTTCTAAGCTATATAACCAAAGCCTCTGCGATTCAAATATAAAAAAAACATACTTTTTTAATAACTATAAAAATATCTAAGAAAATTGTGTAAACAGTTTATTACTTAAAAGCAAAGCACAAGCTATCTGGAAAGCAGAAGAAATAGGATGTGCTTCAGCTTTCTTACACAAATCATAGGTGCATTGAAAGTTTTAACTAGGTCTAAAATCACCTGCGTTGTATAATTAGGCTATTTATCTTCTATAACATAAAAATAAAGCAGCCTAAAACACCAAATCACCGTATTTTATATTCAACTTACCAGTACTTTTTCTTCTGCCGGAAACATAGACAGCACAGTGGGGACTTGGACAAGGTGGGGGCAATTATACAAATTGCAACTACCATCCCCCCCAAAAAAGCAATTGGTCCTGAGTGTTTTCACCGTGGCTTAGGACGACTTGTCTCATGGTGACAGTCCAAAGCCGAGTAAGGGGTGTAGGGGTGATGCACTGTGCAACAATTTTCCCATGCACCCATGTTAGTCTGCAGAACAAAAAGTTACAGAAGCAGTACAAAGTCAGTGGATCTGTCAAAGGCATAAACAGGGCCCAAATGTGGGATTAGAAACTAAACTACTAAACTAAACTACTACTCGCATTGGCACCTATTAGTAACTTTTTTTTAATAATCATTTTTTTTCTTTTTAAGTAGTATCCTGCAGAGAATCTATCAATGGAGCACTTGGAGTGCCAAAGGTGGGTGGTTGAAAACATAGAAATGAACTGACTGCTCTCTCTTTCTTCTTCAAGTACATTAATACAAATGTTCAGCTTAAGATGTGCAGGAAACTTAAAGGACTGGCAGAATCATACCATTGCTAGCCAAACTAATTTATTTCAGCTATACATCTTTGAACTTAGCTTGCAGCTCAAAAGTCAGAGAGTGTTTTCAGCTAAGAGTATCAGCCGCTTTAATAGGTAAAATCACTTTTGAGTTACAACAAAGTCCATTTAAAAGTAGTCTTTTTTAAATGAAAACTGAAAAACAGTTTGAGAGCTCGCGGTATAGTAATATAGGGGACGAGGGTCAACAGTGACTTTGTCACTTGGCTGATACCAAGTCGAATACAACTACTTACACTGCACGTGTTACAATAAAATAATTGATTGATGTAATAATGAACACAGAGCTGCGCTAATTTATGTCTTTTATAGCTGCCTGGAATTCATATTTAACATTTTTTATTGTTTAATGTAGGTGAGCTGTATTAAAGTGCTGTAGGGGATACAAATGTTTACTAATTACTGAATTCATTTTTGTTACTTGAAAGAAATGAAAGCTTTCCACAAAGGATATTTTTCCAAATCACAGTCACTAAACATTATTTTTTCTATTTACTGTCATTTATATCTGCTTAAAAATTCTCTTCTTAGCAGCCTAGGTAGCACAGTCATCAGTAATCTAGTAATAATAAATCATTGCCCATCTGCTTGATCTCTTCCGTGTTTATATGCCATTTGATGCAGAGAAATAAACTTTTACAGAACTTTGAACAGACAACAGTCTTTGTTCAAAAATTCAAAATGATAACACACCAAAATCCTACGTGTGATTCACATTGTTCCTTACCCTGTGGTTCCCAATAAGAAAGGACCCAAATCTCCACAGTTCAGTTAAAAAGAAAAATAGCCTTGTATTCATTCAAGTCGATAAAAATACAGCCAGATACCTCTGAAATGTTTGCCAATGGTCCATTCCAGATAGATTTTAGTCGACTCAAAAAGTGCTTGGTTAGATTTTCTTCCAAGAGTATCTCCTTAATAATAATAACTTACATTGCAACCTTAAATAGTTTAATTTATCTTGTACATCAGTATCAGCAAGCACATTTTTTCATGCAAGTTTCACTTTAATACAAACTGTAATGGTCCACAATAATGCTTAGACCCTCATTCAGTCATATTACCACCCACATGCCCTCAGCTCCAGTTTAAACCAGGCATTCAGTACCTGGCACTATAAATTTAGACCAAAGCTTGGTAAGCCAGTTGTTTATATATATATATTTTTTTATAATACCTGTTTTTTGTTTTTTTTTTCTTTTATAAGAGAACCATATTTTGTTTTTATTTGTCTTTGCATGAGAAATAAAACCACCAACACTGGTTTCGTTTTCAGTATATATAGGTAAGTGTATAATTTTTTCTTTTGCATTCACAAAAACAAAATCCTAGAATTGCAAAATGTGTAAAAAATTGGTACTTAAAGCCAATTTATTCATTTTGTAATCACATCCTCCCCTCTTTATTGGAGTCCATATTTTTCATAATATTGCCTCATGCTTCTTCATATGCAAGTATAATGTTTTCTAAGCAGCAATACAACAGCATTAAAGAAATGCATAATGCTATGCTATTTTGTGCTATTGTATTTTATTGACCCTTTTTCTTTTTAAAAGGACCCTTATGACTGCAATAAATATGATACAATATGAAATTACAGAGTTGTTACAATAGTTTCATAACTAAAGTAAAAGAAAAAACTTTTTACCTGTTTTACATTTAGCCCAAATAACACAACAATAAGGTAAAAAGCTAATATAATAAAATATTCTTTGGACTGTATCATAATAATTGTTGACAAGCAAAAATATGCTTATTTGTTGAATGGTAAAAATGGAGAATTAAAAAAGTGTGGCTGTATGTGCAAAATATATCACTGTATGGGTCCTAAAAATGAATTGTACTGTAATGTATGGTATACATAAAATACATTTGTGCTGTGGGATTTCTGTGGTTTTTATATATGGCTTGACTGGATCAAATGAAATAGATCCTGTCGGGACTGGTAACCCTTAAAAAATGATATATATTATGCTAGGATTAAAAATCAAACTGGGGTGCTCGGTGGACCACTTAGTATTTTTCAGCCGTCACTCATCAATGCTTTATCATAAGTACTGTACATTCTTATAATATACTCATGCTTCCAGTCTTCTACTACAAATAGTACCTATAAATCATGCTTGAGAGCTGCAAATCTAATCACATAATTAAAATGATGCCATTTTATTATGGAGGGGAATGCAGGAGGATACCACACAATATTACACTTTTATGCCACACTTGGATTTATAGGCTCCTAAGGAGGTCATTTTAGGATTAAAGCTTCCCATGTTCGGTAATTCACTCTGTAAAACTCATGTCTCCAATTATCAAATGGGCCAATTAAAGAAGGGAGGTATAATTAAATGGATTTGAGTTAGTGGCAATTTGGCTGTCGATCCTATAGCTGAGGAGTGGGTCCAGGCAGACAGCCATGCAGAGGTGGTAATTAGTGGTTGGGGATAAAAAATATATTATAGTTTGTCATTATGTTTGCCTTATCATACAGGTGTATGGATTTGTCATTTTTCAGTCTAAATTGACAATGAAGAAGTTTGTTTTTATTCAAATGAGTGCATTTGCAGTAACTGAAGTACCGGGGTTGTCATTTGAATCTTACTCTGTTATCACAGAATTCTGTAAGAAAGTATTCCTTGACAGCTTCCCAAGGAGAACCAAACTGTAAATTTAGGAAACTCAGAACTGTGGCAAATTAATGCAGATTGGTTATTTAATTTAAACAAAAAATACTAAATCAAACCTTTCTCAAATGGATTTCTTAAAAATTATTTCATATTACTTGACAAATCTTTTGAATCCTTGCCCAAATTTATTTCAGTTTTTTTTTTTTTTATATATTTTCTCATTTTGAATTGTCCAGACGTTTTAAGGACGTTTTTGCTAATTCCTTTTATTTCAATAATTTTTTCATAATTTTTTGGCAACCCTAAAGATTATGATGTCTGTGATAGGTCTAGAGAAATTTCAAAACTATTGTCTAAAAAAAGTGTATTGTTCAACAATACCCTGGGTATTATTACTTGTGTCTCCTGACAATCTCCTATATAATGATAAATATGCATTAGCATAAATTTACCTTTTAATAAACCTTTCCTTTTAAAAGATTGTGTAAAGCTGTTAACAGTAAAGCTGTACAGCTGCTAAACAAATAAAATATAACCAGTAGTTAGATACAAGAGGTAGCTGGGTTTTGGCCAGCCCTTTACTTTGCTTTTCAAAGTCATAATTTATACACTAGAGTGCCCTGGATTTGAAGACAGAGGGTTAATATAAGATTTTAATATAAGATGTTAAACATAGCATATAATATATATATATATATATATATATATATATATATATACAGTGGTACCTTGGTAAAAATCATTAAACCGTTCCAGATCCTTGGACTTATACAAAACAGGACTTATACCAAACAAATTTTTCCCATAAGAAATAAAAAGAAAATGATTAATCCGTTCCCATTAAAAAAATCCTTTTGTTATTGGCATTTTATATATTGATGGGGCTGTATGTAAAAATTTAAACACTGCCTAATACTAAAATACACAAATACAAAAGCAATTAGATGAAATAAATGAAAATGTAACCTCACTTTACCTTGCTGAGAAGAGTCGAGTGCCTACTAGGATGGTGCTGAGAAGGGAGGAGGAGAAGATGTTATGTAATTCACAGAGAGGTATAGTGCGGGTTGTTCACTGAATGTTGGCAACTGGCATACTGACACTCGTGGGCAGTCATGGCTTTGTCTCGAAAAAGGTAAATAAGGGTAGAGCGCGGTGTTATGACTCATTTTGACCCATACAATTTTCAGCAAAAAGGTTGTATACCAAGCTAAAATTTTTGTGTCCAAACAGGATACCAAGTTGGACTTATTCCAAAGCGGACTTATACCGAGGTACCACTGTATATGTGTGTGTATTTATATATTGTTGTGTTTTATAGTATTTTGTTAAACAATAGTTAACAACAAACTGTTGAACAGCAATAAATGATAAAAGTGACATTTAAGGAGTTTCCACTTTAAAAAGTGACTATTGGACCTTTGTAGCAAATCCTGTCACCTAGAGGGAATTTCACTGTTGATATATTTTGAGCCTAGGAACAGAAAGCACCACAGAAAAGACTGAGATGGGACGTATATTAGACAAAACGGTTGACCTACTAAAGAACTGTAATAATCAAGAACACAAGACAATATAGGAACTGTATCTAAGATTATTTAGTACTAATAATACAAATTCATTTTTACAGAAGAACATTTTGGTTCCTGGTCTGGAAACTGGTAAAATTCATAATTTGGAACTACATTTAAAATGTATAATTCTAAAACTT
The DNA here is from genome assembly GCF_032062135.1 of Pyxicephalus adspersus. NCBI lineage: Eukaryota > Metazoa > Chordata > Amphibia > Anura > Pyxicephalidae > Pyxicephalus > Pyxicephalus adspersus. Next base: position 85,102,585 of record NC_092861.1, on the reverse strand, counting down.
TGAACATAAAATGAATATACTACATCAGGTGAGGTAGCTTCAGTCAACGGTATTAAAAACAATGAATGGGGCTGATTATTAGTACAAGATGTAATTCACTTAGCTTTGTGAATAAACTAAAGCTTTGCAGACTAAATAAAAAAAAGGTTTACCAAAACAACATTCATTCTACACTCCCCAAGCTTTTTCTTGGATATCACTCAACATCATTTTTAGGGCGTCCAGTCCACACTCATAACATAGAACTTGGACATGCAACAAAATCTTGTAAATTCTTATAACAAGTCTCTTTCAGATATTGAGCAGACTTAAAAAACTTGAAAGAAGCTCAACTGTGGAACTGGAATCATCATTTTCTCCTGTCTTTCTCTAGACTAGTGTTTTTTAACCTTTTTAATATAGAAGGAACCCCTTGAAATATGTTTATGGTCTTCAGGGAACAGCTGCTAAAATGTCTATATCTACAGCTCACAGAACATTAATATGGTGGTCATAAGAAGAATGCCTCTTATATTGCTTGTCAGTGGAAAGAATGGTGTCTATTAAACTGACCTGAGAGTCACAAATTGCTCTTGCTCATGGTACCCCTAGCAATCTCTGCAAGAACCCTGGGGTTACACAAAAAATACAGCTGTAGACTATCATCTGTGCGATCCCTCAACCCCCTCTAGGTTGGGGAACACTTTTGCCATCCCTATCAGCTCACTCTTATGGGGGCTTGGATACAATACCCACATAAAAAGAGAGATTATGACAGAGATTGGGACAAATGTTCCCGCTGTATTTCCAACTGTATTTCAATCATTAAGTTAAATTAAATACCCCTTGTGAAGGAAAAATTCTCTTAGTGAACAGCATATTTTTTTTTTAATAAATTAACCCAAATGGTATACATCATACACAAGGCACAATAATGCAATCATATTCACATAGTAAGGTTTAAAAACAGCAAAGGTGTTGAAACAGAGAATGAATAATGCTGCCAAAACACTGACGTGTATCACCTTATAATGCTGTTGACAGTTGTTAGTACATGCCACTTAGAAGGTCAAGTAGTGGCTGGTGCATACCCCTCAGAATAAATAGATAAATATATACAGTCACAACAGTTTTTATAAATGAAAAGCCTTCACTGGAACAAGTCAGTACACTTTGGCTACTTTCCTCACTCACGCAATCTTTACCAACACTATGCAGCTTTTCAGTACTGGCTCTGTTCACATCAGTCACTTGACTTTTAGTAGTTGGTAAACATAGTACTTAATTTTGATCCTCTCTCTGTCTAATTGAACAAACTCTGTGCTTCTAGACCCCAGCCTACTTTTGCTTGTCCTCTGGAATCTATGTTGACTTTTGGTCCTTTTATGTGTTTATAACCAAAACAAAACGCCAACAAATGCATATGAAATAACTAGGCCGATATTTACCAGTAAAATGGCTTTGCCACCTTGTTGCTGGGACAGTGTGAGTTGGAGTGCTCCACAAATGCATAGATATATAGCACAGCACAGAGGCAAGGAAACACATTGCCCCTGATTCATCAATATGCAGTAGTAAGATATAATAATTTACATCTTACTCCACATTTTAATTTATCTGCAGCATACAAATCTACAATTTTATATATTTTAAAATAGCTAGCTCAATATATGAAGTAAAATGCCTTGCCCCGGTTACTATTCCATAAGATTAATTATAAGCACATACAGTTCTATCGGCTAAGAGCCCAGTAGCCATCAAATGATATATAGGTCAATAGCAGGTGTCATGCCATCAGCTCATACAAATAAAATATTATTTCTAAAGGCTATACATGCAATATCCAATTTAAAATGAAAACACTAAAACAACATGACATTGCCTCAGACCAAGCTGTCTGTCCAACCAATTTTCTATAGATGGCCAAACACTTGTAAGAGAAAAATAACATACAGTGACAATAATACATGAAAAAATACATTTTAGTGTGCAAGCTTTAAACTGAGCCTTCTGTTTATCATATTGAAATACAATAGCATTATACTTAAAGATACCTGCAGCTTGGTATTTTGGTCTTTTTTTTTCAGAACACTGCCAACAAGCACTATTTTAACTGACCATGCTAAAAAAATACTGGTCAGGTATCAAACTTACTATATGTCTTCCATTAGCATTGGAGTGCCAATCAATGCTGGAATGGAAAAACAGCAACAAAGGCTTTTGTTTCACTGAACAGCTATTGTCAAATATTGTTTGATAATACTGAAACTGGACTTTTGGATACACAATTCCATATTTTACAGTAGTTTGCACCTGCAAAGCTATTGTACATTCCACTTGCCAATCCATCACTTCTCCTGTACAGCCTTGAACCACTCTCTGCTCTTTTCCCAGACCCATCAGCAACTCCAATCTGTTAAAATAGTAAACAGAGATCGCAGGGGAAGTTTTCTGTTAACCACTTCCTCTTCAGGCGTTTCTGATTGCCCCTTGATTTTTGCATAACTAATAAAGTGAATAACTTTGCATCATCTCTTTATTGACCATTAATATATGGTAATCATTTACCCCCTTCAATACTCAAAGGGGAATAAATTCAGTTCAGCAAATCTTTCCTGATAATAGAACTCCTCCAAGTTTCCTACAAGTTTACTTGCACTTTTCTGCACTCGTTCCAGTTCCACATTGTCCTTTATGTGAACTGCTGCCAAAAACTGTACATATTCCAGAGGAAGACTGGCCTATGTTTTTATAAAGGGGCAGGATTATATCTCTATTCTCAAAGTTTTACCTTTTATTGCAACAAACTATTTTGCTTGCTTTAGGAACTATGGCATTACATGTTATTAAAAATTCTGTGGTCAACCAGAATACTAAGATCCATCATTGACTAGTTCCCCCTATATATCATGCATACAATTATATCCCTCAAGTACATAGCTTAACATTTGTTACCTATAAACTTTATTTTCCAAATAGTTGCCAAATCAAAAAATCCATTCAGGTCTGCTTGTTAGAGTAGACCTGAATGGATTAGAGACATGTTGTAAGTACTTTATACCAGAGGTCCCCAACCCCTAGTGCCGTCTGACAGGTGAGCCACAGCTCTGGCTGGAGCACCCACCAGCAGGGTCAGGAGAAGGATACCAATTGGGGGTGGGGGGGGACCAGCCAGAGGCGCAGACCTCGTCTCCCGAAGACAGTGCAGGCTCAGGGACCTGCAATGGGAGAGTGGGAACGTTCTGGCATCATGACGTCACTCTAGGGGGAGTGACACACAGCTCCCCGAGTCCGTGCATTTAGTGGTCCACGACGTGCAAAAGGTTGGGGACCACTGCTTTATACTATTACAGTTTGATATTATCTACAATCACAAAATGGAATTTTTATTCCCAAACTCTATATCATTTATAAAGATGGTAACAAGTAAGGGTGCCAACATTGAACCCTGGGGTACTTCAATGTTAGCCTTCAACAATTCAGAATATAAATCATTAATGACTACTGTGAATACAGTCTTTATGCCAGTTTTGTATTTGCAGATGGAATTTTCTAAGCTTATAGACCTTAGCTTGCACATTAATCATCCCTGGGTTTCTGTGTCAAATGCTTTAACAAAGTACAAGTATACTATATCAACTGCTATTCAATTGCTTACTTTGTCATATAAAGTTTTTTTTGACATCTTCATTCTTTTCTGAATCCATGCTGATTTTTACTCACAATAAACATTTTATCAAACTCTCTAGTATCTTACCAATTATAGGAATTAAACTTACAGGTATGTAGTTACTTAGTATAAACTTGTTAAAGCCCTTTTAAACATAGGCACTACATCCAAGCATCCATATCAAGCCAGACATTTAGGAATCTCCAAAAAGCATTAAAAAAAGGCTTTGAAATAATGCTCTTGTTTATACGTTTCAATTATTAGTGTTACTCTGTAACCAAGATATTGTATCTTTGGCAAAACATATGCAGGAGTTTGATCCAGGGTGTGTTGTTTCAACAAGATAATTCTTTAGGGCACACATATCAGTAGTTTCCAACGTTGTTGTTCACACCTATGGGTTTAAAATGACTTCCACAACTTTCCATCTCTTTTTTTGCCCCATTGGACTGCTATATGTTCGACAATAGCATCTTAAGGTGGATGACAACATTATTGCACTGGAAGTCAAACCTTACAGATCAATTCATTTGAAAGGAATAAAACCCACACATCATTACTAGAAAAATGTAGAATTTCCAAAGGAGAATGGAGAAAATATTTCTGTTATATATTGAGGATTAGATCCTATGAGAAAACTCTTGTTTAGTGCAATAAACATCACATTTGGTCTTCACCTGCCATATTTGTGCTAGGCCTCACTCTTTATCATGTGCGTTTCAAGGTAACAAATTCTTTTACAAAATAGCTGTATTATTACACTTCTGTATACTCTTCTGCAATTTCAATATAAGTATGAAAAATGAAAAAATCAAGAGCACATATTATATCAAGGTTGTCATTCAGCAACTTCAAATGCCATATGACAACGACAAAGCATTTTGAAATGTAGGTCTTGATTGACGTGACGGAAAAACAAAAAATGAAAAGTGACTTAAATAATATATAGTCCTTGAAAACATATTAGCATTTTTAACATGTGTCACATAAGCATATTGAAGCACACTGGATGAATAGGAATACAAAAACAGATGATATGATAGGAATACAAAATGTTTACACATTAACATATAGGTCCATACCTAAAAACACAAAAAAAGTACATATTTTTACATGTAATTAATTTGTACATGTCTTATCAAAATACATAAATACATTGCCATTTTGAATGGGACCTCAACACACTATAGGAAGCAACCGTCATCACATGACTGGGATAGGGCCTAATCCCACAGCCACTGCCAACACC
>NC_092861.1:85069534-85096971 GCF_032062135.1 Pyxicephalus adspersus | reverse complement strand
AAAATAAGCCCTAGGGCATTTCTTGGAGAAAAAAATAATATAAGACAGTGTCTTATTTTCGGGGAAACACGGTATTAAACTCCTTATGAATAACTATAAATTAACCATAAATAACATAAATAAAAAAAAACCTTAAATAACCAATAAATACATAATTACCCATAAATAACAATAACAATCCATTTAAATAAACTATTTACTTAAAACTTTGCTCAATTTAAAACACCCCCCCAGGTTACTGGTCCTGGAAGGCCCCACTACATTACCCCCCATACTTTTGGGTCTGCCCCGCCGTGATATATATACTCCCAGCTGCAACCACTAGCTCGGGAGCAATACCAGCAGCACTTCCAACAAAAAACATTCAACAACTACTAACACCAACCTCAGAGAGAGTCCCATACCTTAGATGAGACTCTCACCCCGCTCTAAATTAAACTAAAACACATGCCCTCGAGGACCTCACTGCTCACACCTTGACCACCCCTACACTCTCAACCCCTAAACAGGAAGGGTGGGTGGAAAACTTTCTTAATTCTCTCCATCCCTCTGAAAAAGACCCTGGTCTTCCGTCTCTCCCCCCTTTTCACTCCTCTTCCCCCTCCCCCCAATACATCACCACGATACACTACTAACGACCTCCCCTCTAATCCTTCCTGCATTTAAACCTTGCACTGACTACTCCAAATTCCCTCCCAGTCATGCAGGCCTTCCACTATCCCTCACTACGTTCACCCGCTCCAGACCTCTCTATATTTGTGTTGCTATGCAATGTGTCCTGGTTTGCATAGGCCCTAAAAGTACCCTTCAATGGAAACTCCATAGCTTATGGAAGTATGGAGGGTTATCCATATACATTTGGTCACCTAATGTAAGGGTACTGCTCAGGTATCTACCAACTATTGTCCATATGGAGTATTTCATTCACAGTAAAGAAAAATTGTTTTGACAAGTAAGTATTAAGTTAATATAGTTAGTATTAAGTTATTTATATAGTGCCTACATAATATGCAGTGCTTTAAGTCTATTGTCATTTAACTAACTGTGCCTCAAAGGGGCTCACAATCCTATATCATGGTCATGTGTCATTAATGTAGTCTAAGAACAATTTTCTTGAGGGAAAGCCAATTACCTAACTGCATGTTAGATATATGAACCGAGATATGAACCTGTGACCACTGAGCCAACTGTGCTGGCTGTATACCTGATTTTTCTTTAAACAGAATATGTACAATTCTTGTAAAAACTGACATGAAATTCTGTTTTTTACTTTTGCAATTTTCAACGGCGTCTTTAAACTGTTAGCCTTATTAGCCAATGTTACTCATTGTTAGGTGCTGTGGTAAGGCAGTTCAATAAAATGAATGAGCCACAAAAAACTGACAAAACATGGACATGGACAATCTTAAGCAACACACTGCACTACAAAGAATGTATTAACATAATTTGCGGGGAACTGCACATGTATTGTAATATGCCAACGTAAAGTTTTGAATCCAGCCTGAAAAATTTAGATTAAATGATCTGATAATTTAAACTATAACCTGGTCAAACTATGTAACAAGGATATAGATGCAGCTTTAGTAAACATACAAAGTCCTAAAACATATATTCCTATTCTGGATATGCAATAAAATTCTATTCACACACCTGTGGTGTTGCCTTCTTTCTAAAATACTCTAATTCACATTGTCAGTTAAATTCACGGTTATAAGTTGGCCAAACGAATACCAATCACTGCTAATCTACTTCCCATAAGAGCATATAGGAGGCTGTTGATCAACATGATTGGCAGGTGTCCAGATGCCCTATAACCACATGTATACCTGTGAGTGTGAATTAGCTCAGAGTAAGACACGCTTTCTGCAGAAACTAAGATTGAAAGTTTAGTCTGAAAGCTTAGCAAATCAGATTTATAGTTTTGCCTCTGCCTTTGTTGTTTTGGCAGTTATTTTTAGCATCGTTCTACCTTAGCAGGATCTTGCTGTCTCTCCATAGGATGTATATTTTCAGTCATTTTGACATGCACCTGAGCATTCTATTTTCAGCATGGTTAATGGACCACTAATGGGTATTATAGAGATCATTGATTTATATTTCAAATAAAAGGTGCATACAAACTGAATTTTTAGTAAACAAGTGACAGATCACATTGCCAAGTCAGTGGAGCTTTCCATTAACACAGCATTCACTATACAGAATAAGACTAACAGCAAGCAGAGACAGATCTAGGTATTCATTTACCAGTAAGCACAAAGCTTAATGTTTTTTTTTAAAAAAAAAGAAGTAACAAAGTCTCTATTTTGTGGGCTGTTTAAACAAATTGTTATAGTAGTCTTATATGTTGTATTACTCCTTTGTGGGTTAACATTATAGTTTATTATTATTAGGGATGAGAGAGCGAGTTTTTAAAACTCAATCTCACGGAGAATTCAGCCGTTCTCGCTTGCCGAAATTGTAAGCGAGAATGGCCGGTGTTAATTTGCTGATCGAGCTTGAATAAAAAAAAAAAAAAAAAAAAAAAAAAAAAGATTGCGGGCTCCGCTGATCAATGATTGCAGATTGCATTGATCAGCTCAGTTTGCGATCAGCCGCACTAGAGGTTAAGTGGGTTACAAGTTTCCCCATTCAAGAGTTCCCCATTCAAGTGGGGAGATCCCCAGGTTAATTAACCTTTAGTGCCCGGGGATCTTCTCAATGAATGCGGTCGTGAGAACTGTTGAGAACAGTGTGCGATCCCCGGCACTAGATTCATTAACCTCGAGTGCAACGGCGGCATTCATTGAGAAGATACCCGGGCACTTGAGAAGATACACGGGTTAACTAACCTCTAGTGCCCCGGGGATCGCAAACAGGAGGATTCCCAGGGAATCCTGTGAATCCTCCTGTTATAATATCCTCGATCTTCCAATGGATTTTGCGACATTGGTACGCCCAAATGTAGCAGAACCATGGGAGGTTCGAGGAGATTTTTGCAAGAATGCCAGAGGCATTATTATTATTATTATTAATATTATTATTAATAATATTATTAATAAACAGGATTTATATAGTGCCAACATATTAGGCAGCGCTGTACAATAAATAGGGGTAGCAAATGACAGAGAAGGAGAGGACCCTGCCTTGAGGAGCTTACAATCTATGAAGTGAGGAAAGTCTCACACAATAGGAAGGGAGATCGGGAGTGGTGGGAAGTAGTAAAGGTTTTAAGAGACAGAAAAAGGTGGGTAGGCAAGTCTGAAAAAGTGTGTTTTCAGTGCTTTTTTAAATGAGCAGAAGGTAGGAGCAAGCCGAATAGCAGGAGGAAGGCCATTCCAGAGAGTCAGGGCAGCTATAGAGGTTATGAGTGTGGAAGTCAGTAGTAGGTCATTGGAGTAGTGAAGAGAGTGGCTAGGGGTGTATTTTTCTACCAGGTCAGAAAGGTAGGTTGGACAAGAACCTGGGAAAGCATTTGATGGAAAAGCACAGGAACTTGAATTATGATTCTAAGGTGAAATGGAAGCCAGTGAAGGAAACTACAAAGAGAGGCAGCAGAAGAGCGGTGGGAAGGATGGATGAGTCTGGCTGCAGCATTCATAATAGATTGTAGAGAAAAGAGTCAGGTTAGTGGAATACCAGAGAGAGGAGGATGCTACAGTAGTCCAGACGAGAGATGATAAGAGCATGTACAAGGAGTTTGGTGGTCTCAGGGGACAGGTAGGGGCGTGTTGTGGAGATGTTGCATCGATGAAAGTAATAGGACCTGGAAATTTTCTGAATATGATGGGTAAATGAGAGGGCAGAATCAATGATGACGCCAAGAAAACATGCCGGAGGGGGGGAAGATGATGAGTTTGGTTTTATACGGGTTGAGTTTCAGAAATCTGTCAGACATCCATGATGAGATGGCTGACAGGCAGCATGAGACATTATCCAGGACTGAGGGAGACAGGTCAGGGGTGGACAGATAGATTTGAGTGTCATCAGCATACAGATGGTACTGTAAGCCAAAGGAGGATATGAGACTACCGAGAAGAACCGGTCCAAGGACTGACCCTTGGGGAACACCAACACGGAGGAGAGTGGGTGAGGAGGAGTTACCATTGAAAGAAACTTGCAAGGAGTGGTCAGACAACTAGGAAGTAAACCAAGAGAGAGCAGTGTCACTGATACCAAGAGAGTGCAAGATTTGGATTAGAAGGGGGTGATCAACAGTGTCAAATGCAGAGGAAAGATCAAGGAGAAGGAGGAGGGAAAAGTTGCCTTGAGACTTAGCTCTGATGAGGTCATTGGCCACTTTAGTAAGGGATGTTTCAGTGGAATGGGCAGTTGGAAGCCAGACTGGAGTGACTCAAGGAAAGAGTTGCTGCTCAGGTAATCAGTGAGTCTTAAAGACAAGGCACTCAAGACAGCTGGAAGTTTACTTGATTTTATTAATCTATCTAGATCTATCTAGCATGTACAACAGTGCACTGCCTGCATGTAGATAGGGTATAATCTCAAGTAAAGCCCAATTAAACCTTCCTAATGTGTTACTTTAATGCAGTCAGGTTGCATGTACAGCAAAGAATTTGCCTCTATTGTTTCACACACAAACAGCAAGCCAGCTTTGTGTTGCTCCCTGAATACTGCTGCTATTGAAACATGTGCTAAGGTAAAGAGGTTGATTAGAAAGGAGCTCAGTAGGTCATGTCAGACAGCAGAAGAGCTGAGCCTCTGCTTGTGTGTGAGAGCGGTGGTCTGACTACTCTTGTTTTCCAGAACAGGAGTTTTTTTAAAAAAGTGAATGGAACACATTTATTACAATATAAACAGCCTTACTGCATTACAGCAATATATTAAGAGGGCTCATTTGGCTTTACATTACTAAAAGCAGGCAGCAAGAAGTTGTAAACCTCTATTGTGCGCTCTTCTGATCCAAATTTTGATTTAGTATTAGGGATATCATTTTCCCAGCATGCAATCTTACCCTGCATCTGGCTGTTTTTTTTAAATCAACTTCATTGGCCACTTCCTTTTTAGATAAGCAGAGTATATGGGGCTAAGTTTTATGGTAGGGGGAGTTGATAAATTGGGAATAATGCCACAGAATGTGAACAAGAATACAGGCAGTAACACTGCAAATTAATTGACTGAATTGCAATCTTGTTCTTGCTCAGTGGCTCCGAAAATACTGAAGGTATTAAATGCACTGGATCAGTGTGACAGACAGACAATCAATGTCTGCAGAAGAAGGTTAGAAATGCTAGCTATATTGATAAAAGTTATTTGTAAAGTAGATTCTAAGGCTAAATGCACAACATTTTGTCTCCTAAACTACTGTGTCATAAGCAACTTTTCTGAGCGCAAAATGTCTATAGAATACATTGATGGCAGCTGAAATTGTTTTTTAGTAAATTTTATTTTTTTAGTAAAAATACACTCAATATTTTGTGTGTACACAAATACAAAATAATCAAAGGAAAATATAAAATGAAGACAGACATTTGTTAATCAACAAGCTCCAGTACCAAAAGTTTTTCCATTGGCCTTTACAGCTCATATTTTAATGAAGACCCTTATAGCAAGCTTGCAGGAATTTTTTTGAAATTCTATTATGAATAAAATGTCTATGTTTCAGTTTCGATCTAAATTGGGACATAGTGGTGAAGATTAAACAAAGTTTGGCAATGAACCTGTGTTTGCATTAGGATATCTAATCCTAATACTAAAACATAATATTAAGAAAACACATTGTTTGCCGTTTTATTAATCACACTATAGATGGCATTGTGTACAGCCAGTAAATTCTATGTATTCTGCAACAGTATTTCTTCTATAAAACCATTTAACAAAGACTAATTCAGGAAATTAATCAAATTAAATACTGGATTCTTTTGAAACTCATATAATAAATAATAATTAGCAAATGAAAATGAAAAACAAAAGTGTAATTATAATAAATAAAAATTGCCCAAAGAATACATATGATTTTAGCAATGTATTATATACCATGCAAAAGATATTAAAATATTCTTCAGTTGGTCAACTAGGCTGAGATTGTATTGGTCAGTATTCAAAAAAAAAAAAGTGTCTGCAGTTAAATATATGGGGCATATTTATTGAACAGTAAACAATAATTTGCTTACACATCTGAATTTCTTATAGTTTCTGTAAAAAAATGGGTTTGACAAGTTTTCTACATTCATGATATAAAGCTAATTAAGCTGGAACCTGGATACAGTGGGAACCCCCTAATTCCTATTACTTCTGCAAAGAACATAGCTGTACTTGTATTCATTCTTCGTCCCCGATGGCATGCTGACCATGGTATTTAGGTGATATCCATTCTTAGCTGTTACTTTGATTTTACTGTGCTTTATCCAGCAGCTTTTTAGCTCAAGGTCCCATCCAATGTTCACAATTCTACTATGTAATAAAAATAAATGTTTTCTAAACAATTATAATGCATCCTTAGACCTAAGGTTCTTTTTACTAAGGATACAATTTACTAGATTAAACACGATTATATATCATGTTTATTAATGACTTCCTTTTGCTTATACTGCTAGGTAAAGCACAACTATAAATTCAGGCCTTTTACATACCATAATCATAATTAACTTTATGTCAACATTACATTGATCATCCACAGAAGAGTAAACAGTTCCATTGCTTCTATAGTTGGTGAATTGCATTTTAAATTAGGTTAATTAGATATTCATTTAACTAAACATGTCTTTGGGCATCGGTACAGATTTGTTGTCATTCACTTTATTGCCTTAGGTATCCTTAGACCAACTTGGGTATCATTCTTATTCATGGCAAGCCTGCTATAGTAAATGAAGGTATGGAGAGTCATTGAGAGTAAATGCTTTAAAAAAATAGGCCCAATCATATTTAATCATTTTAAATATTTATTTTTCCATTCAATATTAATTATTAGTAATACAAATGATACTATTTTACTGGTTTTTACATTTTAGGTTTTTACAAAGATTTTTACATTTTAGGTTGCCCAGATGCCTAGCAATCTTTATCCTACCCAACATTTTGCATTCACTTTAATTGGAAAGCCAGTTAACAGTTGAACAAACTACAAACAGACTTTTCAGTGAAGTAAATGAACTTTGGTCCAACTCTCCAACTCAAAACACAAAAAAAAATAGACACATCACAGAAAGTGAATATTATGCTGTACATTATAGCAAGTGTATGAAAGTGGATGAAGTGGATGAAAGTGTATCCTCTCCAGCCTTCGAGAGCTTTAATAAATCAGGCCCTATATGTAGTTCTGCCTTTTATAATGATTTGATTTTCAACCATGGGTTCTGTGGTTGCTAGAGGTTCCTTGAAATTAGCAATTTTGCCTCTCAAGTCAGTATAAGTGACAATAATGATTTTTCTTGGCTATCTGTAAGGGTGACATTCTTCTCACGGGGCAGCAATGTAAGAGGCATTCTTTCCACTGACCACACTAATATACTGTCAGCTGTGGAGATATTAATTATAGCTGGGGACCTTAAAGTTATTTCAAATGTGTCCCCACGTTAAAAAGTTGAGAAAGGCTGGCTTAGAAGGTTGGTGTCTATTTATCTGGGTGTCAGCGTAAAAGATGTTAAAGACTTATTCTTGGTTTTCTTTGATTTTTTTAGATTGAATTGTATGTGGATCTTTTTTTTATTTCTTTTTTGTTTATTCATTGTATATTCTTATTTCACAAAGGTAATATATAGTGGTTTCATTGTACATTAGCATTCTATTATGGTAAATTGTAATATATATAACATTTTGATAATGCACAAAAAAATCACATATTTATTGTGTATTTATGTAATGTGTGGCACTTTTGCTATGCTATTGGGAGAGAAAGCATATTTTATGTTAATAAACTTCAAACAAAACAACACAGGCCACAAGTGTGGACTTTTTGGCAGCTTCCAATCAAAATAACATAATTCTCATCACTACAAATGCTTAAAAATATACATAAATTACTTATTTTGTTAACAAAACAGTTAAAAACAAGGCATAGAACATAGTATCTATAGATGAACAGTGTCTTTATGCATTTCATGGAAACAGTGTCCCCTTTATCAGGAGGTCTAGAGAATTTTCCTGTTCTCTTTCTCAAACCAAGAGTGTGCTATGGATGCTTTGGTTTATAAAGAGCCATCAATATCAAAAGAGCACGTGAGAACATCCAATCATGAATTTCCTTATTTGAATAATTTTAAAAAATATATTTGTGTCCATAAAAGGTCCATAATAAACATATCCTCATATTTCAATAATTACATACTCAAACAGGCTGTCGGGCCTTTTTCTACATCCTGTCCAAGTAAGAGCCCATAATGCTAACACCGCTGAATTCATTCGCTTCACATGTAGTGAAGACACCATGCTTTGCTTGATAGTTGCTGAAAATGTCTGGGTTGCCTTAATGAGTCCAAAATACATTGTTAATGAATATAGTCATTCACCACAACAGAAAGTAAGAGTGAGAAGATCACTAGGAGTCAGCGAGGAACCATGATGTGTTGTTGCCTTCTCATCACTAGATTAGCTATTGGTTCTGCACTGCACATATTTTTTCTTCAGCTGACGCAGTGTAGAAATATTTGAGAAATGGTTTTTTAAAATGTGAAAATGAAAATAGTTATATAAAAATGAAAATATATTGGTAAAAATGTTTTGAAGGATAGTTCACGATAAATTGCATCTCAAAAGACTTTCAAGGCTAGAGTAGGCACTTATTGGAACAGGACAAAGAAGGACTTTGTCTAATTATTTGTTTTGTAGGTCATAAATTCTATGCTTTCAAAGACATTACTCCCTCAATTTTCTTTTAGCAGGTCATAATTTTTCTAGAGAGATTTATTCAACGGAATTTACCTGAAGGTGGGAGTAAGTTTATTGAAATTACAATAGACTGTATGAATGTCATCTTGGAATAGCTTCAGTATATGCTCTGAATCTCTGTTCTTACCCTTGTGATATTATTTCTAGCTATCAGTGATAATAAAATGTTAAGAAATATAATTGTCTGACCCAGGAGTCTATATCTTCTTTCTGACTAAAGGTATGGAAGATGTTAGGGCATTACGATATCAAGAAGCATAGTAGACCGATGTTAGGAGGTTGCAAGGGTTAGAAAAAAATTGGCCCCTTTCACAAGTTATATATTACATTTTTTTTACATTTCCTGAGAAAAATAACCTTTTGGACAGCCGTATGATGAGATGTGCTTGGTAGTCGTTCAATTAGCTGATTTAAAAGAAAAATCGGTAAAAGTGTAGAAAAACCTATTGAACTCAGATAGAATGACCCTGGTGTCCTGATGCAAAATTTAAACTGTCTTTTTTTCCATTATTTTGGCTCACATAGGGTAGAAAAATTAGATTAGTTTGATTTTTCTTTATTTTAAATGTTTGCACATCCAAGTGCTAATGTTGCATTAATCAGTAAAACAAATATTCTTGGTCAAATGCAAACACATGAAAGATGATAATTTAATATTATTTCTCTAGAGATGAGCTTCAAATGTTTTATAAGCGCCAATATTCCCTAAAATTCTGACTATTTTGGAACTATTCACTTTTCTATAGAACAGTACTTCTCTACTAGAATATGACAACTCTAAACAAAAGCTCGCATAAGGATTTCAATAATTTTCCTTAACCCTAATTCTGGAGAGTGGAACAGTCTTCCTGGTATATTTATAGTCACATGATTGTTGTTGTTGTAATAAAGCAAAATGTACAAAGCATAACAGTAATTTAACTACATGAGCATAATCAGGAACTCTTAAAGAGAGCAGAGCCTGAGTTTTTTTTTTAACTGAACTGGCCAAAGTCAAGTTAGTGTGTCTGTAAAAATACTATGCTGTAGCAATCACATGCAGATAACACCAGCAACAGACTGCTTAGACCAACCAAAGGGATAACTCAATGACTTGAAGAACAGGCAGATGTTACAAGACAGAGATTCCAATAATAGCAGTTAGTTCACTGACATGTAATATCATTCACCAGTAAAAGGTCCATTGGTGACAGTGACATTCACCAGTTACAGATCTCTTAATATTAGTGGCATTCACAAGGTCCTTTGGTGACATGTAGATTCCTTGGTAACAGTTCAAATGTAGTAACAAGCAGTACATTTTCACCAAACAGGTCCTTATTAACAGATTAATGTTTGCTAAGCTCTCCTCTCCTTCCCAAGCCTCCGGGTAACATAGTGAGGTTTGAAAAAAGCAATAGGTTCATCAACCCCAACCACTATGGAAATAAACATATCCCAGATTAAATTCCTATAGACATAGTTGTTCAACGGGAAGGCAAAAAAACCCTGGTACAGTTTGCTTCAACAGGGGAAAAAATCCTTTCTGATTCCATGAGGCAATCGGATGTTCCCTGGATCAACAGTCACTGTTATCTTTACTTTAAAGCCTTAATACCCAGTTATATTCTGTGCTTCCAGAAAACCATCCAGCTTTTTCTTAAAGCAATCTATAGAACTTGTTGAAACAACCTCCTGGTAGAACCTATTTCACATTTTCACAGACCTTACAGTTAAGAATCCCTTCCTAATCCAGAGTTTAAACTTCTTTTCCACCAGACGCAAAGAGTGCCCTCTTGTTCTTTGTAACGATCTCATAGTGAATAATTGGCAAGAGAGCCCTCTATATGGTCCAGTTATATATTTATACAGGGTGATCATTAGTGTTGATCGAATATCTCACTATTCGATTCGACAGCTATTTGGTTGAATAGTGAGATATTGTTCGGGTGATCGAATGCCGAATTCGAACACTATTGAATTCAATGGTGGGTGAATTTAGGTTATTTTTAGAGACTTTTAAGGGCTGCAAGAGCAATCAGATTGCTCTTGCAGCCCTATACTAGTTGTATGTGTTCTTGGATAGAGTTTCTCTAGAATACTTACTACTAGCAACTGCAATCAGGATCACTGTTGCAGTTCCTGGATAGAGTTTCTCTATCCAAGAACACAGGACTCAGTGTGTTCTTGGATAGAGAAACTCCATCCAGGAACTGCAACAGCGATCCTGATTGCTGTTGCTAGTAAGTGTTCTTGAATAGAGTTTCTCTAACCAAGAACACAGGGCACTAGATGTGATGAATCGCCTGCAGTCACGCCTGCAGTCACAGCTGCGATCGCCTGCAGTCACAGCTGTGACTGCAAAGTTCCCACGGTCATGTGACCGTGGGAACTGAACTGCAGATGAACTCTGCAGTTCCACTATGATCCTACATTAACCTGTAGTGCCCCAGGGATCGCACACTCTTCTCAATGATTGCAGACTCCAATTCCACAATATCCTTTTAGAGAACTGGTGCCCAAAACTGGACTAATGCTTTCTACAGGGGTAGGATTATGTCTCGATCTCTGCAATCTATTCCTCTTTTGATACAAGAAAGTACTTTACTAGCTTTAGATATTGCAGCTTGGCATTGCATGCTGTTATTTAGTCTATGGTCTACCAGAACCCTCAGATCCTTTTCTATTTCTGACTCCCCCAAATGTATCCCCCCTTGACAGTATGAACCATGCATGTTGTTAGCCCCCAATTGTATAACATTACATTTATCTATATTAAATATCATTTGCTCCTTGGCTACCCAACCAAACAGTACATCCAGGTCTGCTTGTAGATTATAGACATCCTGTATGGACCTAATTCCATTACATAGTTTGCAAACACAGAAATGGTACTTTTAATCCCAAACTCAATATTATTTATAAAGATGAACCCTGGGGTACACCACCAATAACCTTGGACCATTCAAAGTATGTATCATTAATCACTACTCTCTGGATGCGGTCTTTAAGCCAGTTCTCTATCCATTTACAGACTGACTTTTCTAAACCTATTGACCCTAACTTGCATAATAACCGTCTGTGGGGTACAGTGTCAAATGCTTTAGCAGTACACTATATCAACTGCTACTCCACTGTCTACTTATTTATTTACGTCCTCATAAAAAGAGAGTACATTTAACAACTTCTGTCTTCCTTGAATCCATGCTATCACTTACAATAATATTTTTTAGCAGAAACTCCTCCATGTGGTTCTTTATCAAACTCTCTAGGATCTTTCCAACAATGGATGTTAAACTTACAGGTCTGTAGTTACCTGGTAATGGCTATGCTCCTTTTTTTACACCAAATAATCGGTACCACACCAGTAATTAAAGAGTCTCTTAAAATTAGAAATAATGGCTTTGAAATAACCGAGCTCAGCTCTTTGAGGACACGTGGTTGTAATTCATCAGGTCCTGGTGCTTTGTCAACCTTAATTTTGTCCAAATGTTTCTCATATCAATTTTGAGCCATTGTAGCTCGTTTAAACGCAATGACATTGCTATTAGCAAAATTGGACTTGAGTTCTGCCTTTTTCCTTTGTGTACAAAGAGCTAAAAAAAAGTGTTTATTAAATCTACCTTTTCTTTATCCCCAGTTACCAACCCAGAGACATCCTTGAAGGGGCCAATATGCTCAAGTGGGATCCTTTTGCTAATAATATATTAAAAATTTTTGTGAGTTTTTCCTTACTTTCCTTTGAACTTTCATTTTGAATATCGAATAATGAAGGTGATCCTTTATTTAAAATTTTTTTGGAATGCCCTTTTCCTATTCCTTATGGCTTTTTTAACATTAGCTGTGAACCACATAGGGCCTAATTTTAGCCTCTTAAATTTATTACCCATTGGAACATATTTTCAGTGTGTTTGTGTAGAAAAAGTTTGAAACATTCCCATTTCTGTCTTCTTTGAGGATAATATTCTTTGCCAGTCCAAGTCACAGAGAGCCCCACTTAATATTGGGAAATTTGCTCTCCTAAAATTGAATGTTTTTATCTTTCCTGTTTCTGTTTCCTGTTTACAACTTACATTAAATAACATCATAATATGGTCACTGCTATCCATTTTCTTTTTTTGTATGCACATTTATTCTAAGCTTTGCATTGTTAGAATAAACTAAGTCCAGCAGAGTATCATTTCAAGTTGGAGCTTCTATAAACTGTGCCATAAAATTATCTTGTATTAAATTAATACATTTCTGCCATTTTACTGTACCTGTAATGCCAATACTCCAATCAATGTTAGGGTAGTTAAAAAATCTCCCATTGCTTCAATTGTGTCAGCCTTTGCATCCCTTTCTATCTGTGCTAGTAGCTAATTCTCTGTTTCTTCTTTCGCACTTGGAGGCCTATAGCAGATTCCAATAATAACTGTGTATTATGCATCCCCATATTCAGCTCCACCCATAATGTCTCAACTTCTTCACATGCTCCATCAAGAAGCGTTTAGCTGCCTAAGCTCCCTCTGCCTTTCTTGTGCAGCGCATGGCACAGGCAATATTCCAGAGAACATAGCCTTGGAGGTTCTTTCTTTCAACTAGAAACCTTGTTCCCTAAACTGATTTTTAAGGATTCCCCATCTTTCATTTATCCTGTCACTGGTTTCAACATGGACCAAGACTGCTAGATTATTACTGTGACCTTTAGGGGATCCTGACAAACCTTTAATGAGATACTACAGGTGTAGACTTTAGGCCTGCTTCGAAATTATCTTTATTTTAGCAATCTGACTGTAATTTTCAGATCTTATTTACCTAAACTGTACATAGGTTCACATTTATTGAAACTGTGCATCCTTTTCCTAGCTAATTATCCTTGAAAATTAAGCAGTATGTATGTACAAAAAAGACAAATAACCAAAAAACATTTGCGCCTTGGCTGCATGGTAGAATATTTATTGAAAATAATTGTTATGCACAGTTTTTCACATTTTTATTCATTGACATTTTGGAGCTAAACTGTGCAGACGAAAAAGGAAAGTCTGCACTAGTTGTTATTGATCAAAATGCCAGTCATATGGCTAATTCCTGTAGTTTCAAGCCTGTAAACCTGGCTTTTAAACATTTAATTATCTAGTTTTCAAGCACCTAAAAACTCCAGAGGAAGAAAACATGCCAAAGACTGTAAGATGGCATAACCTTTTACCACATTTGTCCTGACAATAAAGCTAAGATATACTCATGATGATTAATCCTGATACTTAAATACAACAATGCAACTAGAAAGACACTGAACAGGACATCGGGTCATAAGAAACGTCCCTATTAGAACCAGCACCAGGGTCCCTTATGCACATTGGAATACAAGGTGCTGGGAGTGTTTGCCAAAGGGCTTTAAAAAGCTATTAAACAAACCTGCATGTATCTACAGCACTGTGCAAGAAGAACACTTAACAGGTGTATTGAAGTTACTACATTCATAAATATATTAAATTACAGCAAGTAACATATAAACAAAACATCAAAACATCTGCAACACGAACCAAATGGCACACATAATATTAGCAACAAATAAATATCAACATAGCATAACACTTTGTTGCAACAAATACATAGAGTTACTGGATTAACCTCCTCATCAAAACAGACATGAGTATACGCAGATAAATTTCCTGTGTAACCAAACCCCCTATATGAAAAACAGTATATTCAGGTTTAAAAAATGTAATAGGTATGTAAGAGCTCAAAACAGCTGATTGCTTTGGGTAAAAAATCATGGCTACAATTAAGGCTGTACACATGTAGGATTTTGGGTGAATGTTGTACACACAGCACTTTTCTATGGAAAAGGAAGGGGTTAGGATGCGAGCAGCACCTTGCTGTACTTTCTTCCTTGACATGAAGAGCGGTCATTCCAGATCCCTCGTTCAATAATCCGTTGTGGTGGATTGATGAATAGGGTTCGGTAACCGCTCTACACTTATCGCCCGGTTGTGCTTGTTATTGCTCAAACAATAAGGTAAACTTGAGGTTTTCCTTTGGAGTTTTTGCTCCCTTACATTTTATAAAAATGATTATAAGAAAAAGTAGAAATTAAAATTGTGTGTAGGAGGAAAAGGAACCAACATTAAACTGCAAAGGGGTAAATAGAGTCTATGGGCCTGATTTATTAAAGCTCTCCAAGGCTGGAGAGGATACATTTTCAACAGTGAAGTTGGGTGATCCAACAAATCTGGAGTGGATCTGGTCCAGGATTCAAAACATTTGTTAGCATGACTTTGAAGAAATCCATTACGGGTTTGCTGGATTACCCAGCTCCACTGATGAAAGTGTAACCTCTCCAGCCTTGGAGAGCTTTAATAAATCAGACCCTATATTGTGAAGCATAGCGTCTCTGGTTAGGCAGCTCCTAAACAAGAAAGAGTTTTTAGATGGTCCTGAAGAAGAAATCCAAGATGTATAAAAGATAAGGAGCTCCAAGACAATATACAGTCATAGTACTTCATATTCATTAAAAATCTAAACATCAGGGATAAAATAGCTTATTGATGATAATTCTTAAATAATATGAATTTTTAGGATTATATACCTACTCTTGAGACCAGCAATTGTTTACTTATATCTTCTGTTATCCATTTATTATTTTTTGTAGTACATTTTTGTTTTGCCCTTAATTGCAGGGCAACATTAAAAATAAGGGTTTCTTCCATAAATAATAGGTATTCTGTTGTTGGTGTAGCACTAATTTTTACAATATAAATTCTAATATATAAATACAATGGCAGCCTATAATCAACTTATTATAACATATACCTAAGTATAACACAATATATTATTTTACAATATATATATAATATAAACAAAAAAGGACAATACAGTACTTAGATCTTATATGTTATTATGCAGCAATTAAAATCAATATGGATTGCATATATTCGCTACAGACTTTTAACAAATAGAATTGCTACAAACAGGCTATAAATAATGACGTTACATTGATTTTTCAATGTGCAGAAAAATATATACCTCTTATTAGTAAAAATCCAAGAGTGGCATAATGTTAAATAAAAAAAGGTGTGCAGCACGCATTAGTAAACATATGTTAAAATTTAAAGTATCAAAAGTAATTTAAAAAAACAGGGAAATATATTTCAGTAACAAAGACAATTTATAACAGCCTGACAAAAAGATGAATAGTAAAGGCTCTTTTCTTACTCGTATTTTCATGCATGGTAACAAAAAAATAATCAGGTGCTCTGCAGCATTATATTTCATAAGGCATTGATATAAATGTACACAGCTGTCTAGATAATCCATACATCATTTATAAACAGTTTACTGGGAATATGTGTCTATAGCTGGCATTTATGAATAGTGTACAATACAGTACAAATGTACTTTGTACCGCAAGCATTTTGGCAGTGCCTGTAGAACATTCGGAGATATAATACCCTGACAGAATAAATGACATGTTTGAAGTTAACAATAAAGTTGTATGAATCCAAAAGTTTATGAATAAACTGTTCAGATGCTTTTTTAAGAATAAAAATACTATAAAAGCAGGCAGTATTTTTTAATGGTTATTAGTGGATATTATTTAAATCTGTATTTAGATCTGTATGGTACAATGAATGTGCGTTGAATAAGGACAGACTTTTTAGAATGTGCTGCAAACATACTTGACAATGCCCCAAACTACACTAGACACTTTTTAGGCAAAGCAATGCACAGCAACACACCACAGTGAATTTTCATATTTGCAACATGCGTGAACCTGACCCAAGCTATGTATGCATATTTCCCCTTCCTTTAATGTACAATATTGAAAAACAGGAGGTGAAATCATTACCTTACTTTGGCTGCGTTCCACTTTTGCATGTATTTATCTAATGATTGTCAAACAATATCTCATTAACCTTCTGGACGGTTCCTTTCTGTCTGGATTTATATGTATATTATTTGACATTGTAGGCCTGTAATTCTTAGGCATAACTCACCAAAATATTTCCAAACAAAGGTCTAGTAGACATCCTGAGTATAATAAAATTTGAAATGAAAAATCATGTCAAAATAATAAGTTAAATTTAATAATAAACTTCAAATAAAAAAAAGATCAGAAAAGGTAGAGGCAAACAGACAGGGCACTTTACAATCACTGTAGCAATCCAGAAATATATTCATTACTTTGTTCTGGATTCAATACATTGGAGGAAGTGGACACGGCCAGAGGATGGGATCAGACGGGCAGGAAACTGGAGGAAGCCCACAGGACCAGGTAAGGCTTTATTCATTATTTCTCGGGGGTTACTGCTCAGGAGGTTCAATTATCCTATAAGATTGTAAAGTGCAATGGTCACTTTAAGCAACAGGGAACATGATCTGTCATCAGAATTGTCTGAATGGATTTACAGAAGACATGTTGAAAGAGAATTCCTCTTTGGGTGCCCTCCTAGAACAACATGGCAACCGTTTGGGTTGTAAAGGTAGTCAATGAATCCCACTATTACACCAGGAAGAGATAAGACCCAGGCTTTTACTTCAAAAAAGTTTTATCACGTTCTTAACCTGAAATGAGTTTTTATAAGGCTTTTACCACATTTGTTAAAGCCATTATATGTAGAAGTTTGTTGATTAGTTAATAAAGGAAGGATATTACAAATACATTTACTATGCTAAAAGTGGAACTTAAGTCTACCCACTTTGAAAAATACATGAACAAGCCGGCGGCTATTACAGAAAGGGATGGGTGATTTCCCTTCTGATATACCTGTTCTTACGGTAAGCTGACAAATTTTGCTGAACTGTGCATTGACAAGGTTATTATTATTATACAGTATTTATATAGTGCCATCATATTACACAGCGCTGTACAAAGTCCATAGTTGTGTCACTAACTGTCCCTCAAAGGGCTCACATTCTAATGTCCCTACCATGGTCATATGTCATTTATACAGTCTAAGGTCAATTGTTTGGGGGGAAGCCAATTAACCTCACTGCATGTTTTTGGGATGTGGGAGGAAACTGGAGTACCCGGAGGAAACCGACGCAGAGCTTAGATTTGAACCTGGGACCTAGCGCTGCAGAGGCCAGAGTTCTACCTCTGAGCCACCACGCAGCCCCAGGCACAGTCACCAAGAAGTGCATTGCTTTTTTCCATACGCTATGATTAACAATTCCAGATGTTCCCTATAAACAAAAATTCATTTTTGAGTTCAGGTCCACTTTAAGAGCATAAAACTCTAAACGACAATGCAAATGGTGGTAAGGTAATAGCCTCTAATAAAGTTGTGATGGCCAAAGTTCAAAATGGGTGCACATAGAGCCTATTGGATGTTAGAAGATGGAAAGGTCATTGCA
Organism: Pyxicephalus adspersus; assembly: GCF_032062135.1. Taxonomy (NCBI): domain Eukaryota; kingdom Metazoa; phylum Chordata; class Amphibia; order Anura; family Pyxicephalidae; genus Pyxicephalus; species Pyxicephalus adspersus. Next base: position 85,078,833 of record NC_092861.1, on the reverse strand, counting down.
TGTATTTCCAATATTACATAGTAAACCACTAGGCCTACCATCACACTTGATTACACCATAGGGTCATAGATTTACCTTAAATTTATGTTACACAGAAAGCTGAGACCCCTAAAATGTGATAACACTTGTAAAGGGGAGTTCTCATTCAATGTGCCGCTGTAAGAACAAATTGTTGGACATTAGGTATCCAGCTTTTCGAATTCATCCAAAGACAGTGTTAACTTTAGGCAACCAAAAGGCAGGAAATACATTTGAAAGGGTCAGACTTTCTGATTTGTGATGTTTCTAAGCAAATAATGGAAAAGACGCATAAGCCACTGTATTTTATCAGGTTGTTTACTCATAGAACAGTAACAGATATGCTATGTATGGCACACAGTTATACAAAAACATTGAACTATGTATCTGCTTGCTTTACAGTAAGTACATACCATTTCAGTGACAAATTGGCTCAGATAAAAATAAACATATTTTTGATTTCCTATTGTCTTACCATCAGGATGTATACTGTGGTGTTGGCAATAATTTATGAAGTGATGTCTGCCTGCAGGTAGAACTGTCTGTGGATTCCATTTTAAGCTGCAATCATTGAAGTTCTGCTTATCAGTATTCTTCCAGCCACACTAGCTTTAAAAGGCTTAATGCAACTGTCGACAAATACACTGCTTTTTAACGAAAAAATATTTAGTAGCATACCGGTTTCAGCAGTCAGCCGTGTTGTATTGGTATAAAAAGAGTAGGATTATTACAGCTGCTCCTGCAGGTCAGAATTGTAATAATAAAGATGTGCTTCCTATAATTAAAAAGCAACAACAAGGTTCTTAAAACAGGAATTAATCAGATTACCACACATTCTTAGCACTACTAACTGAATTACTGCACACATTGTTAGCTAAATTTCCCTGCCTATTTGTAGCATGCTTATGAGCCCATCAGGTTATCACTAATTTCCTTTAATCACACTCAACACTGAGATTTGAATAGTAGTTTGGGTGAGTAATTTGAAGCAGAACATTTTGTGTTGCACTTAGTTCTTTTATTTAGAGAACTCTACGAGAAGAATGCAGCAGTATATTAGAGACAGTTCCAATCTATTTATTGCTCGGCGTGAAGCAGCATTCTGTTACAGGCTGAATAAAAAGCTCATAGAGCAAAGGACATGAGACAGAATGATCTTTTGAATTATAAGAAATGGAGTAATAGTTGCTAGTAGGCACAAGTGAGGCAAAGGAAATAACAGTAATTCAATCTTCAAGCAGAGTTAAATATATGCAAAAATGGGAAGAAAAAATTGCTGTGGCTGTTAAAAACAGATTCTGGCAAGTGTAATGGCATTACAAAATAATTTGTCCACTATTGGAATTATCTTGTTTGTAAGGGGGTGCATTTATTATTTTTTATACAGATCATCATCTTCTGTGGCACTGTATATTTAAAGCAGACCTAAACTAAAATTTTAACCTTACATAAAACGGTAGACAACCTTTTTCTATAAGGTAAAAATTGAATTCATCTTTGGGGGAAGGGGGGTAAAAAAAGGTATTTTTTTTAGGGAAGGGTAAAGCCCCTCTCCCTTTTTTATCGTCACAACATGTGCAGAAGGAACTTTAATTTCAAAAGGGGAAAAAAGTACAAAGGAGGATACCGGGACAACGCAGGACCTGATGCAGGAAACCTCCGAAAGGATTTACGGATCTGCGAAGGTAAAGGTGAGAGAGTTTTTTTTTGGTTTACTTCAGCTTTATGCAAAATGCAAAGCTTCCTTATTTCGGCATTGATACACAGATTAAGCATTGGGGCTGTTCTCTATGATGGTATTCATCTTGCTTGGCATTCATTGATCAAGCATCTGCTATGACAGGTTAAGATAAGAGAAATATGGTATTTTACTCTTTGCATCCATATCTGTCGTTGTTTTGGACCTTACCAGTAAGTGTATGTAAAATCAAATCTTTTTTTGATCAGGTTTGTATTGCTGTCTGCTTTTCTGCTGGGGAAAATGGGTGCATTCATCCCGGAGATGGCTGTCTAAAAGGGTATTATTACCCCGTTTTGGAAAAAGTTTCCATTCACTTACAGTGAAGGGAAATCTCCCTAATGGAGCACATACAGTACAAGTAAATAGGCATCCGATCCCCATCCAAAATAGAGTAATTGTAAAGTTATGACTATAGTGATTTATTACAAAATACATACATCAGTCACATACCATAAGCTCCATTAGGCCACTTTGATAGCATGTATGCTCCAGTGACTCAATAAATGACAGCTTTATTTATATAATCCAGTATCTATTTAAATTGTAGTGATATTTAGGTATTTATATTGTAATGAAAAAAAAATCAACATCCCAGTTTTTTAAGACTTTAGTTGGCTACATTAAAAAAAACACAGCCTGGCAGCAAAAAGGGAGGCAGATGTCTCAATGGCTATTGTTCTTAGTGAGTCATATGCTCATCTATGACCAGCTAAACCAATCATCTTAAGACACATAGAAGTTTGGCACTATGGGCTCTATTTATGGGGAATTTGACATTCCCTCATTCCCATGTGTTTAATTTACAGTAATTGATTCCCATCAGCAATTGCTTGAGGGAATGTCAGATTCCAATTTATAAACAGATTCCTATACTACCATTTGGATGGAGAATTTCATGCTCCACACAAACACTTTGTTCAAATGAAAAATACTATTTGGATTATTGGTTTTCTTGCGTTAGTAATCAGTAAGCATCCATTTTTTACCAGGAAAATAAAAGCTTGGAGCCAATAAATGAACAGGGTAGGCAGCCAGGTCCCTCTTGTGCTGCTAATAGGCAAGCAGTGTCCTCCACATACATATGCCCACTGGAGTCCACTGACCAAAGTAACACATTGACCCCTATTTTCACATCTGCCAGTCGCTATATTCAAACAGCAGATTTTATGCCTATTTCAGGTTTTCATTTCATTCAGTCTCTCCCACAATGAATGAACTCACCTTTTAGAGATAAAATGAACAAATTGTTTTCAAACAATTTTTTAAGTATAATGCTTCCTTAATTGCCATTTAAATGTCTAAACAAATACAGTAAATAGCATAAGACATAGCTAAATGTTAAGATACATGGGGCCAATAATGACGATGCTGCATTATTGGAAATATTCTTGGTTTCTTTGTTATAAGATATATAAAATGTAAACAATATACTGTCCTTAAAATAAAATGCTCCTTGTCTTTGATGTATTAGCCTTTCATATGTGATTGACAATGTATTCTCCAATTGATACTCAAAGATGTTTTCATCTGCCTTTTGTATCTCTACTTAAAAGACAAGTATACTTTATTCGGTGGAATAAAAGTTTTTATTCCATTAGTTATATAGAAAAAGAACCCCTCATTTTCATTGTTTCTTTCAGGTGTATTTGCAAATATTTAAAAGCAGTAAATCAAAGCCGAACCCCACCAATAGTGTATGAAAATACCAGAGAGGAGTATCTGTAAAGTGGTAAATATACTTATATTCATGCTGTCTTTTCAAGATATAATGTGTTTCTCCAAATAGCCACTACATCACTGCTATGTTCTATAGGGTAGAAGGAACCAAAGCATGCAACCGTTGTTGTAGTTCCTACTGCCAGCTACTACAACACTGCTGTAGAACCTTTCGTAGTAACTTTGCAACTGGAGGAAGGAAACATAGCTTGCAGCAGGGGAAATTCACTTTGACACAAGTGGAAGTGTAGCATAGCAGTAGTGCCCATTGCTCTTCCATAGAGCAAATATTTAACACATCGCTTATCTGAATGGTTGCAGCTGTTTTATTCATATTATGGTCATAAACTGACTTCAAGACAACGGTAGAAAGAAAAAAGATATATAAAGAAAAGAAAATGTGAAGTAGTATCCAAAATATTTTATAATGGAATTTTAATATCCAACTAAGATATTTGGCAGTATCAACTGCAACCTAACCATTTTAATTTTTAAATCATAAATCATCATTATTTATCCTTATCACATAAAAGGGTAGACGACCCTTTTATTTAAAGTAAAAATAACTTTCCTTTTTTTTTAATTGCAACACGCCTGTAGACGCCCGGTTCTTCCTCCATACCGGCATGAAGGTCAACCATCCCCTAAATGGACTGAAATTCAGGCTGATTTACTGAAAGGGGTGTGAATTTTTACACAATAAATTGTGTCAATATTAACTTAATAGAAAAAGTATTTCTTTATAGTTTTCCTTAACTATAAAGGAAAAAAATAAACATGAATTTACTTTTCACATAATTGGATAACTATTTTTTATATGTTCAGGCAATTTATGAAATGAGTAGCGCAGGTTAACTGTGCAAAGTAAATTTTTTACTTTCCAAAGTCATTTACACTTAGTGAATAATGTAAAGACATACTGATTTCTACCAGCGAGTCATCTCATTCACTAAAGCTACAATCCTGGCATCGACAATCACCTCCCTAAAGATAAGGCAGTATAATCTATTGTGAACATTGCCTGTTTAGAAAAAAAGTCTCTGGTAATTATTAGGACTAAGATTAAGGTAATTTGTTTTGGTAATTTATGTGTGTTTTTTTGTGCAGTAAAGGAAAGGTTTCCCAGCAATCATAATTAAAAATTAGCTTTCCACACTATACCATGGAGGGGAACACAAACAATAAAGGGGTAATTTAGGGTAAATGATAGCATAAAATCCTGAAACCAATTTTTTTACCTAAATAGTTTAGAAGATAAAGCATTCTTAACACATTTTTTTCATTTTTTATTATTGGACTAGGTAAAGATTTTGAAAACAGTTTTCATTTAATTTGCATAGATTTGTTTCGTGTGTCTTCTGAGCAATAGTGAGGTTTTCATATTTCACATAATGGTTTTTAGGCAGATGAGCCTAGCTTTACTTTCCTGCAGTAATCAACAGGATAGGGTGATAATATTTAAACGTTTAATGTAAGTATTACATATTTAATGTAAGTATTAACTTACTGAATTATGATGGATTAGAAATTATTTTACCTTGTACACAGGTGTTCAGTAAGAGATAATCTAAGAAAATATACAGCAAAAATATATGAGCAAAAAAAACCAATGAAGAAGGCTTACCTGGGGCGTATATTGGAAGATACAGCCTTTCTTCACTCAATTTGGTCATTAATATTATTTAAAACTTTTGTTCTATTCTGTTCAGGGCCAATAATTACATAAAAACATTGTTTTTCAAATTTTATTTTTTTTTGTCAATAGCAAAAAATAAAACAATGCAACCTTTATAATGTTTTACACAAAACCTTTAAAAATTAATTTCCCCAAAACCACTGCCCCCCGCGATCTTTAAAACCCAGAAAAATTCTACTTCCATTTTTCCCACAATTAAGACACTGACAACATTCTGAAATTTAAAATGTCTGCAGATAGCCGCTTATTCAAATTATTGTTAACTGAGCAAAACATGTAAATATTATAACTTAAAACTCACAACTTTTTTAATAATAACAATCTTACAAAAAAAAAACAACAAACCAACTCCATCCTTGTAAATACTTACACAATCCACTCTCTGTTTTACACCAAAAGCTGCAGGTCCTGAAAGGTAAGGTCCATCAAATATCCAAAACTCCAACCAGCAGAACTACAATGGCCCCTAGCTGCCCAGTACCACCTCAGGGACCGTAGCCATTAATTGTTGAGTACCACCTCAAAAAAAACTTTTCCACCTTTTTAAAGAATGACCCCAATAAAAAATGATTTACCCCACACCTAAATACCGGCCAAGACCCATGCCCTAGAGGAGCCCAACTACTGCACCGCAACACATTTTATACCCTTACCCAATACCTAACTGAAACGGTGGGGTGGGTGGGAATTTTCATTTTCTTAATTGCTCTAGAACTTTCCATCCCCCTAACCTTACACCCTTTCCTTAGGTTAGGTTGCTAGGGGTTCCATGACCAAAGAACAGTTTGTGACTCTCAGGTCAGTTTAACTGGTACCAATGTACTATCTGTAGGGGTGGCATCATTAACACTGGATAAAGTATCTAAAGCAGGGGTTCCCTAAAGTCCAAAAAGTTATTTCAAGAGTTCCCCTATGTTAAACAGGTTGGGAAACACTGGTCTATACACTGAAGATTTTAATATACAATTAGCCTTCTTCAGCTGAGGGGAATATTTTTAAGGTCAGTGGGGGATTTTCATACACAGTCTAGAACCTCTTTAATTATTTTACAAAGCATTCCATGCTATAAGTGCCAACATTTTTATATCTAGGTCAAAAGATGTTTGCTGGGATTGTAGGGGAATACAATTCATATAATAGTAAAATACTTATCAATGTATTTTCTGCCCATCTAGTTGTTTCTGGAATTCAACGTCTCCATTAGAGCTTTACATTTAAACATTATTAAAGAAAATATTTATACAGATTCTTTTCTATTAGGAACAAGAAAACTAGGGTTGTACTAATGTCTACTCCCACTGCGAGTGGATTCTTTTGTACTTTTGTACCTACTTTTGTATTTTGAGTTTTACATTTAAAAAATGTCATATAAGTAAAAAAATATGCTAACTAGTAAACTGATGTGTTTTTATGAAAAAAGGCAGACAAAATATTGTTGTAGTAAAAGTTATTTTAATTATAATGTTTAATTTGTACGAATATTATCTATTTATGGTGCAGTTCCTGTTAGGTTATAGTATATAACTATTGTATTATAATATATAATTTTTTAACATAATCTTTGTTTAACAGTTCTAAAATTGATAGGTACAAATCTTTGAATGTTGTCTATAAAAAATGAAATCTACTTACTAGGGATTATTTATGAAGGAAGTTTGGGATTTTCACTTAGCAAAGTGAATTATCACTGTGTAATAATTAATTCTTTTACTTTAGTTAAAAAAAAGAGGCTCTGCTGATCTCAGCCATTCATTGTTGTGCAAGGAATCATCATCTTATTTGTTTTTTGCTTTTAAATTTCCTTGCATATGATTGGGTATTTTTTGCAAAGTGGATTTTAATCACATTTTCTAAATTATAAACACGACCCATTGCAAAGTGATCATTCACTTTGGTAAGTGAGCAGTTCAAAGTGTTTCTGTAAATCAATCCTATAGTCTTCCGATGTACTACCTTTCAATTTACCAAGCAAATAAAAAAACACTCATTTTTTCACCTGAATAAATATCTAAATAAACAGTAGCAAATTACCTGTCCAACCACTACATATACAGCATTTTTTTTACTCATAGGAGGGCCAATATTCAGTACATAGAAAGAAAACAGCTAAACTTACTATATATGACAGAATATTTTCCCACATATCATTTGCAGTAGAGCAAGGATGCCTACAACATATCATTTCAGGCCACTGAGCTCACAATGTAAAATTTACCTACAAACTGTATCATACAATTATATCAGTTCCACTGATAAAAACTTAATAGTGGATCTAGATTCTTGGGTGAGAATCACAAATCAGGCTAGAGGTGCAGTGACACACCATCTTCTTTCCGCTTAACTCTTTCTCCTATCCCAAAACTAAGTTGAAATATATCAAGGCTAAGTTTATGAACTGTGTTTCTTGCAGATCTAACAACTTTTACAATGCAAAACAAATTGGAGAGTAGGGTCCCTTTACCATGCAATACTCCTTGCCTAATAATTAAAAAGATCTCAAATTGGTGGATACAATGATAATGATAAAGCAATAAAAAGCTATTTTTATTTACAGTAAAATTATAGTTTAATATTGTATATGAAAAATATGCATTTAAAAGACTACATCTTTAACAGAGATGTCAGTAATGATAAATATGTCTTGTGCAAAATGTTTTGAGAAGTTGAATAACCTCAATAAATAATTTGTTAGGTTTATGTGCTCATGCTGATTTTATACAAATTTAAAGGATATAATATGTTAAAAAAAGCTTTGGGGATAAATTCAGAGGGACATAACAAGGTAAATAACAGGTCTGAATACTAGTAACAAAAAAAAAAAAAGATACAAAGATATGAAAACGAAGGATAATCAGGAGAATAAGAAATTTTGAACCTCCTAATGACATCGGAACACCATCCAAAGAATCCCAAGACACCATCTTGATAGAAAGGAACAACAGATAACAGAGGTAGTTATGATATAAAATACTGCTAGAGCCTTCTGCTATGAATGACTGTTGGAGAATGCTGGCTTAAATTAAAATGTAGAGCTTGCTAGAGACAGGAACAGGGCATCGTTATTCTTCTACCATAAAATGTGCAGCATGCAGGCAAAGGTCTACTTTTCTGTTTTCAAAACATGGGTGCAGTACACTAATAATTATCATAATTGATTATTGATAAAAATAAGTATGTGGTCACTAATTTGGATTTCTTACATTAAAGTGTATAGGGAAAACCTATGAACAAAAATATTAAGCTACAGGTAGTCCCCGGATTACATACAAGGTAGGGACTGTAGGTTTGTTCTTAAATTAAATTTGTATGTAAGTCGGAACAGGTACATTATTTTAGGACAGATGTTTGTCTCAACATTTTATTAGGCAGCATGGTGTCAGTTACTGTAAAAAGTCCTCACTGTGAGTTATTCACAAACAAAGCAAAAAAAAAACTTTATGGAGCCTAAACATTCATTAACTTCTGGAGCAAGCTGTGCTTTGACATGCAAAAAGAAACAACTGCAGAGTTTGTCTTAGTCATTAAAAAGTCATTGACTCCTTCTGACCACACACACCCTACTTGGTCAGAATGCGCTCATTTAGGACTTTTTAATCTGTTCCTTGGCCTTGCTAAGTGCCACTCTGTTCAGCTGTTTGTCTTAAAATAAACCCCATCTCATGTTGCTTTGAGGGATAGCCTATCTTTACCTAACATTGATTCCTATTTCATGCACCTGCACAATGGTGTATATGAAGTGGACAATGGTGCCATGAAAGTGGAAGAACCAGGAATTAATATATGCTAAACTTTTGTGTATGAACTCCAGACATCATCACTATTCCTCAGGGATTTAAAAGTCAAGGTGTAATCCAAATCCTAACAACCAATGGGAATGTTCCCCACTTCATTAACAAGGAGGCTTATTGGTTGTTAATGAAAACAGCGGGGAGTTTTCCCATTAGCTGTTGGTTAATAAGTGCAGGAATACTTCCTGCTGTTTAACTACTGATAAGTCAAATGTTGAACATTGCTGAAGATGCCAGGACATGAGATGGTGGTGCAGGAGTGGGAAGGAGGTAAGAAAACTTCAAGACTTTGTTAAACTGCATGGACGTATCAGTTTTTATTTTTTTTTAAGTCTAATTC
>NC_092861.1:84821303-85068614 GCF_032062135.1 Pyxicephalus adspersus | reverse complement strand
TAAAATGTGTTCTTTAAATCCCCTAAGTGCAAGGACCACTCTGTTTATATATTGCACCATATTTTAATTACATCAGGAGCCAGTTCCTGTTCTCTGTTAATAGCTGTTAAATTCAGCATTATGCTTAATTTGTGAGAATAATCCCAGCAAATGTGTAGTATATGTAAATGTAAAAATAGCATTGTACTAAAATGCGTCCCTTAGGCAAGACATGTCAGTAAGGCATACTACCAGCTGAGTATTGCTGAGCTAAATGCTGGAAAAGGGGGGCTGTCTTTTCTTTTTCTTTAACTGCAGATTCACTTTAATTGTGTCTGACAGGGTTGAACCCAGCTGGCTTCATGCACATCTCTGTGTCACAATAGCTAATTTTCATGTGGTTCTAAGCCAAATGAGCACTTGCCAATGAATCTGTCTGACGAGAAATCACTCTCCGTCACTGCACATTTTACAAAGCGCTGAAACCTTGTTATTTTCAATAGCCTTGAAAGCTATTCTTTATCTATTTTTCTGGCTTATACCTTATTCACTAATCTTACTAGATAATTTAGTTTAAAGGTAAAGGATAATTGAAAGAAAGAAATATTTAATTGAGCAGACAATTTTAGTTATTTTCTAGTGCTTGTCTCAAAGTAATCTATGATGTCACCTACTTTTTACATCCTTGTTTTTCCATATTTTATCTGTTATAAATATAGAGATGTGTAGATGATCTGCTTAAACATTTTCTAATTGCAGTGAATTGTGCGCAATCAGTCATCAGGCTCATAGACCTTTATGAAGACCGGTTATGTAGATATAATCAGTACATTTATTTAATTAATTTACTAGGTAGTCTGTTTGTTGAAGGTTTGTCGTAGGTTGAACTTAGTCGTAGGTTTGTTGAACATAAATTAATTTGAACAGGTAAGGGAATGGCAAACAGTTGCCCAATGTGTTGCATTTACTTTGCTTAGGTAGCTTCACATATTGGTTTTATAAATGGAGCCATCATTTGACTATACCGTGCAAGAACCATGCATGTACTTTTTATTGGCTTGCATTAGGATAACACAGAATAGTCAATTCAAGAACTATTTTGTTTAAACTATTTGCAAAAAGCCCACCATTCCTATCATTCTGGGGTTTTGATTCAATCTTTTTTATATGTGCTCAATACAGCTTTCCAACTACTGGTGGATTTTAAGAATTTTGAAACAAATCAATAAGGTGGCCACTAAAGTCACGGCACTAAAGGGAAACAATTATAAAATTAAGTAGGTGAACCAATTTCCTCTACACAATAAAACAGCAGTCGCAAACTGGTGACCTGCGACAAAATTTTGGTGGTCCGCAGAAAAATTACCTGGCCGGTGCGCCCCCCAGTGGGGTCCTTCTCCTGACCCTACCTATCATGTCCCCCATATGGACACAACTTTTGTTGTATCCACAGCCAAGCAGGTCTGAACTTGCGATGGGAAAGTAGGCGGGTTTTGGCATCATAATGTCACGGTGGGGGAAGTTTCTTCCCCTTTGAGTGACACACAGCTCTCCACATATACGTGGGATTAAAAAAAAAAATATGAATGTAGTAGTCCGTGAGTTCCGAAAGGTTGTCAACCACTGCAATAAAACATATACCTACTCAAAACCAACAGTTGTCAGAAAGTATACTACTTTGCCCTTTCTCTGTGTTTTCTTATGAAAGATGAAATCCAATTTGAAAGTTTGACTTTATTGTCCCTTAGAATAAAAGGTAGGTCAGTACTCAAAATATTATGTCATAGACATTGAATGTTGCTAAGCTACTGAAACTGTGTATAATATTAAAAGTACTTTATATAAAAAGTTACAAAATAGGTTAACCAGTCCTTTAGATTAAACCTTGACAGAGCACTTGTTTGGTGTAGTACATAGAATTTTGAGGTGTCAACACAGTTGCACGCTGACCTAAAGCTATGTTCACTTTTCATATTGTCTCAAAAGTTTGTCCTTGCTTTCCCTCCATCTATTTTCCTTAAGGATGTGCTACTATTTTTCCTGTTTGGTTTATAGGACACTTATTGGTATATTTAGAATAAATTTGTCACGTGTGAGGGTTGGGACATTCCAACAAAAGTGACAAATAACACAAATAACCTCCTAATAAGTCTTTTGTAGGAAAATAAAACCTTTCTTCCTTGAGACAGATAATCATGGCTGGGTTTGGTTTGTGTGTTATTGGGTAAACATTCCTTCATATCAGTCAAACTTTTTTTTGGAAAAAATGTTTTAACGGTATTTTACCTTCTAAATTAATAGTCTTAGCGAAGACTTGTTGGTCATCCACCCCCACAGTGGCAAAGGTCAAAGAGAAAATGGCCTAGTTTCTTGCTTATGAAAAAATTAGGGTCATACTCGTGGACCCTGTAGCAAAAAAACATCGTGCCTGAAGTCCCTGGATCGATAATTACATGCCTATGGGTTGGGATTTTACATTCTTGACTTTGTCAATGTGTTCCTTTCTTGCCATCCTCCCCCTACCCTTTTATCTCTATTAACCTCACTTTTACTCTCTTTTCTTTTTTTTTCCTCCTTTTCCCCTGATACCTGGGTAGGGGTTCAGGTTCTGTAGCCATCAAAGGCCTTGTGACTCACAGTGGAAATTACTGATGACTTTTAGGTAAAATGTAACCTATATCAAGTTATTCTCCACCATAGGCCAGGAGAATAGAAATCTGACAGTCTCCAATTGGGTCAAGGGGGAATATGCACATGCTGTCTCTGTTACAAATGATTTGCTGTGTACTTTGTTGTTTTCAAATTTTTGTTTACCTCTTGTATTATTCTAACTCTTTTGGATAACATTTGCTTTGTTATAAGGTTTTTATTGAACTGTTTGCCCTTTCTTGTAATACTCAATAAAACATTTTAAACTAAATGAATTGTCTTGGGATACCCTGGGAACATTCAAACTTTTAACTAAAAGAATGATTTCCCACAGACTTTAGTGTTTGACTTTAACAAGGAGTATTTGGAAACTGATGCATAAAAATAACCAAGTTTTGTTCAACCACACTTTTTGTTATAGGGTGCTACTATCTCATAGATGCACTGGCCCTAATTTATTAAAGATCTCCAAGACTGGATAAAATACACTATCATGGGAGAGGCTGGGTAATCCAGCAAATAAAACAAATACAGCCACCACATTATTATTATTATTATTATTGTTATTATTACTACTACTAATAATAATAATAATAAACAGAATTTATATAGCACCAACATGTTACGCAGCACATTACATTAAATAGGGGTTACAAATTACAGACGAATACAGACAGTGAAACAGGAGGAGAGGACCCTGCCCCGAGGAGCTTACAATCTAGGAGGTGGGGGAATTTACACACAATACGAGGGGAGATATGTAGTGGTGAGAAGTATTGACGGTTTCAAAAGACAGAAGAAAACATGTAGGCAAGTTTGAAAAAATGTGTTTTTAACAGTTAGACATATGTCAGGTGGAGATTTGGAATTTGAGGGGGGAAGATGATGAGTTCTGTTTTTTCCAGGTTGAATTTCAGAAATCGGTCAGACATCCATGATGAGAGGGCTGACAGGCAGCATGAGATCTTATACAGGACTGAAGGAGACAGGTCAGGGGTGGACAGATAGATTTGAGTGCCATCAGCATACAGATGTTACTGTAAACCAAAGGAGGATATGAGACTACCGAGAGAGGAGGTGTACAGAAAAATAGAATAGTTCGGTTAGGGCGGGGGCCAGGGTGGAGGAATGGGCACGGAGTAGATCAGACAGAATTGGGTCAAGCAGACAGGTAGTAGATCGAGATGATGGGAGGAGACTTCACCTACAGTAACAGGGCTGAGGGAGGTCAGTGATGATTTACTGATGGAATGGGTGGATATGGTTGGAGTGGCCCAGTGAGCAGAGACATCATGTTTGATTTTGTCAATTTTATCTTTAAAGTAGGTGGCAATGTCTTGGGCAGAGAAGGATGTTGTGGGGGTGTTGGGTTTAGGAGGGAGTCAATTGTTGATAAGAGGTTGAATGAGTTGGAAGCTTGAGAGAAAATGACAGCAGAGAAATAATTTTGCTTGGTGACATTGAGCTCAGTGGTAAAGTTTTGTAGCTTGGCTTTGTAATCCAATTCAGCGCTGAGGCCAGATTTTCTCCACTTGCGCTCTGTTGCACGAACAGTCTTTTGTAGCTGTTTGGTGAGGTTGTTGTGCCAAGGACGGGGACAGGGGCAACTTTATCCAGAGCCAGAGAAAGAGTGAGGTTGAACGGAGTGGCAGCTTTATCCAGAGATGTGATTTTAGAGAGGGTGTGGGTTAGGAACGTGAGGCAGTTTGAGAAAATTTTGTGGTCAAGGTTACAGATATGTCTCTGCTATTGACCAGGTCTGAGATGTGACAAAGGGGGCAAGAGTTTGATAGGTTGAAGGTGATAAGGTTGTATTTAGAAAGGGGAAATGGCAAGTTGTCAAGGAGGGTGAGGTTGCAGAGTTTGGAAAATACCAGGTCTAAAGTGTGTCTGGCGATGTGTGTGGGGCCGTTTATGTTCTGTGTGAGTCCAAAGGAGGAAGGTTGGCTGCAACATTAAAGTCACCAAGGATGGGGGTGGGCAGGTCATGGGAATGAATGTCAGCCAAGACGCAAAGTTATCCTAAAATTGTGATAGTAGGCCGGGGGAGTGGTAGACAACATCAACAATGAAAAGACAGACAGAGTGGACTTCCAAAGACGTGAAAATGAAGGAGGGTGGGGTATGAAGGACTCTCACCTAACTGTAGATACAGTTAGGTGGGAGAATAGACCCACACCACCCCCTACTCTGTTGCCAGGTCTAGAGGTATGTGTAAAGTGCAGGCCTCCATAAGAGAGAGCAGCAGAAGAGGCAGAGTCAGAGGAGTAGAGCCAAGTTTTAGTGAGAACAAGGAAGTTCAGAGATTTAGATTAGTCCATGGATTAGTAAATTATTGGTTTCAGATTGACTTTAAAATTTCATGTATTTTCGGCATCAGTAGCCTTAATTGTTTAAATAATTTGCTCAGTAATGACAATGGCAGTGTAAATACTGTAAATCAGGGATCCCCAACCCCCAGGCCATGACCCACTAGTGGGTTGCGGCTGTCTGACAGGTGGGCCGCGAAAGAACGGAGACCAGCAGTGGTCCACAGCTCTGGCAGGTGTACCCCCCAGCAGGATCAGGAGAAAGACCCCGTTTAGGGAAGCACACTGGCCAGAGCTGCAGGGCATGTCTCCCATATGCATCGCAGGCTCAGGGCAGTGGGTGGGCTGCGTCTATGGACACAACTCACCCGCTCTCCCATCACATGCTCACCCAAGCGAAAAGGCTGTGGACCACTGCTGTAAATAACTTCCCAATATTGGTCATGATGCCACTGAAGCATATTTGAGATAAATCGGATGCATGACTAAAGTTTGTTTCAGTTTGATAAATAAGCATTTTTAAAGGAGACATACTTATATATGTACAAATTATATATGTATACATATGGATATATATATATATATATATATATATATATATATATGTATGTATACCTCACAACACACAGTATATACAATGCTGGGGTTTATCCCCACACTGGTAATATTGATGAAGCATCTGATAAAGTGAAATATCTTTAACAAGTCAATTGAATATGAGTGACTATTACTAGTACCTTTTGATTTTAATGAAAATCCCATTTAAACCACACAGGAATAATAAACATCAATTTTCTCTATTTTATATGAGGTATTTAGAGTATTTAGGGTAAATCATTGATAAAACTATAGTCTTGATATAACTACTGACTTTAAATATCTTTTTCAAACCACATCCTCAGATGCACCATTGATATCCTGCAATTAATCAGCTAGAAAGTGTGACAGTGTATGTAATGTTCTCGTTTGCACTTTGTGTCTCACAGTGAAATGATATTACCCTCTGGTTGTAAATATAAATAATACATGTGATATTAAAAATTAAAGCAAATGGACAAAGATTCATGCTCTAAAGAAAACAAAACATATCATTGACCTTCTGCTGACATTCTGTGACATTTTTATATCACTATTTTCTTTTATGCCTATCGTTTATTGCTAAATGAATAGGCAATATCAACTGTGTATGTCTTTGTAATAACATAGGATGATAAATTGCTGAATATGAGGCATTGCTTAACGCACAGTTTTTTTTTAAACAAAGCTGTGAAAATATATGAAATACAGTAAAAGTATCACCAAACAGATGCAGTCACAAACAATTTTGTTTGTACTCTTTTTAAAAAGTGCTTTATAACTTGTGAAAACTGATTCAATGAAAAGCAATTGTTCCATGTATACCTGCATACCTTTGATATGTCATCAAGCAAAGCAAGTGTGAAAAGAGATAAGGTAGTGCTAAGTTTACCATTCTAAAATAGCCTGAAATGTATTGTTACCCCTAGGAAATGTCACCAGTGATGATTTTTTTTAGGAGTATGTTGTTTTTCAAAAGTTCAAAGATACAGTATATAATTGTGAACGTTATTTTAAAGTCCTCATTATTTTTAGTTGCAATGCCTCTAATCATAATCACCAAAATGCCTGGCAATAGATCACTCTGGAACAATGCTGTTTAATATGGAAATGTGAAAAATGTACACATTTGCCACTTACCTGGAAGTACAGATTTGCCAGGGAGATCTTGGAAAGCATGGGCACTAATAGGGTAAATATGGAACTCTAAAGGTTTCATATCCTTGCCTCAACCATGGGCATCTGATGATCTTTACATTACAGTATGCTAGCCCACATCTGCCTATTAGAGCCCCTGCTTAAGATACATGCTTAACTCTCTATTTAATTAATTTATACAATATATTGGAGACTAAAACATACTTAATGAGATGGTGTACTGGCTGGTGGGTACATTGTGAAAACAAAGCCAGTAAGCACTGGAAGACTATATGGTAAATATTGACTGTTTCCCATGGGCAAGTTTATGAGATTTGACTAATACTTATCATACTGATTGGATTTACTGAAAGATAAAGGCCTTTACCCTAAATTTGTGCTATGATTATATCTGCCTAAAAATAAGCTCTAATTTTGTTTACATTGCATTTATTAAAACTTCTTTTCCTGGAAGTGTTTATGAGATAGTTAAGTAAGGGCTTATGTAAGGGGGACCTCACAATATGTTGATTTGGGAAATTGCAAACACTATTAACTGCATGTACACTCAGCTATGGGTTTCCCGTTATTATATTATGTTAAGAAATGAAGGCTCCTGAACACTTTAGAACTTTAGTGTACATCACATGAACAAGTGTCACAATCTCATATTTAAAAGTATAGTGCACTTTGCTATGACCCAAGCATATGTATACAGTGTTTTACAGTAATAATGTTGCCTAATATTTTATTATTATTTATGTATAAGTAAACAAATACCCGAAAACTCTTCCGTACAAGTCTCCAAAAGGTAAAAGACTGCAGTCAGCCATTCAATCTTTAGTCCAGGGGTAATTTATTAAGACTTAATATGAAGGTTAGTAGAGTGTCCAGTACAGGCAGTTCAAATATAGTAGCAGTAAATTAAATTCAGCAGGGACAGGACAGCTCCAGTATCTTTGCTGAACTTCTCATTTATAACAGGTGGTGAGAGAAGCATCTCTCCTCCAGAGTGGGTTCCCCCTATTACAGTGACCTTCTCCAAATTGGGCACAGATGGGGTTCTGTCAAAAAGTACCTTTCTATTGGTC
Organism: Pyxicephalus adspersus; assembly: GCF_032062135.1. Taxonomy (NCBI): domain Eukaryota; kingdom Metazoa; phylum Chordata; class Amphibia; order Anura; family Pyxicephalidae; genus Pyxicephalus; species Pyxicephalus adspersus. The sequence goes on along the minus strand of NC_092861.1, from coordinate 85,060,873 downwards.
CCTTCTCCGTTGGCATCTCCAATTGAAGCAAAGCTTCTAACCACTGGAAACCAGACTCATCTCCCCAGTGGTCCATTGTTCAGGCCTGGGGTAAACTGTATCCCCTATCCCTAAACTGTATCCACTAGCTTCTATTCTTCCATGGTGAGGATCATTTCCAGTTCAGTATCCGGACATGCCAAAATGTTACTAACAGTCATCATAGGTCAAAAAGTAAAATGCACCAGGATAGTGATTGGCTCCTAATTTGCCAAGGCTAGGTGACAGAAGGCAGCTAACCATAACTCCCCAGGGAGAATCTGAAACAATCTAGCACATTCTAAAAAGTGTGTGTGTATGTGTATATATATATATATATATATATATATATACAAACAATGTCTTGTGATAAATATGTTTACTATACACAGTGCTTTAAAATGTCACCCAGTTAGGGTTTATATCCACTTTAATGACCTCCATATCTCCAAATAAACAATGGCACTGAGCAAGCGAATATAGTTTTATTAAGTCAAGGTTTTAGCGCTAAACTTACAGTCCACTGTCTGATTATATATGCTTTGGAGTTGAGCCCAGATTAGAAAATAGCAACAAATGTTTTTATGTGATTTTCTTGGGAGAAATCCATACTGTTTTAATGTTACAGTTCAAAGCTAAAACCCTCAATCAGCAAATGAATCTTACGTTTACACAGATTTTTATCAATAATCCTTTAGGTAAAGGAAAAAACTCAGCAGTGGGGCAGTGAATGTGAAAAGGAACTGGTAGAATGGAAAGATTGTGAAGTATAATTTACAGCCGTGCCGTCCAACAAACTATGCCATGGATGAATAAATAAATAAGAACATGTACCGGGCGGTAGCAAAGTTTTGAAATTCATGTCTAATGTGTATGTGGAAGACATTTAGCAGCATTATGTGTTGACAGGTTGGGAAAATCTACAGCCTCAGATTGCATAACATATTAAAATATTCATTTTCCATTTCTAGACCTCAAGCAGTCTGAGATGAAAATAGAATGCTTCTTCTAGAAGATAATTATCAGAGGAATGATAAGTACAAATTTCAAAAAGAAATTTACAATGCAAAGACCAAACTCGATTTGCGAAAAGTTGGAATCAAGGTAAAGTGGAGTAGAGTAAAGTGAACCTGTGCCGAGTTACAACCTCAAATGGAATGGAGAGTTAAAATGTTTTTAAATGACATGGTATATTATTAGATATTTAAAGTGCTTTTTACTTCACTTCATCAAGGGTGGCTAAACAAAATTTAGTTGGTGTAACCTGTGGGGCCAGATTTTCATGAACTAGAACTAGGAGCATAAAAAATCCAGGGCACCTAGGATTAAATGTTTGGGGAGTTGTAGCATATCAATAATATAAAGCAGATAAAATCATTTCTTATGCTTAATCTCTTTGGCATTTTACTGTTTCCTTTTTCTTCTACACTCTTCCAAAGTATTTCACATCAGCACCACACATTGTAATGTGTATACAAAGTGTTATATAGGAAAAGCCAACACTTGGGGTATATTTATGTATTTTTTTCTTTTAATCTTCTTTAGAATATTGTTCAAGTGTCCCTATTAAAGTATGTTCATCCTATTTATCTTTTGGTGATAAATGTTTTGAACTTCCTTCACTTTAAGTCCCAGTGACAATGGTCACCACCAGAATAGTGAATCCTATATTTTACAGGAATGGGGTCATAGAAACACAGACAGAAAAAAAACCCTGACAGAGTACAGGTAGTCCCCTGGTTACATACGAGACAAGGACTGTAGGTTTGTTCTTGAGTTGAATTTGTATGTTAGTCAGAACAAGTACACTATTTTAATAAATGCAATTAGGACAGATGTTTGTCCCAACACATTATTAGGCAGCATGGTGTCAGTTGCTGTAAAAAAACCTCACTGTGAGTTAATCACAAACAAAGCAAAAAAAACAAAAAATCTTTATGGAGCCTAGACATTTATTAATTTCTGGAGCAAGCTGTCCTTTGATCTGCAAAAAGAAACAACTGCAGAGTTTGTCTTGGTCAATAAAGAGTTCCAAGAAGCTGCAGAAAAAGCTCAGTTCTTAAGATCACCCACAACCTCAGCTGTGTTTAGCAAAAGATATCTTCTGCAAGTCATGCAAACTGCCTTCAAGCCTCCTCCTCCCTTCAAGCCTCCATTCTGCACGAGTGAGTGGGGAAGCCCAGTTCGTATCTAGGAGGTGTCCGTATGTCGAATGTCTGTAACCCGGTGACTACCTGTATAATTTCTTTCACACTCAAAAATAAATTTGATATGTCATTTCAGTTAGGTGACTGACACTTTAGAAAATGTAGGTTTAGATATCATGTTCAACCATGATAGTCTATCTTCTCCAGTCTTTGAGAGCTTTGATAAATCAGGCCCATTGTGCCAACCCATATGTATTTCTTCCTTTGGAAACAAAGCACTTATAAGGAGCATCATGCACAGTGATATCTGTCTCTTTACCCACAGTGCAGGAATTAAATTATTAGCATCAAATTTCCAGGGATGAAGGCTTTCCACAGCAGCTGTGGAATCAACAAGGTTTAATGGTGCCCTCTCAATTGTGGAGCCAATAACTCATTTACTGTGTTTTGTGCCACTGATGAAAACTAATAAATGATTATGAGATTTTATTTTGAAATTTTGAATTACACTCCAAATTAAATTTGCATGGTATTTTGTGTGAAATATGAAACTTTTGGGGTTGACAAACCAACTTATCACTGCTTAAAAATCTGCATTTTAAAATGTATATGTTCAAAATCAAAAGTTTTTTTTATTTTCTTGATGTATACAAGTTAAGTAGATAGAAAAAAATGTGCTTCTCTCTGATTTTCTCTTTATTAGTAAACAATAGGGATGAGTGAGAATGCATTTGACATTGCAAAAATTTCCCCAAACTTCCGATGGTTGAAATTTCGGCGAATCGATTTCGCGAATTCCATTAAGTCCAGGATGCAGGTTCCCACACTCTCAGGGTTGATAAGTACATCCAGGTGACTGTGGGAACCTGCGGACACAGCTGATTGGAGGCACACAAGTGCTTCCAATCAGCTGTGACTGCAGGCGAACTCTTAATAGAGTTTCCCCATTGAGAGTTCATCTGAGTTCAGCGAGAACATGACCTCGTGGCGAATCACAAAGTGGTTCTCACTTACATGTTCTGTAAGCAAGAAAAGCCTGATACGCTGCAAGATTGAAATTAAAAATTTTGCTCTATCCACCAGAAGCCTGCTAAGTGTTTATAATAAACAGCTATGTTCTTAGCTGTGAGCATAGTTTGGGTTGCCTTGCAAATAACCCATTTAATATTATTATTATGTATTTATATAGTGTCAACATATCATGCAGCACTTTACAGAATCTATTGTCATGTCAACAACTGTTCTTCAGAGGGCTCGCAATCTCACTACCATTTTTTTTCTATGAAACATGTATCCATGCTGCAGTTATGCCTATATTTGCACAAGTATGAGCAATTCAATGTCATATAGTGCATGAACATTAATCTAATTATCATAGTGTTGCAAAAGTAAAGACAATGGAATTCAGCTGAATGTGCATCCACTAATTAACTTATCAAACTACAATGAATACACTTGTCACCACTGCATCAAATCTACAGATTATCATTTTTTTTCTAAACATCATTCCTATGTCCTGTAATAGTAATCATTGTTATATCACTATAAAGAAGCATAAAACTGCAGAAGCTTCCTGGGTTCTCTGATTAAGTGATTTTAGTGTAGATGTAGATTTTTGACTGAACAGATGGCTAATTTTCCCAAGCAGTGTTTTTTCTATTAGATCTGATCCTTTAATCTATTTTATTGTACTTTTTCTGTTCTAGCCTGGCTAAGCTTTAAAAGGTGAATTATAGTCTTGTATGTTTAATGCCTTGTTTCAGAGCTTTCATTTATATACACTAAATCTTCCCGATGATACATAGTCATTATAATGTATGCCGCTGTTATAAATTTTACATAATTCATATAATTACTAATAATGAGCCTTACAGTCTTGCTCTCCAACAGTTGCTCGTTAAATGGGAGGAAACACATTCAGAAACATTCAATCACTTTAAGGTAATAACTATTTTTTCTTGGCTGTTTTTCAAATACGGTGGTCTCAATGAGTAATTTTCAACATGTGTAAAAATATACAGCCAAAAAAAGAAATATAAATTGTTCATTCCAGTAGAATATGTGAATATTGTGAGGTTACATTTATTAAAAGATGGTAACCTTTAAATTAGCCCTTTGTTATTAAAAGCAATTTACAGCTTCTATTCATGATTCCACATTTAGTATCTATCCTTTTTTAATAGTTAGGGGTCAATTTTTAAACAATTTTGATAGTGATTCATTCAACACAAATTGTTTGTTTACTCATCGTGGGTGAATTAGGTAAGACTAACATAACTGAAAGAGAAACAAAAAACCCAAAAACTAAAGATGGGCAAATGTACTAAAAAGGTAGATATTGGCAACGTGTTTATTCTGTGTAAATGTATATGTATAGTAATGTGCTTAATACTATGCATTGTTGCTTGTTATTGGGATCAGCGAGGGACAAAGGCACCAGTGATGGGCTGCTATTATGTTATGTAGGGCTAGCAGAAGGCACTGCATATACATGTTTGCTGGGGTAAAATTGACCTTTAATCTGGTTTCTAATGTACACAATGGGCACTTTCATATTGATTGTGTGGGAAGTATCCTTAGTACGTTTTGCCAGTGAGGCCAAATGGGGGTAGTTTTGTTTTGTGATGCTTTGTTCTTCAACTGTGAGATTTGTCTTTGTGCCCTCTGCTTTTAGATCTCCTGACTTTGCACACCTACCCCCCAACATGCCATGTTTTCTAAAGCCAGACAAATATTGCAATGGTGGCTGTTTACAAGTATCCCAATATAAATTGGGATTTCAGATAGTGTTTGTTGTCTGGTGGTTCATCCATCTAAAATCCACTGATATTGGTTGCTAGTAGGCAAGCTAAGTAGAAGCTTGAAGGCCCAAGCCAAGACCTGGAACAAATGTGGAGAAGAAGTATTATGTCAGCCATGTATTTATCATATGATGGTTTTTGTTAGGGTTGGTGTTATAGGTGTTATACAATTTACAGTTAGCAGGATGAAGGAAAAATGTTGTTCAGTCAACAAAGCCCTCAAAAACAAAGCTTAGCCTTCATTTGCTAAAACAAGTTATTTATCAATATGGTTTCTATTCAGTTTATCATCAGTTAGGGGATTCATAGTTATCGTATATTTATCCCTAGCTTGAAGTATTTTTATAAAGTATTGGGAAAGTTCAGTAATTTTCACTTCTGGGTGTTCTACACTATAGGATATCTAGTCATCTCCTTTCAGCTTTCTTCTTACTTGGTCTCTTCCCACAGGTAGGTCGAGTGGCTTCCAACAAAAGCTAATATGTTTATGAATATGGTAGGGACTTTAACTTGTGAGCTCCTCTGAAGGATAGTTAGACATGTCTACGGACATTGTAAAGCGCTTTATATTATGGCCAAATATAAATACAAGATAATATTAAATACTCTGTACTTTTCCCGGTTAGATAAAGCAGCAGGCATATAATACATTTTCTTTGTTCATATAGCCACTCTACCAAGCACCAGGAGGGAAAGGAATTACTCTATATGACAACACTAGACTAATCATTGGTGTCACACAGGTACTCACAGTCTAAGCTAGGTGACATTTTATCACCATGGTTGAACAGTGGAGTAGTTCCGGAACAAAAAGAAGGTGTGTATGTGCCGCTGGGAGGACTAAGTTAAAGTGAACCTGCTGAGTTGGCAAATTGGCTGAGTTGGCTTAGTTGCCAATTCATATAATAAATATTTTAGTTTAGAACATAAATGAAACATGTATTAATTGACAACTGTGTTTAAGAAATAATAACAGTTCATTGGAATCTAGTTACCAGTATTTTATTTTCCTAATTATTTTGTCACCTTCAGCTTGTCTGTTCAGTGGATCCTAATCATAATACTCCCATTAACGTCATCAAAGCTTTGTCTGTAAATGTTAATAAGCTAAAGAAATGGTGTTTTATTTAATTATTGTGTTTTATGTAATATTAAAAATACACTGTAATCATCAAATAAATACATTATTTTCAATTTTCAGTTCTAAAAATAAGCATACTTTGAATAATGTTTCAAGGCTACATTATGATATACACAAAGTTGTTATAAACCCATTTAGAAATGGGACACTGCACTGTAAATGTTCTTTAACATAAATGTACTAAATTAATGTAGAGTGGAATGACAGCATACATAGAAAAGAATGCTGCTGAATAGAAAAATTATATCAATATGTTGATTATCTATGGCCTCTCTTCATTATTATTATTAATATTATTATTATTATTATTAATAATAATAATAATAATAATAATAAACAGGATTTATATAGCGCCAGCATATTACGCAGCGCTGTACATTAATTGGGGGTTGCAAGTGACAGACTAATACAGACAGTGATACAAGAGGAGAGGACCCTGCCCCGAAGAGCGTACAATTTAGTAGGTGGGGGAATTTACATACAATAGGGAGGGGATATGTAGTGCTGGGAAGTAGTGATGGTTTCAAATGACAGAAGAAGCTGGGTAGGCAAGTTTGAAAAAATGGGCTTTGAGTGCTCTTTTAAATGAGCAGAAAGTAGGAGCAAGCCGAATAGGACGAGGAAGATCATTCCAGAGAGTTGGGGCAGCTCTAGAGAAGTCTTGTATCCCTGATGGCCATCTGTAATGCTAAAATTTACCATATGTCACACAACCTAAATTGCCAGTATGCTTTTGGGATCTTGGCTTGAATAAAATGTCTACCAGAAAGCATACAAGACCAAATACTAGTATACTAGTACTACCTGGCAAATAACACAGGAGTGAAGCTAACACACTAGGATGTGGATGCTTATTTTAAAGCTTTGTAAACTGAGCCTACTTTCTCACTGGTTTTTATTTATATAAATTTTTTACTATTAATAATCAAAATGTATATTTATATATATAAATATATATATATATATATATATATATATATATATATATATATACATATACCGGGTGAAATTATTTATAAACAGATGAAAGTCATTTATTTATGTTATGGAGAGTGTATTGAGGTGCAAGGATAAGCAGGAGCACCCAAAAACTCCCAAGTGTACACACGAGGTCAAGAATTTTGACCATGAAGCATTATGAAGAATGCTCACTTTGGGATCTGAATCACCCTACCAGCCTCTGCCTACACCTATAATATCATATGTGAATTAATTGATCTTTTAATTATTAATGATTCTAAATGTAATGATTACTGTAAAAATACACGTTTATCATCCCAAATTTGTTGTTGCATGAATTGCTCACCCTAAAGCATATTTTCTGCTTCCATGGTAAGTAAAGTTGGCAAGTATGCTTTCTCTTTTCAGAACTAACTCGACCTTTTCTTCTTGTAAAATATGCTACAAAGGTAAGAGCTGCTAATAGCAGTGTGGGGTCAGTCTGCTCTGAGAATAAAGGCAGGTTTAAGCAGCTTTATATCTAGGCAATGGACAAGTAAGGTTTCTTTTATTTGCAACTTGAAAGATTAGATATTGTCCTGGTACACACTACAAAAAAGGTATGTGAAAAAAAATTGATGTGATGATTTAATTTCAAACATTCAAGGAGGAATAGGTAAAATGTAACATAAAATAAGCTTACAGAGCACTCTAGTGCAACGTACAAATGTCGGTTATGGGATATAAGAGTGATGTTTCATATTGGCAACCCATTTTTTGGGAATTATTATACAAATTTTACAACTTCTCACATTATAAAGTATCATTCTAACCCAAAACTGTCATCATCCTCCTGTGTATACTCTGACGTGCATTCTGCGTAAGGAAAGCAGCTTGAGAGCATGGATAAAACTCAACAAAATGTATGTTCAAATCTGTAATTATCATACCCATGCCGTTTTGTGTAACCTAAAGCAAGACTAAACTCTTTTTCGGGTCAAATACAATCAGGCAGTTTATTTATTGCAAAAGATACAGGAGATGTCCTTTTCTGCAATAAAATAACCTTACCTGCTTGATTGCAATTTTTTTAAATACTCTTACCTGTCCTCGTTATGGGTGCCTCCATCTTCTTCCTTAACTTCTTATTGGTTATATTCTTTGATCATCTTAAATAACCAGGTCTGGATGATGTAACTCTTGTGCACTCTCATTTGGTCCCAGCAGTCCTGGTGTGACCTGGCATTGTGTGATTTATTGCAGAAGGAACATTGCCCATCCATTCTACAATAACGGACCTATCTAAGCACAAACTAAAGTTTGGCTTCAATTCAGCAGTCATATGACTGCATCCAACTGAAATAGGAAATCCAGTCTCTGCACATCCAGCTGAAATCGGTAATACTGGAGGGTTGTGGCGGGTCAGCACAGCAGCTTCTACCCTTTGAGCAAATGTTTGCTTTAATGCTCTTACACTGGTATTTGGTAGTGGGTGATCATTCCAACGAAAGCATAACACATAAAAAGACTAACAGGTAAGTTACCAAGATAGGCAATGGTAAAAAAACTACACTATGGGCCAATATATCTTTAAATGTGTATTCAATATTTTTTACACCACTGTAATGCTAAATTATTATCTTATCTTTGGAACAAGTAGCTTGGATTACACTAAAACCAGATGTTATAAAGTAAATGTTTTTCAATCCTTTTCAACTGTGTTTCTGTGTGTTTTTGCTAGTGTTTCAAGAGAAGAAAATCATGTATATAATGTTTCCTTGGGACTATTGCAAACCTATTTAAAATGAACACTGGTAGGCAGTTGGAAATGTTCTCAGGATCTCATCATTGGAAGTCTAAGCCCAAGCACATGGACCACCACCAAAGTGGTGAAAAGTAAATTCATTAATAATTAGTCCTCAGCACATAAAATAAAATCTTCTATAGACCATCTATGAGCTTCACACAACACCAGAAGGTAAGACCTCCTACTTAACAACTCACCTAGGAAGTCCTAAGACTATTATTATATTCATTCTGTTAGACAACAAAAGAAAAGGGGGTATCTATTAGAATCATACTATTTGTTATCATAACAAAGATAAAACCACTGGAATACTCAAAAAACATTTGTACACTTAGATGTTGTTTTCCTTTCCATTATTTTTTCATCTATAGCTTTCATTAAACTAATACCTGGCAAGATGAGATCAAATAATCTTGTATTTACAAGAACCCACGTGTCTATAATACCTTGTACCAAAACCTTAAAATGTAGGGTAAGTTAACTGGAATAGCAAATTTTATGGAAAGGTATACATGGTATGGTTTTATATAAAAAAAGTTAAAAAAGCATGTTTGATAGTCCACTTAACAAGTTTTATATTATTTGTGAAAGGATTATAATGTTTTTGGTGTGTTCCTAGTCTGAGCATTTCTCTCCTTGTCCTAAAGATGGTGGTCTTTTGAATATTTTATTATTACTATTATTATTCATTTTATTAATAGCTTTGAATGGATACATTTACAGTGTTCCTTCTAAAGATTCCTACATGCTTTTAATAAAACAAATGGATTTGTCTAAACAAGAAATTATTTATATGAAGCTAATTTAATCTAACTGCAGAATTACAAGTTGTAGAATACAAGGTATGTATACAACATTATGTATATTATTTATATACCATGGTATGTAATGTATTTCATTCCGTCTTTTAACTGAAGCAGATATTCATTCTGATAAGTCCTAACCCTATCTACCAATCTAACAGAACCAGCACAGGACAGAGAAGAATTCAGTTTAAGGACATTTGGATACATCTTTAAACTAGTTTGTAATGTTTTTCCTTGGTTGGTGAAGAAAAGTAGTGAAATTAATTTCTCACATCTAGGCCACTGTTCTGTTAAGTAACAGTATAATAATGATCTTATTGAGTGAAGTGTTGCATGAATTAAGGATAAAACAACAACAAACAATGGTAAAGGGTGACAAAAATTTAGAGTTTGTAGAGCGGTGTTTTTCAAGTAGGGTTCCATTAAACACTGGTGTAGATCCTCGTGTCTCACTGACAACCATTTGGATATATATAGTAGGTAAGAATAAAAAGGTTGATCTGGGTGAAATTGATTGTGGTATATTAGCACTTGGGGTCTATTTATAAAGCAATAAATTTCACATTCACTGAAACATTTCCTGGTGGAGAATCAATTACTGCAGCATTACTAAGCACATGGTCCCGGAAGATTCTTCACCGGGGAATATTTAAGTGAATGTCACTGTCACTTCTTTATAAAAAGGTTCCTTAGTTTTGCTTAATAGGGCCCAGGTGAAATTTGGTTGGAAATAATTAAAGAGGAGTTTTTGTTATTTTATATTTGAAGTAATTTAGTTTATTTCATTTAATCTATCATATTTTGGTATTTGAAATTTGTATACTTTTTGTGTCTTTTTTCTAGTTCTCTCTTTTTGTAAAAAAAACATTGTCAAGTAATAAAGCTAATGAGAGTCTGTTTTTTGGTACAACAGAATAGGTAAATTGAGCAGCAGTCAGGGGCGATTTGAGCCTATTGTCTATGTGAAAGCTTTATTGTTCCAGACAACAAAGGCTTAGTTACAGAGGTATTTTTTTCCTTAGAATGAAGAGGGTTTCCTCTTGTCTTTATTGTCATTTCTGCCCCTGACTTTTCTACCAACAACATGGAAGTGAGGGTATATCTCCTCCATTGAGATTCACGAAAAATTGTTACGAATTCTGGATTTTTTTTCATGATCATCCCATAAAGAAATTTAGTGTTAGTGCAACCTATGATGTCCTTTAGCAATTTTCTGTGGTAGAAAGGACACAGTATGGCACTTCCCGCTCATCCTCCCCTTTCCATTAACCAAGAGAGCAATGTCTGTACAGTGATTGTTTATTCCAAGATTTACTGTAAAGGATCAGAAATGTCCATTTTTAAGCAAATTTTCCATTCTCAAACCAGAACCAGAAAAAAAAGTATTGGCTAAAACTGTACTTCAATACAGTGGAATTATTCTCCTGATTTTAATGAAGAAAATTACAGTGTGCAAAACCCTCTCTATATTCAGCCAGTGATAATATTTCCATACAATATAATTATACCTGAAACATTTCATCAAGCAAAGAAAATTCCTTATGAGGTCAATGACTAATGTTTTGGCAAAAGACTCATAAATTGTGAAGTTTTCTAGCGCTGCGGATTCATACAGATATGGGGACGAGTGAAAAATATTGCAATACACGGGGCTGCTTTTATATGCTGCTGTGAACTACAAAATCTCCTGAGGTAGCAGGATATAATTCTTCAAGCTTTTCTGTATCAGCAATGATAATGAAGCAGGAAGTATGTATAAATCACATTGTGTAAAGTAAATAGCTGCCTAATGTTCGCTTCTGTGTACACTGCTAATTTCTGTATTAAATGTGTCTTTTTTCAGAGGGTTTTTTTTCAAGGCCAAGTGTATCCACAGGGAAAGCAATGACAAGCAAAAGACAGGAAAAAGATGACAAGCAAAAGACAGGAAGAAGGCAACCAAAACAACAGGTTGTTTGGACATTGTGAACCAGCGTGATGAAAGATTCTGTATCATAAATAAATGATGACTGTGGATTTTGAAATCCTCAGCAATTTAGGGCACTGTGCAGAACCTTTTTGTATACCTCGTGTTATATTGTATTGACTTTAGTAAATAGGTTTATGCTGAATATAGGATTACCAAAGCCTCTGCTTATACTGTACCTGGCTCTTTAATACGTTTCCCAGTAATCAGTCCATATCAGGGTCTCCTAAAAGTCCCTCCATCCCATTTATATTTACTAACCTAGAACTCCCAGGTGTCTGATTAGAAATACCTTTTCAGATCACCAAATGGTTGAAACTAAAGTGGAGGGGGATATCGCAAAGGTAAGTATATAATGGGGCTTTCAAGAGACTCAACTGAGACAATTTCTTGGTCCTCTCTGCCTGGATGGCCAGGACTTTTTGTGGTATCATCTTGCCTCTGTTAATTTACTGAGCTGAAGTTCAGTGAAGTGAACCTGTGATTGCTTTAAGCAATCATGAACAAAAAGCATTATTTGTCATTTTATATGTATATTCCCTTTCCAATAAATCTCTACAGTGTACAATTCCTATGTATAAATTTGTCCCATCACTGTTTACTGTCTTGCCACTCTTCCAAACTTGGATGCCACCATCTTATGCAGTACTCATTATTCTGTACAATAACCTCGGCAGTCATTTATTCTGGGGGCTTGACATTTACTAGATGCACCTCTTTAACTGCAGTCAATCAGAAAATGGTGTATTAAGTCAAACATAGGGCATCCTTCCAAGGTCAATAAACATCTGCCCTTCCTGCTTCAGTCAGTAGACTGGAACACCAGCCTAGGATGTTTGCACGTGACGCATGCAAAGGTTTCATGCTCTTGACTTTTGGTTTATATTCAATACTTGTTTATTGTTGAACATTTTGAACATTTTAGATACACGATGGAGTTGAAATGCAAGAGGAGTGAAGAATGTACACTTAGTTTAGTAAATCGTCTTACAGTATTGTGTTATATAAAGTTATACTTACTCTGGGAATGTACTTGACCTAATAAAGAAGAATTTGCAGAATTTACCAGAATATTTAATGGCTAAAGTAAGATGTGGTTACTTTCATTCTCCAATATGCTATGAAGAATATTTTTTTTAAATATTGTACAATATATTACCAATAAAAAAGATTATTCCTTGGCTACTCTTATGAACACGACTTCACTTTAGTCCCTAAACCAAGTGAACAAGTGATCACTTTGCAATGACATTCTCTTATTCTTTATAGCCCAAGCTTGTACTTTAGTCCAAAAAAAGGAGATTTTGAATTTTGAAAGTACTAATGATGCAATATATATGAAGGTATGATTTACTGAAGCAAAAATTGAGTGACATGTTTCACTTTAAACAAATCAAAGATTTAACATTTTCAATAAAACCCTCTTGTGAATCTACTGATTTTGTTTTCTAGATTTTATGGAATCTTGGAAAATTGTAGAAGTAATTCATAATGGTTCCACTGATTTTTGCTCCTGCTGAGTAGTTATAGATGTGTCAGTTCAATCTGTTGAATGCCAACCAGTGAAATAGCAGGTTACGTAAACCAATAATGTTAATGATGCTGCTATGTAGGCATTGTAGATACTTGTTAAAGTAACCATACATTGTTTTAATCCTGAAGCAGGTCACCTCACTCAGAGTTCTTTTTTTAAAAGGATGCACAGAACATTTGACCCCTTTTCCTGCCTGCTTTCCTTCAATAGTGGCAACAACGAGTTACTTCTTTCACCACCCATAATATGACCCGTCCTGCATTCTTTAATGGGTAAATTTGTAAACTATTTTTGAGCTGCATACAGGAATAGTAGGAAAGTTGTAAAGAAGTGGATCAACCCCGTACACACTTTTGGAAAAACAGATGGGTAGAAGGTTGTTCTTTTATAATTGAAGCGCACGTAAAAATTTTCAAGCAGACCATCTCCAGAGAGATTTTGTAAGTTGCCAGTTCTTACCTGGTTCTAAAAAATACAGCTTGTTTGGTTGTTGTACGTTTCCTTTAATATTAATGAATCCTCTTGAAACCTAAAAAATTGCTGTCCTTGATTGAGTAGGCAGCCCAAATGTTGGCTGAAAATACTTACACCAAAAGAACAGTTTTACACCCAGCAAATAGCATTCTTTAGAATGAGTTCGACAATTACAGCTTATCATCTCTTAGTGGTAAGTCCACTTTATTGTGAATTATTATGGTATATAAATGTGTTGAGTAAAAAACCACAAAAAGGCTAAAATAAAATAAATAAAATAGGCAATAAAATTTTTGTCAATTTATTACTTACACAGAACTACCAGACCTAACTGCTGACCTAACATTTATTTCATGCAGTTAACTAATAGATCTGGTCCCTGCCCCAACCTATGATTGGGCATGAAAAGAGAAGCGACCTCTCCTCCTTCTGTGTCACTGTCTGTATATGTCAATTAAAACTTCTTTTTCATATAAAGCGCTGCGTAATATGTTGACGCTATATAAATCCTATTTATTTATAATTAGCATCAGACAGATGAGCTCATTTCTATCACTTTGCTCTCTTCTGCTGTCATCAGCCCTGATTGGCCAAAGGCTAATAATAAACCTAATCCAGACATTTACCCTTTTTTTTAAAAAAAGGAATACATTTATTAATCTTTTATTTGTTGGGTTAATGTGAAAAGCCAAAGATCAGGTTCAAAGTAAATAACTATTCCTCTGTGATAAGAAGGTTCTGACAGTAAATTAACTTGCCTAAATAAAGTCCTTATTAAATTTAAGACTATAACAATAATTCTGCTTTTGTTGTTCTGAGGAATGGTTGTTGAAATTTATAGCCTTTGAGAAATCAACTAACAAATGTTCTTGAATTCCGATATAAATTACTTTCTGAAGTTTCCAAATTGCTTTTTAAAGCTGGTTCCCTGGAGCTCTCGTTGGGAAAGGCACCAACTTGATACTCTTAAGCACCCCTCTAGATACAGATGTGTATGTATTGCAGATAAGCAAAGTACAATGCTAGAGAAATTGTACCCAAATATGCTGTATTTTTAACCCTGTCATAAAATGATCAATGTTCTTGTCCCCCGCCATGGCATTGGGGTAAGTCATGAAAGATTCTACCTTTTCTGTGTGTCAGTACACATTTTACCAATCACAAGTTTTCTAACTCTCACTATACCTTGCCCATCACATGATTAGAGTCATATATGTTTCTGTAGCTTTTTAACATATGCAAAATTTTATTTATATATATATATATATATATGCATAGGATATAATGTTTGTTACATATACTTTATATCCTGTGACCTTATTCTTACAGTTCCCTTTTAAAAATATAAGCCACCTAGACGTGCCTAACAACGTATTTACAGTAATTCAAAATGTTTAGGATGTCATGGATGACACATTATTGTGGATGACACATTGACCTGTGGGGATAAATGTTGAAGGGAAATTTGTCCAAGATGGGGATTTCTGTTACCTTGGATAGAGCTGCTCTCCCCTCCTTTTTCATCTCTCTATAAAAAGTTCTTGGGAGAACCCTGGGGTGATCTGACAAACCTGGAATGTGTTTTCTAAAAATCATTAGTTGGCAAATGCTCACAATCCTGGCCAAGATCTATTCCAGGTTTGTTGGTTCACCCAGGTTCCCCTATGATAGTCCAATCTTGAAGAGCTTTAATAAATCAGGTCCAGTAAGAATCTAGAAGCTTGGGATACTGCTGGGTTCTTGGGAATGGTAAACTCAACATAATATGCAATAAAACTGTATCAAAACAGATTCTGCAGTGAAATGTTTTCTTTTCTTAATGCATTAAACAACACTTGTTTGGAAATAGTCGCCTTAAAGACAGGACATGACTTTTAGGTATCCTTTAATACACTTAGATGTGCCTCTCATTCATGTTTACATGTCCCACACCACTGACTATCAACCTTAAAAGCCATTTCTTCTATATTTGGAATTTACAAACGCCTATGGAGAATTTGCAATCATATTGGTTCAATTCTAAAACAAATATTTACCATTTTACATATATCCTTTATCATGTTATGTGAATGAACAACAGTTTTGAGTAAAATTTTAGATAACAAGAATAGCACTATTATAAAATCTCTTGTTCTTCCAAGGCCTTTGATTAATATTACGTTACTCCAAAGCAATAATTGATACCATCCCTGCGTATTTGTATAACAATTTTAGGAGATAGCTGAACTATAGTCAGGTTCATTTTGTATTTACTATAAAAGCATTGACATGCATTAGATATTAGGTGACAACAGGCACAGGGGATGAAAATATCTGCTTATACATTTTTTTATATACTATATCAACTATGCCAATCTGGGTCAATTAACGTTCATGTTTAAATTACAGTTAAATAGCATAATATTACATAGGGGTATTATATTATATAATGAATGTTATTATATATTATAAAGCATGCATACATGCAATATGTAAGAAATAAAAACAATAGATAATAATGAGCATACATATACCAAAGTAAATATCCTTTGTAGTAATTATTGTAATGTAAATCCCCAAAAGTCACACAGTAAAAAGCAGTATAATAAAAAGCAACATTTGCACATCTGGGCTTAACTGGCACATGCTTTAATGTATATTTTCACATTTTGAGTGTTTTGTTGTATTTAAACATGCCTTTTCTGTACATGTTTTCTATGGGGGGAGGGAACTTTCTCTGTAGCTCAATGCATTAAAATCTACATATAGCACAATAGTACAGTATATGATAAATGTATTTTCAAAGTGATTTCATCCATCCCTATGGAAACTGTCTTTTACGGCAAATTCTTACGTATAATTTACTCTGCTAAATTGCAAAAATGTAAACTGCACCAGTGAAAATAAAGGTTAGGTGTTATTTCTGAACCTTTCACACAGGATAGTGCGCTAAATAGCTAATATAAATTTGCCTTACTTTGCAGCCAATATTCTGTACTGTTATAGATTCCTTTCGAGTACAACCATTGAGAGAAAACTCTTCAGCAGAGCTGAATGAAATACAACTATTGGTACCTTGACTGAGCTGAGATATTGTACATCTGCTGCCAACTAGTGTTATTTTCTAGAAGCCCACAAACTTTCGAGACATGACATTTTGTTATTTACTGTATTGATATCATCACACTTTTGAGAGTTCTGTACTTTATTTCCTATAAAATAAATTTCATAATTTTTTCTATTTTTTTAAATCGAAGAATGTCCAGCTTTAATAAAAACATCAATATACAGTACAGATAATGCAGACATCATGTGCCATCATTAATATTGCCCATATAAGAAACAAACCTACTGACATTGCCTTTTTCTCCAAATGTAATTCATGGACATCATGTTATAAAAAACACAAAATATTGACTGCTTCTGGCTTTTAAAAATACGCTTTTGAAGCTGTGGGAGTGCAAGAATACAAACAAAAGGACATTGGCATTTCTCCCAGTGTTATTCTACTCAATGCAACTTCAGTTCTTTTAGACTGTAAATGAATTAATCTTGCCAATTAAACAAAGGCTTGCGTGATAAATATGTATAGAGTTCCAAACAGAAAATCATTGAGTAAGGTCAAATTGATATATCTGCTTAATGGGCTACACAGCACAAAAAGAGAGCTACCGCACAAAATACTAACCGGACATGATAAACGCCCCAAAAAGTTGGAGCGCTCTTATGATACACAAAGCAAAAAAACACAAGCAAAAGCAATTAGAAAATTCAAAGCAAGTTTATACTTTCATTGATCCAGCCACAAAACATTGTCTTTTGCACATCAAGCCAACATGAGATTTACAATAATCAATGATACTTAAATGCAGTTAAAATCTAAAATTACATTAATTACACTTAACCAAACCCTTATTATCTTCCTAGGCATTCCGCTATTATGTACTCTTTAGTCTTCTGATGATACACAACGCTTCAAAGATGCTGTAATGTAACATTCATGCATTCTAAGTATGACAGAGTTGCACATGTGTATTAATCTTTAATGCATTACATAAAAAAAGGAATTGTGTGCTGTCTGATACATTCAGTTTAAACACATACCAGTCCCATTCACACAAGCGGATGGACAGAATCAGAAAGCTACAGCCTGGTAATCCATAAAGTACCAGGTAAATGCAGCATCCCCAGGTCACTCAGATTGTTACAAGATTAGTGACATCCTTCTCACATCTTCCTAATAATTCACTTTTATCCTTAGAGACTCTTCCAGGCAAGTGGGGTCTCTATGTCTACAAGGTTAACTATTTCCATTCTGACACCCTGCTCTACCTGGACTAGTAGAGGTACCGGTTTGTTCACGCAACCTGCATCTGATACACTAAACATAAAAGCAAAAAAAAGTATTTCAAAGCATTGTAAGATGTAACTGAATACAGAAAGCACACATAGAGCCAGCAAGAGCTTACAATGATCAGCCTGCATTGATAGACAGTGACAGACCATCTGACAAATTAAGGATGAGTAAAGATACCCTTGTGTCACTTACCAGTTGCATCCCACATATAAACATCAATGTGCACCTGCCACTGCAAAAACCCATGATTTCCAAAAAAGCCTGCTGTTCAAGATCCCTTGTGTCACTTGCCTCCTGGTGAAGTCAAATAGCAGAAAGAAAGGTTTGATTCCTGCCTGGATTTTGCTGGTCTCTGAGCTGACTCTTTTATCCAAAAAATGGAAAGGAAAGGCATTAGGACCTAGAAGTTCACCTGCAGCCTCAGCATACCTTTACTGGTAACAGAAGGATCAATCAGGGGGTTTTGGAGTCACACACAAGAGGCTGATCTCTGCAGCTGGCTCATATATCCCAGGGTTGCAGGCAGCTTGTACAAGCAGCCTGGTAACATCGCAGAGCCTGCATGCTGGAAGCTATGGAAGTGCTGCTGAGCATGGATCACATACAGCAGAGGAGGGATGCTCACATCCACACAAGGGGAAGAAGAAGAAGAAGAAGAAGAAGGAGGAGGAGGTGTGAGAAGAAGAGGAGGAGGGGGACCACAGGGGGATCCTCTCTCACTTTCTTCACCACCTATTTCTCCTCCTTGTCTATGGTCATATAGTCATCTGATAGGCAGTTCAAACTCTTATATGGAAAGGTTGTCTGGGGACTTATGGGAAGAGTCCTAAAATATGGACATCTAACCTCTAACTTGCAAGTCACATGGAGAAGAATGATACCCAGCTACAAACATTCTGCTGTCAAGTTAACAATTGTTTGCATGTTAAAATCTGGCTAGAAAATTAAAACAATATGGGCTTTATTTATAAAGCAGTGAACCTGACATTCACCAAACATTCTCTCTTGGAAAAGCTTCCAGATCCATGCGTTTTTAATGGCAATGTTTGATTCTCAACCACAAAATATTTGGTTCTCAACCAGGTTCACTACATGTATATAATCTAAAAACAGCCCCCATAGAATTAAATATTTTTTTTTTTTCACACAATATTTGTTCAACTGATCTGCAATTCTATATGTTCAGTAATAATACACTAAATACATTTTAGCATACACACATATTATAGACCCATTTTTTGGCACAAAATAAAACAAAATAAAAGTTGTGGTTAAAAGATGCAGTTAAGTAAATAGATTCCTAATAGGTCAGGACTCAAAAGTCGCAATACTTCAAAAAATATTGTACCCAAAATTATCAATAGGCAATGCTGATATGTATACAGTATAATTATATATCTGATTATATCTGTCACTGCAGAGTATGCAGTGATTGTCAATACACGTCATGCAAATGTTGTTTGCATATATAGGTGCACCCCATACAGGCACCTTTGCAATTGTGTGTGGTAGTGGAGTTCTTTAATTATAAAAATTATAGCAATTGTATTATTTTCAATTCATTATAAAATATTTATATAGCATTTTAATACAGAGGGGGGCAGATCAAGAAAATAAGGTTGGGTGGCTCTCCAGTCATGCAGATCATTTTCTATATATAATGCTGAGTCTTACACTGAAAACTGTTGCAGCCTTAAACTTGTTTTAACCCTTTGAAAGCTTTAATATGAAGGACACACCTTTGGCAGTGAAAGTAATAAAACCAACGCCTACCATAATATTTTTTTTTTTGTTTTGTGTTTATTAGAGTAGAGGAGTGATAAAACCCCAATTAGGATTTTCTGTGTCCCCAATGGGGAAGGATCACTCCCTACATGCTATTTCTATGGCAGGAGAACCAAGAACGGTGGTTACCAAGACACAGAAAGCATAAAAACCTGATGTGCCAAACCTTCCCTACTCTGCAAAAAAAGTTTGTTGTCTCTGTGTCTATAGTTATTTCTCATTGGAGGAAAGTCTTTTCAATGGGGTCACAGGAAAAAAATAAATTCCTTACCAAGGTTCAAACTAGTTGTAAAAAATAAGGAGAACTCTACACAACATATACGAGTCAGGACATACAGGTTGTTTTTTTTTAATATAATATGACCTATGAAAGTAAAACATCAGTTTACAGGCACTAGCATGCTGGAAACTCAGTACACCCTTGCTAGGAAGAAATTGCATTAGATGTAATGACAAGTTTGTACCATAGGGGGGATTTGATCAGCAGTATTACATTTTTAATTCAGGCACAAACATATGTATCCTCAAACACAGTAATATATAAATATTATTTTGTACTTTGTATGGGAGTTTTTATGTTTATTATTATCATGCAATATAAACATTATTATACTTTTTTAATATGAATTCAGGAAACACTAGATGGGTGATTTGTTTCTCTCATTATGGAAAGAAATGCATACACTTAATATTTCTATAATATCAAATACATTGGGGTCTTTGTTTAAAGCAGTGAATTTGACATTCACCAAAACATGGAAAATCAGTTACTGCTATTTAAACACAAGATTCTCCACCAGGGAATGTTTCAGGAAATGTCAGTCACTGCTTAATAAACAGACCTCAATATATATACTAATAAATCATCCTTCGGTTGCTTCATACCTTAACTTAGCACACAAGCCTCCTAGCATCATGTTTTCTATCAGGTACAGCAATGCATTTACCAATATAGTCAGAAAACATAGAGACCTATAGCAGCAAATATTTTTCAGTTTCCTACAGTGAGATCAGGGAAAGACAGAAATGTTATTTTGGGTTAGAACACAATATGATATTGAACGTCACCCTTTAACATTCAGATCTTCAGAGAACCCCTGCTATCATTACCATATGTGAATATAGTATGAAAAATGCCACCTTTACAGATAACTGGAAATATCATTGGTGTCACTTAAACTGACCTGAGAGTCACAAAGTGCTCATTGCAACCTCTGGAGCAACCCAGGTTTAGAAACACTGCTCAATAGGGATGACAAAAACCTAAAAATGTATATTTCATGAAGATTTTAACGAATTGCAGGGCGAATAGTCAAAGGACAAAATATTACATTTCCACTAATGTTAGGGTTCCAGTTTGATTTTGATTAGACTATCGAAAGAAATCACAAAACCTAAAAAGTCTTTATACACAAAGGTTTGTTCTTTTGAAAAGGCAGAGGGAATGACAAGTGGGCAGCAAAACAATAGTGGTACTTTATATACTTATTTATAAATTTAGACTTTTTGACTTGAAATAGCATTAGAAAACAATTCTTGGTTTTTACACCTAGTGGCATGTCCTGGAAGTGCATTTGTCCCTGGTTTGACAGGTCAGAGCTGTCAGAGACTAAAGTGTTTGTACAACGTTATATAAGGACACAGTGACATCTACTGATGACCGACAATAATGCACAACAGATAACTTATGGACAAGTGACCTATCATTACACTGCACAGCAACGATTTTGCGACTGGGAATAACACATGTGATTTACATGATATCGAGTGTGCTGATTCCAAATATGAACTCAGAATTTACCTATCACGTACAGATTTTAAGTTATAGGCTTGGTATAGCTGTTCAAATGGTTGGTAATTGGGTAATGCATTTTTACATGGGAACATTATAACAGTGGCAGCTACCACAATCCCTTCTGCCCCCTCATCTGAATCACGCCCCCTGGTGGCATGCATGTTCCAGCTGCGACAGGGCATGTCTGGGCAAGTCAGTGAGCTGACTTAAGAAATAGGTATATAAGGCGAGATGGACTAAGGGCTTGTCTCTAGTGCGAAACCATCTTATGGGAAAGAACAGCTAGGCCATAATGAGTCTGTTTTGAGCTAAATATGAGTAGGCGCAGCTGTGTTAATAAACCGGACAATTTTTGCTACATTTGTGGCAAATATACCCAGTGTGATCAACGCAAGAACCTAACCAAGAGGGTGAGATTTTCTTACAAGTATTACTTTGGATGTAAAATTGGAGATCAGGATAAAAGCTGGGCACCTCATATCTGCTGTCAGGTGTGTTATGTTAGATGGGAAAAAGAATAAATGGTTGAATGGGAAAAAGAATAAAATGCCTTTTGCTGCGCCTATGGTTTGGTGTGAGCTAAAAGATCATCACTCGGACTGCTACTTCTGTATGAGCAAAATTGCTGGGTTTTCGAAGAAGACTAAGTCAAAAGTCATCTATCCTGATTGTGAATCTGCTCTGAAGCCAGTGCCACATGATGCATAGAGTCTAGTGCCAGTACCTGCTACATCTGTTGTTACTGACAGTGACATGTCGGATGAGGAACAAGAGGATGATGTCGATGTTAATAAATGTTATAAACCCCAATTTAAAGAGGGTAAGCCACATTTTATAAGCCAATCAGATTTAGATGATCTAGTAAGGGACCTGTCTTTGTAAAAAGAGAAGTCTGAACTGTTAGCCTTAAAGGAGTGGAATTTGCTACAAAAAGGAACGAAAACTTCACACTTTCTTGATGGTCACACAATGTCCGTAGGATATTACAAGCTGGAAAATGACATTTGCTTCTGTACCGATGTGAGTAGTCTGATGATGGAGTTAGGTTGTGAATACATACCAAAACAGTGGAGATTGTTCATAGACTCGAGCAAAGCAGGTTTTGAAAGCTGTATTGCTGCGTAAAGGTAACAGAAAACCTTCTTTACCTCTTGCTCATGCTGAGGGAATGAAGGAGACATACAAATCCATGAAGGTCATGTTGAAATTGATTAACTATTCAGAACACAAGTGGAACGCTTTTTTGGTGACCTGAAGGTGGTGGGACTCTTTTTGGCCTGCAGTTTTGATATACAAAATATGTGTGCTTTCTGTGTCTGTGGAACAGTCGTGATGACAGCAACTATTACAAAGTACAAACAAAACACACTGTTTTTGTACTGGCCAGTACAACGTGAAGCATAAATCACTCATTGAGCCACTGAAAGTTTACCTTCTGGCCCTTCATATTAAACTTGGAATAATGAAAAACTTTGTTGTTGCAATGGATGGAGATGGTATGGGTTTTCAGTATCTGAAGGACAAGTTTGGAAAAGTTATAACAGATGCCAAACTGAAAGCAAGCATTTTTGTTGGTCCCCAAATCCGCAATTTGATGCATGATGCCACATTCAGAGACAAACTCAAACCCCTTGAACTTGCTGCTTCGGATTTGTTTGTTCTAGTTGCATAAAACTTTCTGAGCAACCAGCGAGCTGAAAACCATGCTGGAATCATGTGTGTTTATTAGAACTATGTGGCAAAAATTGGTAAAGAGATTACATAGTAACTGCAGAACGAAAGAATGTAGCTAATCGCGTCTATTCACCTAATTACCCTAAGATCCTGACGTCCTAGGCAGAATTGGAATTTAGATTTGGATTCAACACATTTGATTTAGTATAGGATTCTTTTTTCTTAGTATTCTTTTTAAGGTAACAATTGGTATTGTACACTAACCTAAAATTGCAGCAAAAAGAAAATGTAGACTCTAATTTGTGATCGTTTCACCACCTTGGCCTTGTGCTATCCTAGATTAAATCAGTTATTTGTAGTAAGAAGTATAATCCAATGAGAGCTACATGAGACCATAGAATATCCAGGAATTCTAAGAACAGGAGAGGTATGTTTTCATTCCTGTTTTAAAGGATTTTAATTCAAAGTCTATTAACATTTTAGCTAAATTGTATTGAAGTCAATGAGGAAAGCAAATTGAAGAGTTTTTGCTGTTGTTTTTTATGGTGCAATTTACTTGACATGGTTCCTAAGAGTTGTGACCCTTATGTGCTGATGAAATAGGTAAACAGAGATTTGTTTTTTATATGATTGAGTAGTGAATCTGTACACAATACTTTGGCCCTGATTTACTAAAGCTCTCCAAGGCTTGAGAGAATACACTTTCAGAAGTGAAGCTGGGTGATCCAGAAAACATGGAAATGATTTTTAAAACTAATTTGCTATTAGCCATCAAAAGTTTTGAATCCTGGACCAGATCCATTCCAGGTTTGCTGGATCACCCAGCTTCACTGATGAAAGTGTATTCTCTCCAGCCTTGGAGAGCTTTATTAAATCAGGGTCTTTGTGTTAACCATTTTTAAATTTAGTAAATCGGCTTTAGTGAGTCATGTAATCATGACTAGGGTAGAGCTGAGGAAGCCATTCACTGCTCTTTTCACACCAATTTATCCCACACCTTTTATCATATACCTTAATCCCAAAATAAACACACTACCACTTTTTGGGATAAACTGGCCATAGCAGCCCTTTTTATTAACACAACTTAACTTTTAATTTAACATACAGCAATGACACATTATTAACAATATTTAGGTATGCAAATTCTAATTCACCCTGTTTAGATCCATGAGAGTAACCCCATTCAATAACCCTTAACCCATATCCTTCCACTTCCCAACCAGGCCCCAGCCGCCACCACACCAGCTCAGGGACAGTTAGTTGGTATCCAAATTTCTCTCTTAGCCCCCACAACAACCCAGTGTCGTGCAGGGCTCCAGTTAACAGGAATACCATACCCTGATGGGTCCCACCCCATTTTTCCTTGTCTACCAATCTTTTAACTCTCAAAGACCTACAAAAAAAATGCTATTCTTTGCTGCTATGACTATGCCCCCCCCCCCCCCAATCTCTCCAAACTTATAGGGAAGGCGGGTGGGAATGTTTCTCTTACTTATCTAGCCTGACAGCCTCCTACACTGAGCCCCCTTTATAAGGTTTGCTCTTTGACCCCACCCCTCCCCATCACCTCATATCCTTTACTGCTCTTAATAATTAACCCCTTTCACTCCTGCCTTCCCTCCTTTGGCCCTTCGCCTATCCCTACATTACTTCGGACCTACTTAACAAGCATGTGCATAAGAAAAAGTGCCCGGGTTGTCATAGCACAAGGTCCAACACCTGTAAATGCTAGTTTTAGAACAGTCAATTTTATGGCAGCTTCTATTAAACTGACCTTAGAAGCATAGAATGTATATGCCCAGTGGCACCAACATTGAAATTTCAATTTGTGCTATGCCACCAGCTAAATTACATACTTGTACTATATTTTCATTAGTCCTAAAATTAGAGACACTGCCCCTGATTCATCAAGCAGAATCGGATTATCGGTCGCGCATTCGTATTCGCGATCCAAAATCGTACGCAATCGCGCTATTCAGCAACTGAAAAAGATCGCGGCCGGAGCCGGGTACGCGCACACTCGAGTCCGGACCGCGGTAATCCGCGATCGATGGCCGTGCGTACTTTCGCGCTTCCAGCGAGTGCGGATTTTATTGATGAATCAGGGGCACTGTCTCACCACATTGTTTGACAATTATAAATACTGGACCACTAGCACTTGACAGCTAAAGGCTACTACTGTTTTTATTTGAGAAAGACAATAGGGTGCCTACCATTCATCTGCCTCTCTTCCCTCTGCATGAAACAGAGCAATATTGTCTGTGCTGTAAACATGTGATGAAGTAGAACCTGGTGGAGGAATAGTGTCAAAACCCGTAATACCGTGTTCCACCACCATGGCAGTGAATATTGGCAGTGAAATAGTTAAAGCAGAACTAATTTATAAACAGAAAGTCCTATTCTAAGTGAATGGCCCCAGGCAAGAAATTTCTAGCCTCTTCATATATATAACTTTTATTTCCAAAATGATAAAAATATAAACATTACATACCTTTATTCAATAAAAATCCAGACACTTGGTTTAGGAATTACAATGTGTCATACATAGTAGAACTGCAAAAAACATCAAATACATACATTCTATATAAACCCAACACATTTTGAAGCATCAGCGGCTTCTTCAGGGGATTTGATAGCCGAGCCACAAACACAAATAACCTTAAACTGATGAAAACAAGAAAAAAAAAACATAAACATACAAAATATAATCTTAGCATAGATCGTTGTACAAAGATCAATCACACAAATAGATATATATTTTACCCAAGGTGATGTTAAAATTCAGATATGTAAATGACAGACATAACAGACATTGGATTGCAGATGTTACTCCTCCAACCCAACACCCAAGTAAATGTATATATGTATATATACATAATATATAAATCAAAATATATTAAAGACACTACAACAATTTTAACTGGCAATAAATGGCTGCGGCACTTTATTGGTTTTAATATCTTAGCTTATTTTCAAGAAAATTCATTACATATCAATAAATAAACTTGCTCAGCCACTAGAGCTTGAGCAATTTTATTTAACAAAATCCATACCCAATTAGTTACCCCCTAATAAGGCATGACAAACCACATAAGTATGGCAGCAACATTAAAAGCAGTTAAAAGTGGAAGGGGGGAGATTGGGAGCTTCTTTCAGTCTTGTCAGGTAAACAGTGAAGCACTGACACCGAACCTCCATATATATCCTACTGGCTCATGCCTAGAAGCTTCCAGAAGCCCATCATGGTTTCCTGCCGGAACATAGAAAAAGGTAAAAAACATTGCATTAGACATATTTAAATGATTAATTAGTAAAAAGGGGATGATAAATGGAAGAAGAAGATGAGAAAGAAGGGAGGAAAGGAAACAGGGAGAAAGTCACAAGCAGTGGGCACAAATAAATTGTTAGCCCACTTTTTCATTCTGTTTCATTATTGTTTCATATTGTTAGTTTTGGGGATATGGCTATTTGTGACAAATATAGCAATATTCTATTCAATGTATGTACTTAATGTGGAAATAAACGGAAAAATAAACTTTTCACCTTTCCTTGATCAGGTCCTGTGCCGTCCTGGAATTCTTCCTTATCCCAGCGATGCAGAAGGGCCAAGGGCCACCATCTTTATTCTTCTTTTTCTTTTTTCTGGCTACGTCACCTGATCTCACACCTCCGTAGCCTGTGGGCATGCATGAGATCAGCATCTCTTTCCTTTCAGTGTAGGAAAATGTCCCTTCTGGGCATGTCCGATCTTAGGCATGTCATGGGATGTGTGATTTAGGTATCTATGTTGCTATCAAGTCTTGATAGAAAGAGAAGGTTGCATTTGAAAAAAAAGGAAGACTATTTTTACTTTATATAAAATGGTTGTCTACCCTTTTATGTAAAGTAAAAACTTTGAGTTTAGGTCCGCTTTACCCTTCAAATTACAATTCAGATACTCATCACTAGAGAGAGATCCACTTAGAGGCCACCTCACTGGACTCACACTGGTGTCAGTAGTTATGTGTGCATTTAAGACTGCAGCCTCCTACCCTTCTTTCTAGATGATCCTATTCAACTAGCTATTTCCGTCATGATTTCTTGTTTGATGCTGATCTGACCTGTGCTTGCTTGCCTACCCCTCTGTAACCATTGGTACCTAGCTAGCTCTGCCTAAAATACTGTTACCTGACCTCCACTTGCCTTACTAATGTTACCTCCTATCCCACCTTCTGATATCATACTTGATCTGTCTGAACTAAAATTATTTTTGCTTATCTTGTTGACTTTGCCTCCTGTCTCATCTCTTGCTGACTTGTCTGTCTTCGAATAGCAGTGCTATCCTCCATTGCTTTACTGTTTGGAAGTTGTAACCTGTTGTCAGCCTACAGAGTAACATCCTTTACCACTAGTATCATCCTTTACCAAGATCAGTCTGATACTTAGATTTTGCACCAAACAGGTTAGGTACTTTAATTTTCCAATTTCCCTGGGTCAACCGTAGCAGTACTATGCTTTAGACTTGAACAATGCAGACCAGTGGGCTAGTGTGCTCAGTGGTCATAGAATACTTTTCAACTAAGCCCAATGTAAGAAAATATCTAACATTGCACCTTGCAAGGGTGCTAGATTTTTATTTCCTGATGTGATCATTGGTGATTTTCTCAGGTGACACTGTTATACAAACCGTTTTACATCTGCCATGCTGGATCACTGAACAACAGACAACTAATATCACCTATTGTTTACCATTGGGATGACCCCTGCTTGTCCTCCACATTTACCTCTCAAGGAACAGGCTGCTTGTCAATACAACACTACATTTACTATCCCACTATCAACCAAAATGATCACCATGATTCATTTTCAGTGACAAGCATATGTACAAGGATTTAGAATCATGTGACAAGAAGCTACTGTCCTATTCAGAAAATCTATGAGAAGCCTTGACTAAGGACTTTGTAAAGAAATCTGTAATATGTTGGTGCTATATTAATAACAATATTAAATCCTTTAATTTATTATAACACAAATTCAACCAAACTGTATTGTTTAGAGTTTTTTTTTCCCAGATAACATTATCTGTCAATATTTTGCTTAGAGCTGTACTTTAAACTAGACATTTTTGGATAACATGATACTTTTAAGTTTTGGATAAAGTTAGAAAGGGTTAGAGCCTAACTCTGGTGAATTGTCTTTTGGGAGATTCCCTGCCCAAGCAAGAACAGATAATCATCATAACAGTGAAACAGATATCAAGAAATAACTAAAATGTGAGGGCAAATTTACCCTGTGGAACAGCAGCAGTAAAATAACCTTGACATGGGTTCTAACCCTTCGATGTGCTATACAAATAAAGTTTAAGCTGAACAAATGATAAATATATTTGTTAATACCGATGGCAGTAAAATGGTTGGCAACTTGGCATCATTTGTTTAAAAAGACTGATGGTGGGCACACACAGCAAGTTACCAGGCACTGATTTCCTGCACAGTGCAATCAATATGAATTGGTTCTAGAGGTGAACGGGATAAGAATTAGATTGCCCTGAGCAAGATGAATTACATCAGGATATGTGAGCAATATGTAAGAAAGATGTAAAGCTTTCAAGGAGAAAGGGCAATTTGGCGAATTAACATAAGGACAGGCTCTTAAAAAGGAGAAACAAACTTAATTATCAATGAACAGACTAAAGAAAACCTAAACAAGAAAGATGTAAAAATGTATAGAGAAATGTATAAAAGAAGAGTACAATGTTAATATTTAATATTTGTTTTGATTTTTTTATTCTTACTCTGATCATGTACTTCCACTTTTCTTTAAACCACGAAAGCAATAGGAAAAATAAATATAAGAGGAATGTCCTTAAAGTGAATGACAGGGCAGAGCAATATATATAGTGCATTACTGCAGTACATGCACGTTTCTCTACTGTTTAAATAGCACTTACAAGTACAGAAAATACATCTTGATCTACCAGAAAGCCAGTGTGTTGCTATATTCTTGTGTACATTGACATCACAGTTTTTTTTGATGCACAACAAAATCCCAGCTAATCCAATCAGCCCTGCCTACTGAATGACAAAACACAGGCTTGCCTTCATCCCTCTATGTCCCTCAGTCCATGTATACATTGATTTGTTTATCCAGGGTAACATATCTCATATTTCATAACTACCAAGTCCACACATTGGGCCTGATTTATTAAAGCCCTCCAAGGCTAGGGAGGATACACTTTCATCAGTAAAGCTGGGTGATCCAGCAAACCTGGAATGGATCTGGCCCAGGATTCAAAACATTTGCAAGCAAATGGCTTTGTAAAAATCCATTCCAGGTTTTCTGGATCATCAAGCTTCACTGGTGAAAGTGTATCCTCTCCAGCATTGGAGAGCTTTAATATATCAGGCCCATTGTGTGTGGGGAAAGAGCTCTTGGGATATTTAACACCCCGATTACTGAGAGAGGTCTGGACAGGATGGAAGTGAGGCATATCTTTTTTTAGATACATCTTACAGGACTCTTACAGGTATGTGCTTGGCAATTGACCACAAACACCCAGCTCTTCATTTTAAAGTTCCAGACAATGCTTTGCCCTCTAATAATCTATAGATTCTCATCCCTGCACCACTGTGGCATTGTAAAGATGTTGCCAAGGGCAATATTTTTTGCACAACTTTTCAAATATACATAAGTTCACAAAAAGTATGTCATGTACTTGTGCATGAAGGTAGCCTCTCTTGCCAATCTGGGCCCGGTGTCCTAGATGGTGGTGACTCGACGTACTGTGTGCCAGTAAAGGAAGCAGTATAGGAATGCAGATCAGGGACAAGTCAAAAAACAGGGGGAAGTTGGCAGGGGTAATACAGTGGGCAACGCGGGTCTAGGAACAAGTCAAGATCATCAACCCTTTAAACAGAATCCATACAAAGGTAAAAGTAGGGTGATCCACAGGGCAAGGTCAGGTCAATTTGAGTACATACAAAGCTGAAAAACAGTCAGCAAGGCACAAAACAAGGTTTAAATAAGATAACTTGCATTAGCTGGGTAATGTTTATGCAAGCATGCATATCCCGGCGTGCATAGAAGTATAAGCACATGTCTTACAGGCTCGCCCATGAGCATAAGCATGCATCTGAACAAACCTACATGCTCTTTTCTTAAACATGGGCATGGTAAAGAAGAGGTACTCTTGACCTAAGAAAAATATATATTTTATTGCTTTTTTTTTAATAATACTAAATCATCTCACCTCAAAATGTATTAACCGTTCTACCTAAATTAGGGAGATGTGCAGGAGAGATTTATGAACTTTCCATCCCACTTTTGAAGAATTTCTATATTATGTGGTAATAGGTAAGCAGCTTAGACACTACTGAATGAACAAAGTCTAAAACATCAAAAGGCAAAATCTGTTTGAAATGATCATGAAAATGTGTGAAATAATACCTTTTATAAATATTTATATTGCAATATTTTAAGTGAAGAAAACAACCAGAAAACTGCTTATACTAGTAAAGTATTTTAGATGACCTTGTGTGAATGAGGAAACACTTTCCTGGGAGGCAGCTACAGTAGCAGTGCAGCAGTCATGCATCAATAGCTGACTGCATAGGTTATATATTACATATATAAAAGCTCTCCAGTGTGCAAAGTCTAAGAACAATGAGTGTGCCTTCCTGGTTTATCAAGTCTTATGACTTTAAGCAGCAGAGCAGATCATTACCCCAGCTGTTTAGGTAGCATCCTTTTTGTCTTCCTACTATTAAACTTCATTGACTTTACATCTTATCTAAGCATTCCTACTGTTTTGTGACACTTCTGCATAATCTATGTTAAAAATTCTAAATATAATATAAGATATGGTAAAATAGCAAGTCAGGGTAAAATTACCATTACTAACACCCACTGCTGGACTTTATGACAGCTATATGTTCATTCTACATAATTGCTAGACTTACATTTGTGACTCCTAAAAATTACAGTTAATTACACTTAAAAAGTACAGTGAGTGCACCTCACAGTAGATACTAGTTACCAAAATGAGAAGCTTCTTGGGGATGTTATGTAAGGAAGGGCTGAAGAAGTTGTTTTTGCACATAAAGCCAAAGTTTATTTCTGTAACCTTTCCCAACCTTTTACCAATGAGGAACCCTTAAAAAAAGTCTTGGGGATTCCTTGCTAAAACCAATTTATTGAAGATCAGTGGGAAAAAACCTTCTTAAATTGGTAGCCAGTAGAAAGAATACTTTTAAAGACAAAAAAATCATTGCAGCTGACTTTTCCAAATGTAGTTGGCCTCAGAACTATACAGGCATCTTTAAAGCATACCTAAACTCATAAATTTCACTTTACATAAAAGGGTAGACAACCCTTTTATGTAAAGTAAAAATTCTGTTGTTTTGTTTCTTAAGTGCAACACCCTTTTTGTTTAAAAAAAAGGGACGGATGTCTGGACGACGTGGGACCTGATGCAAGACACCCCTGGATGGATCAGACTGCCCTGCGGGATTGAAGGTAATTGTATTTTTTTTATTTTGCAAGTTTACAGTTTAGTTCCCCTTTAAATGGGGAGATCAATCAAGCTTAGTTCGAGGAACTAAGTTGGGGGAACAACAAGTTTATACTGTATATAGACAATAATGTGGAGGAGTATATGGTGTTGGTGGAAGATAGATTGGGGGTAAGGGGGCAAAAAAAACAGGTTTTCTTCCAACACTACTACTTTGTAAACAAAGCCATATAGGCCTACATGAGCAGACTGTGTTTTTTTTAAATACAACTAAATATTTGAAGATCAAGTAACACATTTTTAACAATATTGAAGTAAAACACTATAAAAATTGCTGAACACTCTAAAATTCCAAATACTGGCAGCAAATTGAATATTCATAGTAGGCAAATCAAATTTACAGTATTAAAAAGCAAAATGAAACATTAAAAAAAGTGTTAAGTCCTAAAGACAAAAATAAATTATACCACATGTATACAAAATAACAATAGTTTTCTTTTAGCAGATTGAAATAAAATGTGCCCCTTGGTTTTAAAAAAGAAAACTGTGTTGCAATAGATTTGTGGCCATTTATTTGTTAAGATTTTACTATTTATTTGGTTTAGAAATCATCTTCTTACTGGAATAGGCACACAAATAATATAAAGTCCATGACAAAGTAGCTATTTTTTATTAAAATTATTTTTCTTTTTCAGAACATCTGCAGCTTATTCCAGTCATTTAATATTTTAATGTTTTTGAATAATGGTGCATAGAACTATCTGTAAAGACTGTCTACAGAGGAAGTTATGTTTATGCCTTAAAAATGATACATGTTGTTTTTTTTTTGGTTGCTAATATTAAAATTCTTTTCAACATTTATCAGAATATATTGAAGAATATTGCTGAACATAACTTCAGATTTTTTCACATTGGTTTGTAGAGGGCTTTTACAATATATACCATGTGAAAATTCCAATCATTGTTTATTATACCATTTTTTTATTATTTGCAATAGTTCAACACATGTAATTTTCATCCTACTTACATCGTATGGAATTGAATGACAGAATCTATCTTACACTAATCATGCTATTTCTGCTAGCAAAGGTCACATTGCAGGTCAAAATACAATAAAAGCACCTGTATTGTGTCTGCTAACACTGGTCTAAATTGCAGGTCAATTCTCAGTGATTCTCTTGTGTGTCAAATCTCAGTTAATCTCTGTAAACAGCATACAGCATTGTAACGGAAAACAGTTAAAATATCCCCATTGCACCGTTTAAATCTAGACCAAATTTGCACAACTTTGCCTGTCTCTTTTATAGTAATAGTATAGTAATAATGAGCCTGCCTGCTAACTTTTTTTCCTAATAAAGTTTAATTTTGTTTTGTTTTAATGTATGTAAGTAAAGGTAAGCAGAGGATTATTTCAACATTTACCAATAAGCATGTAATTTTCATTGGAATGTCATCCTTTGTCTAGAAATATTTTTAAACAGTTTATTACGGCCTACAAAATGGGCTAGATAGAGTTTCAGGGTCAGATATGGAGGATCAGTAATTACAAAAAATGTATTTTTTCCTACAACTACGAAGTAGTTTATGTGGCAATAGGTTAAATTTAGGGATAAAGAAACTATCTGTGTGTGTTCCAATAACAAAACCATTATAATAGTAATGCAGTTATTAATATTATGTGGTAATAAGACTCATACAACTGAAACAACCCTGCATTATCTACAAAGAAGTTCAGTTTCACATAATAAATTAGTAGGAAATCCATGAACTTGTAGTGATGGGATTTTGTTCATGCCATTCAGGTTCTCATACTGAAAAGATTTTAATAGAGTGGGATGAAGAGCTAATGTATCCTCTCATAGTCCCCAGGGAACAAAAGCTTATAACAATGTGAAGCGCTTCCATTTTGTCACTTGTTCAGTTGTTACAAATAAGCCACCAGCACTCAGATATTTTATTTGTTTCAGAAGATCGGCTTTGCTCCCAGGCTACAAGACATTAGTAGCAAAGCTTTGAATAATATGTTAGCACATGATATATTATACAGTATTTGCTGAAGAACCTAAAACTAACTATAAAATTAGAAATCATTTAAAAATAAAGGACAACTAAAGTCAACTGACACCCATACCCACTTTTCTTGCTGTATCCAATACCTGATACCTTCTCATACTGTGGTCTGTACCTCCTATAACACATTGACCGATGGCATATGTAGAATATACCAAAAGTGCCACATGTACATTTTCAGCTTTCCTGATTCCAAAATATAAAGATCAAATGCTCCTAATTCCAGCTTCCCTATTGACTTCCCTGTAATTTGCTCATCATTACCTATTGTTTATTTCATGTTTTAAAAGTGGAGTGGCTGCAAATGGAAGCAATAATGTATCCCGCCTAGGAAATCATTTGGTTTGATGGTATGTTTCACCAAAAGGAATGACCGCAAATTAAGTGTAGAAGGAGTTAACTCCTATCTGCCCTGCCTGGAATTTACATATTGTATATTTGGAGAGGGAGATAAAGATAGGCTTTTGAGGGGCGAGGTTATTTCAATTAAAATCACTAAATTTTATTGAATGGAAACATATTTGAAAAAATTGGAACAGAGGTCTCCTTAGTTAACCCCAGGCCAACATAAGTGCGCTAGTTTAAAAATATGAAATAGCAGTATTGTAATCTATCATACTGAATTTGCAGTATCGGTTAGGTTTCCCATCCGACGCGTGTTGCCTTGCAGGGCTTCCTCAGGGGTGAAGGGAGACCTTTGAGGTATTAACAAACAATGTAAGCAAATACAAACAATATTATGTTAGCATTGTAGGATATTGTAATATATAACAAAGCTTACTTGGTGATGTTACTGAGACTATTTACCGCAAGAGTACTCGGATATTAAAACCAGTATCAATTTGGACATGATGCAGTTGAGGAAAGAAATGACGTGAGTTTGGAAATTATAGGAAATTATTTGGACGAGTTTTTTTTATTGTAATAGGGTTTTAGTGTGCTGATAATAAGGAGTATTGGTGAGTAGATTGTTTTCTTTTTAACAATCTATTTACAATAATATAAAATAAAATAATATTTGCCTTTTAAAAGCTGTTAGCACCTAAGAGATTTTTAACCCTCCGTGGTACGCTCCTTGGTCTCTGCCTATCTCCCTTTACATTTTTGGGAACCTTGCCCATCTTGGAATGTTCTGAAGTCTTCTTGCATTCTCAACCCTTTCAGGTGTGATTTCCCTCTCTTAGAGATAGATTTCCTTTTATTTCCCTTTGTTTTAGGGACAGTAGGTGAAAGTAAGTTTCCCCAAGCCGGATACAGACAACAATAAAAACCTTGCAGTCGCTCAAAGGCCTCCCGACATTAACCAACATTTTAAAAAAAATGTATTTGCCTGGAATTCTACTCCAAGACAATTGTCTTTGCCTAGGCTTAGATTATTTTTATTAAATGTGTTGTAGTTAGCAAGAAGCATCCCTTATTTTCCTCTTTATCAATGATGATTTCAATGGAGGTTGAGCTGAGTCCAATATGTGTGAAAACAGCCAAGAACTGCACAGGCACCAGGATTTACGTTATTTTATCATCTCTAAACCAGCAATCCAGGGGGAAGTACTGTGAGAGGGTATAAATATCTTGCACATTACTTGGCATTATGGAGATACCTTACATGAAAAGTGGTTCTGTCTTGTAATTGCCTTTACATCTGAAGCTGCCTGGGAGCTCAAGTGTAAAACCCACATCAGAAGAGTACCTGCATTATCCAGCATTTAATAAAAACAAAATATTAGTTTTGGCTGTACCTACATTTTAATTATAACTAGTTTGTACAATATTATTATTTATAAATGTGTAGGCTGCATTTGTTATAGTAGAAGAAAAATTAAGTAGTAGAGCTACAATAGCATAACAAACTTATAGAAAAATTAGAAATGCAATACTATATTTACCCGTCTAATTTTATTAATAGCTCATTGGACACAATATTATGGCATGGATTTCTAAAGCACATTTTTAAGATTCAGTACATGAAAAAATTTACATTTTTAAATGAACTGTTTTCTGAAACTTGATAATAGAAAACAAGAATGTAAGTGGGTTTGTGGCAATATTGAACAATTAGGTTTCAGAATTTAGAGCAATGAATTCAGCTAGTTCCTATGGATGAAAAACAAAATCTTCTTTTTTCCTATTTTTAGAACCAGCTTAATTTGTTTTTTAGATTTGATTAGGAGCAGAAGGCACAGTAACACATCATAGGCAAGTGAATATATATAAATATATATATATATATTTATAAAACCCAATATAGAACATCAGGTCCAATTAACAGGTCAGGATCAAGAAATGACCAGAACAAAAGTGGTACCACCTTTCTGCTGTTTTGGCTAAGGGGGTTCAGGGGGGTTACATGACCAGGACACCCAGACCACTACCATTTATTTTCTTTTGTCCTGTCTTTTTGGTTTAACAAAGAAAACATACAACTCTTTACTCTTGCAACTCCAAAGTAACCTTG
This sequence comes from Pyxicephalus adspersus, assembly GCF_032062135.1. Lineage (NCBI taxonomy): Eukaryota > Metazoa > Chordata > Amphibia > Anura > Pyxicephalidae > Pyxicephalus > Pyxicephalus adspersus. The sequence goes on along the minus strand of NC_092861.1, from coordinate 85,024,637 downwards.
TTTATACAGAAAAAACAGTGTGACCTTTGGAAATTGAAAACATAGGGAAAAAAATCAAAAACCACTTATCATCTGGTAAGTAAGAGTACTTTTCTGGATGTCCTAACATTTTTCCATTAGCAATATAGTTCCCCTAGCTAGCCAACAGAAGTCAACAAACCTCTGGTATATGTATGTAAGTGTGTGATTGTAAAACCAATAATCATTTATGATGACCGTTATGTGTCTCCACTATTTCATTAACATTTATTTTAAGGTGAAACTGCTATTTCCCTGTGGTAAAGAAACTTTAGGTTATCATCTGTGATTTACAAAATGTGTACTAGGCTACTTTCACTGAGAATCCTTTGAAAATTCATGGATGGTTTTTGGCTTTTTCTTTTGATTTAGTTCAGCTGGACCAAACTCTGTTAGTCAGTGTCAGTGATTGTTTAAAGATATAAAGAGAAAATGGTTGGAGACTATACTGAAACAAGCCTGCAGGACAAGTCAGATTTGTCCACCATGGGGCTGAATTATGTGTTGCTTTACTGGATTGTGCTCGCATGGATCCCTTCCAAAGGAGACACCTTGTGTCTGGCTTTTGTAAAAAACAAAAACAAAAAAAGTCCATAGCAAAAACATTTATTCAGGTTTGTGAAGAATAATTCCATCATCATTTATTTTTTAGTGGCTTTAGCAGTTTTGTGGGACGTGAAAATCTTACAGCTGAAGTCCCTGACAAGGCAGGTTGTGATTAAAATACCAGCAACAGCAAATCAGCTTGATTTGTGATTTCTAGCTTTTTCATTCCCAGTCAAGCTATGGCGCCTAAGGTTTAAAGATTTTTGTCAATTCAAGCACCATATGTTTGCGTTTAGTATGTGGTATCAGACAGACATGGTTCTATACTGCATTCACTAAAAATCCTTGTTACTATTCCAATCGTCTTTTGTTTCATTTCAATTTCATCTGCAATTCTCTCAATTGTTTTTTTTCTGTTGAATGCAAGAATAACTGTTTTCCTTAACATTACTGAAAAAAATCTACTGTTCCAGTTGCCTACATAAGTAATTATTTCCAGGCTTTAGATTCCTTTAAATATGCTTGTTAAAATTTTGTAGGAGTTAGAAATAGCTACAACCTGTATTGCTATAACTATAAACATGAAAACACTTTGCATACTGTGTCTTTGTTCGGCAAAAACAAAGGAGTCACATGGCTTTTACCTTTTGAACAAATAACTTTTAAAGACACAAAGCCTAGAATGTGACAGCTCTAGGCTTGTGAGATAAAGAAAACAATCACACACTTAACAACTGTCCCTAAAGACCCAGGGTTCTACAGCTTCATTAACATCATCTTAATTGAATGTCAACCAGGTTTGCATTGACTCGTAAAGCTGGTGCTGAACGCAGTAAAAATATTCTCAAAATGTTAGATAATGTAGTACAGCTCATAATGTGGAACTGTTCTATTAAAAAGGATGAAAGCCAGGCTCTGTTGAGAAACTTAATTCCCATGTGCATTTCAAAGTAGCCCAATTAATACTGTATAAAGATGAAAAGAACTTTTTCATTGATTGTGCACTGGTCAGCACGAGTTTTAGCTAGCCAATATAAATCAATGTATAGTTCTGCCATGAGTAGGAAAGACTATATTACCACTAATATTTTTAACATTCATAAATGAATTAGGAGGCAAGAAATTTAAAGCATTTCAGTGCAGTTTATTACTTTGTTGGTCTTTTTGTATTTAACCATATATAAAGTGGAAACAATTAAATATAATGCAGTTTACTGATGTAGATACTGTATATTAGTTCTTTTTACGTCACAGTAGTTCAATCTTGACCAAACAAGTCCAGAAAAACTTGCTATATTACAAAAATAGAAAAGTCCTAAGAATCACATACAACAAGTGATTAACCTCTGTTCAATATAACAAGAAAGGGGGGAAGTCCTTGATTGGTGGCGGCACTAGGAGAGAAGACCAATCACTGATGTCCAAAAAGTGAGAAAAGGAGAACTAACCATTCATTTCTGCCATTAGAGAATCTCAGTCTTTTGGATTAAATGACAGTCAGTCATTAGATGTTGGTTTATCTAAAGAGACAATAAACAGAATTCTGACTTGGGATAAGTCACTCTGCTGACTTAAGCTTTATTGCAGTTTGAGCTTTGGGGCATTGTAAAACTTCACATAGATCGTTTAATATATGTTTTAAAATATGTAGAAAAACCTCCAAACATTTTCTTAAATATGTTCTACCAGACATAGAATTAACTTAGACCTATTTTTAAATAGCAGTTCAAATAAATAAAACCTTGCCAATTATAACGAGTCAGTTTGCTAAATACTTGGTTTGGAAGCCATTTGGTGGAAGTAGTCCAAATGTTCAGTGTGTTGGGTATCCTGAAGACCATTCTGGTAGTTTGTTCTGTTCCCAGGAGAGTCACTAAAACAGAAAAATGCACTAAAATGGAGTACAATTTCTTAAGAATATTGTATTGAGGAATTTTAGGGAAACATGGAACAACTCTTTGGAGTCTGTAATTCCAGTGTTGAAAAATGCAGGGGGAAGGAAGAAGTACCGTATTTTTTGCCGTATAAGACGCACTTTTTCTTCCCCAAAACTGGGGGGGGAAGTTGGTGCGTCTTATACGACAAATACCGTGGTAAAAAATAATTAAAATAAGATACTCACCCGATACCCGATCCTGCGTGTGTCTCCTCTCCTCGCTGGCTGCAGCGTGTGTCTCCTCTCCTCGCTGGCTGCAGCGTGTGTCTCCTCTACTCGCTGGCTGCAGCGTGTGTCTCCTCCTGGCTGCAGTGCAGAGCGAAAGAACCCGGCACAGCGCCCCCTGCTGATCCCTGCCCTAACTGCCGTACAGTGGAAAAAAAGGTAAGTGAACGGCACAGAGCGATCAGAAGGTTAATTTGAACGGCACAGAGTGATCAAAAGGGGAATTTGAACGGCACAGAGTGATCAGAAGGGGAGTTTGAATGGCACAGAGTGATCAGAAGGGGAATTTGAATGGCACATGAGTGATCAGAAGGGGAATTTGAATGGCACAGAGTGATCAGAAGGGAATTTGAATGGCACAGAGTGATTAGAAGGGGACAATCAATGGCACATGAGTGATCAGAAGGGGAATACCGGTATGAATGGCACATGAGTGATCAGAATAGGAATAATCTTTCAGAATCTTTTTTTTTCTAGATTTTCCTCCTTTAAAATTGGGTGTGTCTTATATTCCGGAGCGTCTTATACGGCGAAAAATACGGTAATCAGAGATCCGAGCTTAGTTCATTTTGATAAAGGTCAGGTGGTTGAATTGTCCGTGGATAGGTAATGTACCAGTCTGTCACCATTCCCCCAGCTGTGCCAAACACCATTTTCAAAAAGAAACTTGCAGCAGGTCAGACAAGCACCTTTAGTGCATGTTTCCCAAGCTCCAGCTACATGTCCATCTTTGACCAGTTGTCCAATGGGTCTTTACTTATGAGACCAGTCTCCAGGTTTCTCTGACCCACCATGTCCTCTCCTAATGCTTGTGCTACTGCTGCTTCCTGCTTGTGTGGCATGGATGGCTGAATTGCAACTGGTCTAGCAGATGGATCCTTTCTGCCAGCAGGATCGGATGTGCATAGGTAACTTCAAAATACTACCTTGTAGTGAAGCTTCTCTCGCCTTTGCTGGAATGGGTTCTGACATTAGTGTCTTGTAGTACACATCCAGGTGGATAAGGTGACCATCCAGTAAATCAGCATTTAGGGCAGTGTTTCCTGACCTTTGTAACATGGGGGAACCCCTTGAAATTACTGTTACATTACAGTTTTTTAGAGAACCCCTACTATAATTTATATATCCACAGCTCTCAGTACATTAGCATGGACACCAATGGGAGAATGCCTCTTACACCGCTGGCTAGTGGGAGGAATGTCATCCTTACATAAAGCCAAAAAGGTGTCATTGGTGCCAGTGATAACTCAACTAGGAGGCACAAATTGCTCATTGCACAAGGAACCCTTAGCAATCTCTGGAGGAACCCGGGTTAAAAAACACTAGTTTAAGGAGTGACTTATTCAAGGATCCTTTTTGTAAGCAGAGCAGTTTGAAGGCACTCATAAGGCTCAAACTGCCTACCAGGAGGACCCAGATTCATGTTATTCCGGAACAAGAGCAAATTGGCAGTTAAATTGTAACCTGAAAAAGACTGGCTAGGTTAAATAACTTGCATTCATTGCATAAAAGAAAGACCTTTGTAGAGCCTGTTCTTATGTTTTGATACATTACTATGCATTGATTATTACCACTATATTTTTGTCTTGATTTCACAAAGCTTTAAGGTTGAAATGAAACGATAAACTGTTATGCCTGACTGAATAATCATTGGCCACATACTAATCTTTTTTTTTTTCAGAGAAAAACAACTGTGAAGCTTCCAGACCACTAACTGTGCTAATCACAGATAACCTGTGACTCAACTGAACAATTGTTGATGTTCCAAAGTAATTACATGGCATTATAAGTACACTTGTTAGGTTAATGGTGCGAAATTCATTAGTGGAAATAAATGTAATAAACGCACATATAAATATTCATGTAAAACGAATAATATATTGCATATTCTAGTATTTTGCTTTTCCTAACTGTATAAATATGCTATGGTATTCCTAATAAAAAATATTTCATACCATGTATTGAGATATTGAGGAGTAACAGAATTTATAAGTAGCTCAAAAGGCTTTTCATATCCCAATTTGTCCACTTTATTATGTCCTAATTCTATATATGTATATATTACAAGCATGCAACAAAAGTATTAATTGCAGCTACTGAAATGTAAGGATCCCAAAATGGGCATTATTATAAAGCTAGTCTACTTATATTTAATTGTGAAAAATATATCACACAACATATATTATATTTTGGGCCTGATTTATCAAGCAATTGTGCATAAGTTCGCTGCGCGTATATACGAGCCGATATATGAGTCTGTTTTCAGACTTTTGGTTTACTTGCAACACCTCAAACTAATTTAGATCAAGCTGTATATATACTAATTATCACTTTATAATATGTCATCACACAATAGTATGAATGTCAAAAAAATGTCACCAAGCATTTGCAATCTGATTCAAATTTCGTTCTAGTTTGGCTTTATAGAAATCAAATATTTGAAAAAAGGATTGTTGCCAAATATGGTTTAATACATGTATCAAGGAACATTTAGTGATTTCACCTGTATATATATATATATCTATATATATATATATGCATGTATGTACAAACATTAGTGCACATGAACCGAAACAAACAATATACACCTAAAAAGAAAAACTTTCTGGCGCATTTTTCAATTGATAGAACACAGTTAACGTGCACATAGCAGTTCCGCCTTGGCGCACAACAATGAGCATCACATATAAACCAATTAGTTAAAAAATGGCCCAACAAATATTGCATTCAAAAAATACTTAGCAAACCAATATGCAATTTTAAACTATCAAGGGTACAAAACTGGATTAGAAAATATTTTCCTCAAGACAAAAAAACAGACAAAGGAAAAAGCAAGTCAGGCAACACCCTTTCACATGCTCATGTTGATGCGCACAGCTGATAGGAATTTGCATGTAATTGGGACATGTGCAGTCTATGCAGTTTGGTTGTTTGTTTTTTGACAGTTTCACATTCCATATTCATTTATTAACCTCCTGAGCGTTACACTGAGGTCTAGATTTCTGTACCAAAAGTGATCCACTGTTTTTCATGAAATTTTTTTTATATATATATGTATAGATAGAAAGATAGATAGATAGATATACACCCCCATATATACATATAAATAAAGATAGATAGATAGAGATATAGATATATATATTTATGGAAGCAAAGAAGAATTTAGTTCGATGATCTAGTCCGCTGGCAAAAGCGAGGTCTCGCTTGCCCAAACTCACAAGTATTTATCACCAGGCTGATCCTTGGGTCCGGCATAAGCGTTTAGGTAAAGAGCTGAAATCAGTTAACTCTTTCCGAACATGAAAATAATAGGTCATTTAAAAATATGCTTATTTCTTAGCTAATATATATGTTTGAAACATTTGAACAGTCCAAACATTTTTATTTAGGGCTAAGTGTAAGATGTGTGCAATTTGAAAGAATATTTTTTTAGGAGAACAGGGACTTTTAATGCAAGCTCACCAGTGCTCACGTAGATGCGTGGCTCAGAGCGAGCAAGCAATTCAGTTGATAATTGCTGGGTGAATACGCCAGCGTACTCTCAACGGCTGAAAAATGGTTGATAAATAGGTTTTTGGCGCCCGATTTCAGATTGCGAATACGCGAGCTTCTGATTTTGCTTAAAGAATTAGGCTCATTATATTTACTGTGGCTCTGGTGACAAAACAAAGGGCGTAGAGCCACTAGATGGACAGCCCCAATATAATAATAAATATGCTCTTTAAAGTATATTTAAACTAATACTATTTGATATTCAGTTATAAAGCCAATATTTCACAAAATTGCAATGTTTTCTAATTTTGTGCATCACTCTTAGCTCAAATATATTACCATTCCGGATTTACCAGTAGGGTAAATGTCACTAAATGTATTTTTAATTGGTATGAATACTGCTTAATTTTATTTTTTATATAAGCTGGGAGATATCATTCTACTTATTTATGTTTATTTATGTATTTTTGGCAGCAAGGATATATACTTACTATTTATCCAGCGGTCCATGTATTTTCTTTTTATGTATTTATGCTCTGTTTATATCATGTTTTGTTTTAGAGAAGAAACAGGGTTTATTTTTATCAATCATGTGCTCAGTGTTCCTTGTAGTTCCTCTCTTCTAAACCTAATATATTTAGTTAAACCCAGTCACTAAAATCTCATAATGGTGAACAATGCTTTAATCCTTGCATATACACAAAAAATAGCTGCAAAGAGGCCCCAGGTAATTAAAAGCACTGAGATGTAACTAAAGACAAAAAAAGTGAAAACAAGAACCAAAGTACCTATTTTAACCTAAAAAAGGAAATCTACAATGACTTGGCTGCTACTGTCAAGTAATCAATAAAAATGGCATTAATTTTTTTTGTAAACAAATACATCCATGGTATGTTTTTAAATGGATTAAATGGTATTTATTTAAAATGGACAGAAAATTAAAATCGCATGGGCTGTTAACATTTTCCTGATTGGTTATAATGGATCACTTGCTCTCAAATGCTTTAGTGTTAACCACCACTAGATGATGCTGTATCCCCATGCAAAGTGTGTAACAAACGCATGTCTCCAAGGGCAAGAGTTTGTTACACACTTTACATGAGAATACAACTGGTGTGACAGAAATGTAAACTTAGATTCTTTTAACAATGGATATTTAAGGGGGAAAATGATTTTATAGTCCAGTATAGAAGGTAAGTGTTAATTACACTTTAAAGGCAACCTGTTTGAAAAAAAATCATTATATTATGAAAACTTTAGGCAAACACCAAATATTACTAAAGACATATCTTGAGCTGTTGCCATGGTTTTTCTGCCTTTGATTCTTAATCTTTATAGTTGAGTTCTGTACACTGTTTTCAAAGAAATTTGCAAAAACAACATGTACTGACTTTTAATCTATTTTTAAATGTAATACTGAAGTAAGTGCAGGTTTTGGACTTACTTGTTGCAGAAAAGCCAAAAATTTGTTGCTATTAAGCAAAGTGTGAATTCCACCTTACAGGTGATGAGAGGAGACAACGCTTTCACCTTACTTTATAGTTACCATCCCTGTTACAGTATAGACAGTGCAAAATACAGAGTTTGCATTTATTGCAGCGGTTTCAGTCATTAGTAGTAAGCAAGCATTATTAGAGAAATGTGGCCTATTACTGATAGCATGTGGGCAATGGTTTTAAATAAACAAATTATTACTATTTTAGGCTTTTAATGCCATATAATTTATCCTTATAACAAATGGACTTTTAAGAGGTAAAATATGAATAAACATAAATCTCAAGTGTTGTAAATGTTTTACTATTTGTATCATTGACGCCTTTTGTTGCAGATGTACAATACTGACCTCATGTGGCTAATATTTCTTAACATTAAGTGGTCGTTTTTCATTGGGAAAAATGAATTTTGATCAACAGCCATGCAATGCAAAAACATTTTGCAAAGTTTTAAGTACTAGCTTGCCACTTATCTTCATTATTTTGCGCAATAACTTTATTTATCAGAACAAAAAATATTATAAAAACACCCAAAAGAAAGTTTTATCAATCCAGCTCATGTGCCTAGAAGATTTTAGGGCAGACCTTTGCATTTTCTGCTTGACTGCCAAAGATTTGAAAATGTAGCTCCTTTATCAGTAAAAAATCTATAGCAGAATAAATAAACAACAATTGGTATTAACTGGGAATTAAGGCTTTGTAAAGGGAGGCTAATTTATTGTTATATCAGAGTTGATATATCCACCAGCAACAATAGCAGCAGTGCAACCAACAACACTAGTCACAAAGCTCTATATGTTCTTGTTTTGTAATATTAATGATTTTACAATGTTCAAAAAAGAATAATTGGAACTCTATTTAGGCTATAACCTGCTTGGAATAATATATAAATTGTGAACCTTTAAAAATATACCAAACTCTAGAACAATTTTATGGATTACTAAATTAGTGGTATTAGTCCAATACAGACTTACTGACTCCAAACCAACTTTCCATGTTTACTTTGTACATGCTAACTACTTCCCTTGGAAAATCCTTCCTTCTTATTACACTTTCACCTGTACTGTAAAATTGGAGTAGGGAAATGGTCACATTCATAATAAAAAATAACACCAGTAGGAGTAATGCTACAAATGTTTTCTTTTTGTAACTGATTACTTCTTTATTTTGTGACTGGCATTTTACTTTGGTTTAAAAATGGGTCTGCCATTTCTCAAACCCACAGTAAGGGTAATTTTTTTATCAGAATTTAGCTCACTGATAGGAGGAGAAATTGGTATGAAAAGGAAGGATAATGGGCTTTTTTGGTCACCCAGGATTGCATTGCTACTAAAATTAATTTTAAAAAATGTCTTTTTTTGGGTAAAAATATTTGAGTTCTATAATAATTTATTGAATGACTAAAGTGTGTTATATTTGTAATATTAGTAATACTGGAGTGAGTTACTGCACATGGCACAACCTCATTATATTACATTTACAAACACTTCTTCAGATCTATTTCCCAAATTGGTATTATCTATTAACAAATAGCATTTTTATACATTTTTACACTCTGTTTCCTTGTTACAACACAATTCTGGTATCCTAAAGGTAACATTGGTAGCCTAAATGTTTATACACACGGACAGCCTGAGAGCATGTGCTCTTCTTTAGTTGACACTGTTGAAAAAATCAGAAAATAAATATTTTTATTACAAAAATAATTCATAACGGCAGTAGATACCCTCTGCTATATATGTATCTGTAAATGATTACTATTTGTATTGCAGCTGAACTTTCAGTCTAAAACCAGATCTATTGAATTACCCAATTAAATAATAGGCTGCAGATTCAGGGTTTTTTTGTACTTGAATATCTGTTTCTGAGAAGGAAAACTTTGAAAAAGAAACCAAGACTCAGAGACAGGAACACAAAAAGATAGCTAAAGGCCACCTTTTTCTTAGTGTTGACTGTGGCTTAGAAAACAGCTAGGTTTTTTTACCCCCTATGTGTGCAGACCTAACTACTGTACAAAATCTCATTTTATTAAAGAAAATTAAAGTTGTGACTCATTACCTGCATTAATTGAATATAATAGGAATGTGTGTGTGTTTTTAACACAGTTAAGTTTTAGTTAACTTTTAAAGTTTTAGACTACTAAACAGTTGGGCCATGCATGGCACTGTGACTGCTACTTAAACTATATGCAGACTTTACTCCTTGCATGCCTCGGGGTCACAACACAGCTTTTAAAATAGACTCACACAAAGGAAGCACTTTCACCTTAGGACAGGAATAGCACATAAGGCCAAGATCAATAGGTACAATGATAAAAAAGAAAGCATTTTTAAAAATAAGAATATATTCTCAAGGTTAAATGTGAAGGTAGCTAAAAACACTGGCAAAATTATATTATAACCTAGGGGTGCTTGTGTATGCATGCAAATTCCTCTTGAGCTCCAAGGACCTCTACTATATTCTCATGAAGTCAGTTCTCTTTTTCCATCAACATAATGGACTTTGTGGCTGTACATCAGCGGAGAGGTGTAGGAAGGAGGGGGTCTGGTCAAAGCACTGACTTACTCAAATCAGCATTTAAAAGAAAGATTGCCTCTAGTTTTGAGGGTTCTGGGTTGTATGAGCAGATACTTTTATAACAGATAGCCAGCTTTATCCAGTAATAGGTATAACAAACTGCTCAAAAAACTCTAAATTGTATGTATCTGTACTGTCTGTGTATACTAATACATCTTGTGTTTCCCTTTCAGAAGATAACCTGGTATACAGTCACCAGGGGCATAATAACAACAGATTACTTATTACAGTGCCATGCAATGGGTCACACATCATAACAAGCTGTCATTTGTAATAGGCAAATGTGCCTAAACCAGGAAAACTAAACACATCAACACACTGCAAAAAAAGAAAAAATTAATAATAATAAAAACAATCTGTGGGAATCTGATATTCCCTCAAACATTCTCTAGTGGGAATCAATTACTGCTGCTGAAACCAATGGACCGGGAAGATTCCCAAGGGGGAATGTTTGAAGGAATGTCTGATTCACTGTTTTACAAATAGAGCCCAACACATCACAAGCAGCAGTTCTGGGTGCAACATAACACATTAGACCTGATTTATTAAAGCTCTCCCAGTATGGAGAAGATATACCACCCAGGTTCTTCTATTATAGCATATCTTATTCAGTCTTAGAGAGCTTTAATAAATCAGGCCCATTGAAATCAATGTAAAAAAAGCAAATTGACTTGCTTTTGGTGGTTTTTAAGCTTCATGCATTCATTTTTTTATACAGTTGCACAGGCTTCTCATTTGTGCTAAAAAATGCTTCTTTCTGATTGCTACATACATAGATCGTCTCACAGTGTGCATTAGAAGCTGTCACACATCAGATAGAAACCATCTCATTGGTTGGAGGACATTTCATCTCACATAGCTTTCTACTGCTGCCATTGATCTGTCCTTTTCATTTATTTGATTTCAGTTGTTTTAATAAAAAGAATTTAGCATCTTATCTATATAGGAACTCCCACTTCTTTAGACTGACACCCACCTATCAAGTCTTCTCAAGGGTTCAGAGTTTTTAGGATGAGTACTGTGATGTTTTCAGACAAAGCATGACCTGTGGAAAGACCTTAACAAGGACATGCTTTGCCTTCATTGCATAGCAAGCACATGGACCAAGTAATGATACTGGATCTAAAATCAGATCAGATAATTTCCATCCTCCTCCTATTACGATTATCTCACTGATTTTCTTTGAAGTCTGCAAACAACTGAATAGGACCTAAATCCATTCCTTGCCTTGAGATTCATCTTTGTTACCACTTTAAACGATCTTAGATACAAGAATAGCATATTTTCTTTTATTGTTATGTGATCATAATGTAAGTGTACTCTGCCACCAAATACATACCAGTATATGTAGATCAGAAGCAGATAAGAATTTACAAAACATTTGTGTTAGTAATTTAGCAATTGTTACAGTTTAGACATTTTCATACAATAAAACTTGCTCTTTACTTTTAATTATCACTCTTTACTTTCGGATATCAATAGATAAAGAGATGCCACCTGAAAAGATGCATGATTTTGATGCAAATATTGTGTGATTAATTGAAAATTTTTTTTCAGGATTTTTCTATTGCCATAGTAACAAGTTACTGTGTTAAAAGTAAAAAAAAAAGCATACCTCTGTTACATTTTGGTTCTTGTATACTGATTTATTATCAGTTGAAATCTTTTGGTTGCCCTGCTCTAAAGCATATTGAAAGAGAGGACTGTAGCTAGCGGGGAATTAGGTCAGCATAAGGCCACAAGACCAGATGCTAGAGTTGAGTATGGAGGTCTAAAGGGTTAAGGCGGTAAGTAAATCTGTACAAAGCATTGGTCAGATCACATCTGGAATATGCAGTCCAGGTTTGGGCACCAGTTCACAAAAAGGACATTGTGGAATTGGAGGGAGTGTAGAGAAGGGACTCTAAATTAATAAAAGGAATGGCGGAGCTTAGCTATGAGGAGAGATTAGCTGAACTGAACCTATTCTCCCTTGAGAAGAGACACTTAAAGGGGGATATGATCACCCTGTATTAATATATAAACGGTCCATATAGAGAACTCTCTTCCCCATTATTTACTTTGAGATCATTACAAAGAACAAAAGGGCACTCTTTGCGTCTGGAGGAAAAGAAGTTTAAGCTCCAGATAAGGAAGGGATTCTTCACTGTAAGGTCTGGGAAAAGTAGTTTGCAGCTGGTGGTAGTTTGCAGCTGGGAACATAAGTTATGATAGGTGTCCCTCGATGCCAATGTGATATGCTGAGCAATGCTTTAGAGCGCTCGCCACTCAAAATACTGCTTTTGGGGTGAGGCTGTTATTGTAATGTTGTTATTTGTTAAGGAGGTTTTTGTTGTTTTAGAGTTAATTATGTTATTATGGTTATTTATTAAGTTATTGTGATTTAAAAGAAGTGGCCGTTACAGACAATTTTTCCAAAAAAGGTTTCATGAGTGTTATTATAAAAAGAGAAAGAGAAAGTGGTCATGATGATGTGGTATATGTAAGAGAGGTGGCCAGCATTCTAGCTTCCTGGGTCAAAGGTTTTTACAATGAAATGTGGTGGTTTGCTTTGGATCCCAATGATACCTTGCAAGGTCCCAAGTAGAACTGATAACTTGCAGGATCATAGATACTACTTATAAATTTGCAGGGCTCCAGATACAACTGATAACTCGCAGGGTCCCAAGTACACTGAAAACGTGCAGGGTCCCAGTTACAACCTATAACATGCAGGGCCCCAGATACCACTGACAACTCACAGCAGCCCAGGTACCATTGATAACTTGTAGGGTTAGATAGAAATCCTAACCCATCGAAGATGGTTAGGATCGTATCCCCTAAGGTTTAATGGTATCTATACTGGACAGTATTATTAGATAAAGTAATATATTACTGCAAGGGGTAAGTTCTACATTTATTTGGGTAGATTATAAAAAGGATTTATAGCTTAATGTATTATTCAAGCCTGGGGCTTGTGCAGCTTGGAGGTTGAGTATCTGTTTGGTTATGTATTCTAATAGTAGAAGTTTTTTTATCCAAATTCCCTCCACGGGGGTTATCAGGTACATGTTCTAAGCCAAAGAATTGTAGTGCTTTGGTGTCAAATAAATGTCTAGTACCTATGTGATGACATATAGGTGTGATAACTCTCCCTACTGTAATGGAGTATATGTGTTTGTAGATTTGCTTTTTAACCTCCCTAGCGGTAACCCCAAGTTACTCGGGGTAGAAAAAACTTGCTAAAAGTGGTAACCCCGAATCACACTCGGTGTAGGTAAAGCAGCGTTAATAATGATAAATAAAGTCGTACCTTATCGGCCGGCGTCCTCCTCCATTCTGCTTCTGCGATCCCATCTTCCTGAAGGCTCCTCTCTTCCTGTCTTCCCCCTGCAACAGCGTCTCTGTACTGATGAGTCACCGGAGGAGTTCCTGGTGACATCTGTGCGGGTGTTGCTGGTGGGCGTGGCCAGCAGGAAATTCAAATTTTTTGTTTTGGATTCAATACAAATAACTGTATTGAATCCAATACAATGTAGCCAGTATCTTTCTGACCGTTGGAGTGGGAGATACACTGTTACAGTGCACTGCCTACCTGCCAATACATTTGATTACTGACCTCTGCCTGATCTTTTGACCATTTCTCTGCCTGCCGCCTGCCCTGACCTCTGCCTGGACTTTGCCCACTTCTTTGCCTGCCGCCTGCCCTGACCTCTGCCTGGATTCTGACATTTTTGCCTGCTGCCAGCCCTGACCTCTGCCATGGCATCCAAAAGGCGTCTCTCAAGTCAAGCTGCATATGAACAACTTGCAGACAGCTAAAGCGACTTGGAATCCCAAGTAGAGTCAAGTGACAGTGATTACCCTGGAAACCTGTCATCGGACACAGAAAGTGACAGCAATTCAGACATTGAGGATAGTGACATCCGCATCTGGTGCTCTATTGATATCAGTCAGCCTCAGCCAGTGCCCCCAAGATTCCTATTCACTGGGGAGGCTGGTCTGAAAGTAGAGGTGGAGCACAACACCCTGGCATACCTGGAGCTATTTCTGAATGACAAAACCATACAAAAAATTGTTGAGGAAACCAACAGGTACGCCAAGCAACAGTTAGCTGCCACATCCAGCAGGTTTTCCAGGACCAAAAAATGGGAACCTGTCACTGAAAAGGACATTTGGCTGTTTCTGGGCCTAATTATTCTGCAGGGAGTGGTGGGGAAGCCCCCGCAGAAGTGGTATTGGTCCACTAATAGGCTCATCGCTACCCCTTTTTTTGGAACAGTCATGTCTGAATACCGTTTTTGCCTAATAATGAAGTTTCTACATTTTTCAAATAAAGCTTAAGCTGAAAAAAATCTGGGAGTTGTATCAGATATTGTTGGAGAACTTCAGAGACAGCTATGTCCCCCAAAGAGAAGTAAGCATAGACCAAAGTCTAATGGCCTACAAGGGGCGGCCCAGCTGGATCCAATATATTGCATCTAAGAGGGCCAGATTTGGAGTCAAGTCCTTCATGCTGTGTGAATCAGCAACAGGGTACATATGGAACACCCTCATTTACACCGGGAGAGGCACAAAATTTAGCCCCAGATTCAACAGCTATGGAGTGGCGACATCATCTGTGCTGTCACTAATGGAGCCATCGCTGAATCAAGGATATAGAGAAATAGTTGCCTGGCAAAAAGAAAAATGATGGCCCTGCGATGGCATGACAAAAAAGATGTGTGCCTTTTGAGCACTGTACACAACACCGCCACTGCTATGGCTAGAACAAGAGGAGGGAAAGACATTTTGACATTTTTGACATTAATGACTTTTTATTCTGCTGTTAGCAAACAACAGAGAAAATATTATAAAAAAAATGTTTAGGCATCTGGTGGAACAATGTCTTTGGAATGCTTTCATTCTTTTCAAAGCAAAGAATGACAGGCCTGTACTTCATCATGATTTTATCTGGCAAATTTGTGAGGCCATATGTCTAAAATATCAAAGACAGAAACGAATAGAGTTGGACGTCGTGCTACCACGGTGGTGAACCCAGAACGCCTGACCGCTTGCCACTTTATGGACCACATACCACCAAGCGCAAGAAAAGAAGCGCCAACAAGGATGTGCGTGGTGTGTTGCGCACAAATAAGAAAGGAAACCCGGTTCTACTGCCCGGATTGTGATTTGGACTCTGTGCTGTCCCTTGTTTAAAAATATATTGTTGTTGATTAGTTTAAGAGAAAAATCATAAAAACCTCAGATTTTGGTGTTTTTTATTTAAAGTTTATTAATAAATGTAATTATTATTATTATGACATGATTTTGAGTTTGAGTTTCAAACTTTATTTTACTTTTGTTTGGACATATTCTGGTGAGTTATGCCTAAGAATTACAGGCCTACAATGAAAATAATTTTTCATGAAAAAAATGTACCGCTTTTTGACATAAAAATCCAGAAAGAAATGAACTGCTAGGGAGGTTAAATGGTCATTTTGTTTTGCCAACATAGAATGATGCATATGTGCAAGTATTAGATATATACATATTTAAGCTTTACATACCAACAGTAACATCTTTAGACACTTTTATATCTATATAAAAAATCTGAACATTTTGCAAACTTCCATCTATACAGATTCAAACAACAGTCCTATCCTGATCCAGACCTAGGTGACAACACTCCTTGCATCCTTATTCTGACCCCATTTAATGAGTCAACATACATTTTTTTTCCTAAATTTACCATGAATTCTTAAGTATTCTCATAGCCTAGAAAACTTTATATAAATCACATTTTCCATGCCTTTTATGTATCCCTCTCAACAGACTTGTAACCCCAAGTCTCTGGCTCAATTAGCTGGACAATTTTAAACCCAATACGTTGGATGACTTGACTGAATCCATTTCTGTAAAGATTACAGCCTATACATGTAACCATAAAGTGTAATGTATCAATGCTTCTACAACAACCTAGAGGTAAAAACTTGTCATATGTACAAATTGACATTAATTTTAGTTCTCTTGCAATAATGCAAATAAGTAGCATAAGCTCCAATTGATATTCTATTAGCATCTTCAACCGGAATTCCATTTTAAATCCACCAATACTATCATTGGTCATTTCTGAAATGTAAGTATAAGACCCACATAGATTTGTTCCTATACTTTACTTATTGTACCTATACTTTTTCAAAAACCACTACTAGCAACAATGTAAATTTCAATATATATATATATATATATATATATATATATATCCTCACATTAAATGTAGTATTATGTGCAAAAATAAAGTATTATATTAAAGTAATTGTATGTATCTTCACTATAATAACCTGTACCTTTCAATGTACACTATTATATATGTATAGGCCATTATTTGTATACAGTTTTGTACCCCTGAAGAAGCCAAACCGTATATTTTTATAGCATTTGTTATTCCAACCCTGACTGTTAACAGAACTGGAGATGCACCTAATCTTGATGTTTTGAATAATTATGCATGAATCTGAAATATGTCAATACATAAATAACTTTAAATGACTCTGAGCCTCTAACCTCTTTCTTTCCCTCTCACACTACTTATTCTTATTTGCATTTTTAAAGAGGGTTGCTCACACTTACACTCTTTGGGAAAGAGGAAGATTTTCTACTAAAAGTTTGATGAATGAATGATAAAAGCACATTTATCAATGCATTTTCTGTCCACATAACAGAATTGTTACATATGGATGGGGAGAGATTCATTTATCCTGTGTAAGCTATGGGTTATAACATGGAACTTACATGTGGCTTCTTCAAAAGTGTAGGTATAAGCTGGATTTCATCAAAGCCAGCAAGAAGGGTTTCTACAAATAACACCAAAGGTAAAATAATATTTCTTGTGCTTTTATTTTACAATAAAGCAAAACAAAAAAAAATATTTTTAGCAAATAATTTGACTTGACAGTTTTGTTTTAATTTTATGGACCACATTAAGCAAATATTATAATGAACAAAATAATGCAATAATAAAATTATTTAATTCTGCTTCTGTTTCACACTGCATTGCTTCTAACTTAAACTTATAGTATAATTAAAAATGTTTGATGTTGTATTAAACAGATTGTATTTCTAAACACAATATTAAAAAAAACAAGATTAAAAATCATTAAAATCCTATGCATGTGTTAAAAATGGCAATTGAACAAAAATCCTCAAATAAATCCTAATGTAAAAGCAATAAACACAGTACCATATAATGTACTGAAACGTAGATGGAATTCAACAAAAGCAAACAAAAGTGATGAGTGGAAAAAATGTTGTTTAAATAACATTTATAGTGAGTCAGTTGGTGAACATAAATTGCTGTTTTACAATCACTGAACCAGATATGGTAAAAACTGACTTAATTTAAAACTGATATTCTGGAAAACAGAGAGCAGAAAGCAAGGCAGAAATCTAATGATAGGCTCTTACATTCCCATCTGCTTGGAAAAGCAGGGAGACAATACAGGTGCAGCAGACACACCTGACAGAGCAAGAGAATGCTGAAAATTTTAAAAGAAAGTATTACAGCATGATCATAAATTGGAGTCAATGCAGACTAAGCATTTCATTAATGCAATGCAATATTATGTGTTAAGACTTTCTGTGGTCAAGTAGTCTGCTCTAAATGGGCTAACTGTGCACCTCACACTAAAACCCTTTATTTAATGCAAAACATGAATATGCACAGGTAGTGAACATCCATAAATAGTTTTGCACCAAAACAGGTGTGTTGGTGTAAATAGCACCACAATGCACCCCAGAACCCCAGAGTGTGTTAGGTGTCCCTAGTAAAAACCTAGACAACCTTACACATGTTGTGACTATGGGCATTAAACTATTGAAATAATTTTACAGGCAGTAAAAGAGGTTTAAAGTGACTATTGAATATATGGCAACGACCAGGTCAGTGCAATATGAACTGATAAATTAGATGTTTTTTGGCCACAGTAAAAGTAGATATGTTTGGAACAAACTCAAGACAGCATTTTGGAAAAAAAAAATTATACCAACTGTGAAGCATGAATATGAAAATGTTGGTCTCGTTAACGTAGAACCTCATCGATCTTCAACCAAAATTCAGGTTTCAACATGCCAACCACCTTCCCCATAAGGCTTTAGTGAGTGAATAAAAAAAAGGGCAGAAGACTCAGGAAACCTACTTTGTGTTACTTCCCCCACCTCCTAGATTGTAAGCTCTTCTGGGTAGGGTCCTCTTCTCCTCCTGTGCCACTGTCTGTGTCTGTCTGTCATTTGCAACCCCTATTTAATGTACAGGTAGTCCCCCAGTTAAGAACATCCGACATACTGACGACTCCTAGATACAAACGGGGCTTCCCTGCTTGCTCATGTGCAGGATAGAGACTTGATAGGGGGATAGGGCAGTTTGCATGACTTCCTCAATGTCTAGGCGCAATAAAGATTTTTTTTTTTGTTTGTGATTACCTCACAGTGATTTTATACAGAATTTAATACAGAAACTGACACCAAACATCTGTCCTAATTACATTAATAAAACATAAAATGTACCTGTTCCGACTTACTTACGAATTCAACTTAAATTTAACTTAAAAACAAACCTACAGTCCCTATCTGGTATGTAACCCGGGGACTACCTGTAGAGCGCTGCGTAATATGTTGGTGCTATAAAAATTCTGTTTATTAATAATAATAGTAATAATAATAATAGTAATAATAATAATGATGATAATAATAATAATAATACTGGAGATGTGTGCGGGTGACATCATCATGCCAGCAAAATGAAAGTGTTTCCACCAGGGGAGTCCGTCTGTGGAGGAGGTGGACCTTAGAGAAACTCAATATGTGTTTGTATGATAGTAACAAAGACACTGGTTTACCAATATTTGAATTCTCTTTTACTGCTTTAGTAACTGGAAGTTGTGTTGGCACTGAATGGATAAAAGAGTCATCTGTGGTATTATTTAGTCCTTTGTCCCTTTTACAAGGAATTTTATTATCAAGTAAGTTCCCATGCCTTTCACTCCTTAAATTCCTTTTGAATCCCACAGCATTTCTTTCATTATGACATTATCTCAATTTCCTTTCAGTTTTTACTATGCAATAACCAGGGGTAAACATAGGGATGCACAATGTGTGCCACTGCAGGAGGGCACTGGACTCTTCTTAGCCAACAGGAGTTCCCACAGGGTCCCCAAGTCAGTTCTGCACAGGGGCCTGCTGTTGGCTATATACATCACATGCCATAACCTATTACATATACTTTTTTTTTTTCAGGACACATAAGGCTTTTATTTGGTAGCAGATTTAGACACATATACTTTTGTTTCCTAGTTTTTTTTGTAATCAATACTTTTTTATATATTTGATAAATAATACCTATTTGTATATATAAAGAATGTAAAGAAATAAATAACATTCCTGTATTTTTCCCCACCTTCCAAGTGTTAAATAAATTTATACAACCCCATATATGTACCACTAAATGTATTCATCTGTTGATTAAAATGATAAAGCATTGTTTGAACTTTATGTAATATACTGGAATCATAAAGCGCGAACCCAATGTATGCATTCTAGTTTAGCAGGTCTTTATTTCCCTTTTGATGCTATGTTGTGATGAACGATAAATAAACTATTTGTGTACATTGTTAATGTTACATTAACATAAAATTAGGTGGAATTAACAAGGGAATGTACTAGCACAATTGATACTTATTCATAAGGTTACAATATGTATTTGAATGTCAGTCTGACTACAGCAATAATTTACCTTGACCAATGAGTCTATCCATTGTATACAATGTATTAGAACAGAGCAATTTTTTGGGGCAATCGCAGAGACGGTGGTCCTGATTTAAAGCTCTCCAAGGCTGGGGAGGATACAATTTCAACAGTGAAGCTGGCTATTCCAGCTAACCTGGAATGGATCTGTTCCAGGATTTAAAACATTTGCTGGCAAATGATTTTGAAGAAATCCATTCCAGGGTTACTGGATCACCCAGCTTCACTGTTGAAAGTGTATCCTCTCCAGCCTTGGAGAGCTTTAATAAAGACCAGTGTATATTGGCAGCATATGTTTGCCTGTGGGTTTTTTTTCTTGTTTCTTTGAAAACTAGCTTGGTCTACATACTGCCGCAGCAACCCAATCTACATTGCTGCAGTTTACATAAAAAGCTTTTTTAGTTACTATGATCTGTGACAACAGTGATAATTCTGCTGTCTCCTAATGGATATTTTAGGAGGATATAGTGGCTGTAATGGTGGCTAGGTAATCTACTACACTACATGGCTTGGCATGACCATACTGATCCAAATCAAGTAGACGTGATCTGCCACAGCATGGTGCATCCAGACCACCACTTTGATTACAGCACCAATGTGCAGAAACCCTGCCTCTCCCACTATTCCCTGCCTCACATTTTTTCATTTTTGGGGGGCGTATTAGGAAGTATAGCTAACTGTTCTTATCAACTACGGCAATGAGGGAACTAATTAAATGGTTTTAACTGCAACTGTATTAAAAGACCTGCTGCAAATAAAAGGCAGTAGCACAATTCATGTGCACTAGCAACAACTGTAAGTTAGTACCCAGCTTAAAGCGGAACTAAACTGAAAACAAAAAAATGACACTTAACTTTAATCCCGCAGATGGTGCTGGACCTTTCACTTGATCCAGTCCTCCGTCATCCCAGAATTTCTCTGCCTCCCAGTGCCGAAGAAGGGCTAGGCACTGTCATCTACTCTCTTGTGATCCATCTTTTTCTCTTCTTCTCAGGGCATCACCCAATTTCACAGGTGCGAGATCAGGTGACGTACCTGCTGTAAAGGGGAAGAAAAAAGAGAGCCGATCTCACTACCTATGCATGAGATCAGCATCTCTTTCCATTAGTAGAGCACCCAGAGCCTCCCAGGATGTGTGACGTTAGGTATCCCGGGAGGCTCTGTGCTCCACCTTTTTTGTTGCACAGATCATTCAAATCATGTGCAAATTATATTATATAAATCATGTGTACATTTTTTCGTGAGAAGATGGTCTTTGTGATTGAATATATTGTTTTTGTTTATCAAATTTGTATACAAGTTTATATATTTGTTTATTGAGAAAGTATTATCAAAAATTCAATAGGTCTAAAAGTTTTTTTCCAGAAGAAGTGGATAATAAATCCATGAAATGTGTCGAAAGACAACCAATGAAAACCATTCAACTATTATAAAAGTTTTAGCGCTGTTTGTTTTTAAATATTACTGTATTTTTAGGAATGTTGGTGGTGTGTATGTTAAAGTAATTCAAGACAGGATGGAAAGAAATATCTACTAGTTTTTCATATGTCACACAACCTAGACACAGGAAAGTTGGGTGGATTTTCCTTAAGCTGTTCCCTAATCTGAAGTCTTTTTTTCTTATTACAAATTCCTCTTTCCCTTATTCAGAAGTGTATGTATCTTCAGGTTTACTTGAAATCTAATAATGTAAAAAGGTAAATCCTTCATCACCTTGAAAACCCAATAGCGAGCAGAAGCTTTCTACAAGTTTGGATAATTGAGTTTTTTTTTTTTTAGTAAAGATTCTCAATTTAGTATTTTTTTCCTTTTTTAGCTGTCTTGTCCTGTTGGCAACTAAATCTCCAACAGAGTCATATATAGCAAAATAATGCTATCGGGGCTCTATCTTTTCTATATTATATTAGATAGTAGCATTTTTAATGCATGTCCTCTCTGAAGATTTACCATGTGGCAGGAAATGAGTGAAAATCTTCCCAGAGTTCCATACTTATTGACAGAAATTCTCCCTGCAATCTATAACTAAAAAAAACAAATGGGAGCTTTGCTTTAATTCTGAGATCCAGGGAAAAGGAACAACGGGGTGCAGCTCGTTCATTCTCCTTCCTCCCTCTCCATAAAGCAGAATAGTTGGAAATGTTAAAAACAATGGTGAAAGATCCTTTCCAACGACAAAAATCTAACGTGTGTACACAGTTTTACTAGCTTTCTCCCCCAATGCTTCTTCTTTTCAGTGTTCCATTCATTGCATGCCTGATGTCTTCACTTACAATGCTAGGATCCAATTACAACCTAAAGCACAGAAAGAAAGGGTTGAGTACCAGCTGCTGCAAGAGATAAGGTGAGTTCAACTATTTATTTAGGTTTCCCTAGATGAAAAAAGCCCTAAAACTTTGCAGTGAAAGAAAGGCCAGCTGTAAAGAAAGTTTTGACTTTTTTCTGGAGTTAAGCTACGTACACATTTCCAATTATTATCGTTGGTAAACGAACGACGAACGATCCTGCACGATATCTGCGAACGATCGCATAGCACCGATCCTGTACATGCAGATAACTGCAGATAACGACACGATCGTTCTCAGATATTGTACACACAATAGATCCGATCGTTGGACGATCGTTGGACGATACAGGAAGTGAGCGAACGTCTGTTTGTCGCACATGCTCAGACCATGAACGATCACTGAACGACCGTACACACGATAGATGGTAAACGATCGTCGTCCAATCCGATCCGCCGGTCCGGTCGTTCATTTCCAGCGACTATTCTCGTTCGTCTGCGTCGTTGGTTACTTTTTTTATGAACGATTTTTGCCCAATCGATCGTTCGTCGTTCGTTTCCAACGATAAAAATTGGAAGTGTGTACGCAGCTTTAGGCTTTAAGACCCTAAATAATTATATTCAAGAACTGTATTCAGTAATACTCCTGGATAATTTGGTGAACAAAACCTAGACTAAATAATGTTACTCATGTGTACAAAATATGACTAGGTATGTTATATTTCAACATTGAAGGATTTGTATAATACACAACTGTTAATATGTTGTGGAGGATTCTGCTCAAAATGAATTAGCTCAAATCAACCAATGAGACTGAAGAGTGCTGAATGAGAGATTAATGCTGATAGATTCTCACGGTTACTGCACTTTGATATTAGCTTTTTTTTTTTTTTTTTTTTTAAGACTGCAAATTGTATTAGAACATGACTGCAAAAATGAAATAAGTATGGTCTCCTTAGGCAAGATCACTTTAAATTTTATAAGATAACTATTTCAAAAGGTAAGGTTTGTCAGGATAACTTCTTGATTGATTTTTGAGAATTTAAGTTGCATGCTTTTAGTGGCCATTTAGATTAGTATGTAGAAGCTTTAGAGATGACGGAACATCAGAGATTATTTTGCATGCAGCCTACAAGCCAAGATTGCTAAGGAAAAGAGCTAATTTGGAACCCATCCGTTACAATGACAAATTGCTCCTTCTCATGTCTGTGATTGCCATATCATTATACATCAATACCAACACACAGTCTCTAATTGAAACAGACTGTCAGACTATATTCCATTCTCATGCAGTCAAACTATTCTGAAAAGTATAAGAGTGAATATCCCACAAGAAACATCATCCCGAATAAATGTATTGCCATTAGAGCATGTTAAATTAAACCTGTAATTGGTTTACACAGTTACATTAGGTTCAGGGTATTAAAGCTTCCCCTGTGGCTGCTGGGACTGACGTATTAGGTTAGGGCTGGGGGTTAAATGTTAAAGATTAAGTGTAATGGGTTGGAGTAACAGTTTATCATTTTAGGGGACAGGTTTAGTGTTCAGGTATGGGAGGCTTCAATGTTTCATTTAGGCTGTCTCAAAATTTTTACCTATGGGGAATGTCTAAAATTACTGAAGTATCATGAAACCCATACTAAATCCAATTTTTTGGAGGGTAGATAACCATTTTATGTAAGGCTAAAATTATCTTCTTTTTCTTACGTCTAAATTATTTTTTAAAAAAGGGGAAGCCCCTACCTACCCTTTCTGAATGGGAGCCGAGAGCCTCCTGGGTTACATATGTCCCATATACCAGGAGGCTTCAGGCTGCTCCTTCTTAATATTGGGCGTGCGTAGATGGGGCTTTTTACTGCAATGGGAAAAAAAGTTCTGATCTCACACATGTGCAGTGAGATCGGCACTCTTTTTTTCCTATTTTCAGCAGGCTATGTCTCGCGCCCACACAGTGCGATATCGGGTGGTGTAACCAGGAGAGGATCGAAGATTGCAAAAGATGGCGGCCCCTGGTGCTTCTCAAGCGCTGGCATGCAGGAAGATTCTAGGATGATGTAGGGCTGAATCGAGGACAGCTACGGAGGGATCGAGGGATCTCCAGGGGTAATGGTAAGTGGGTTTTTATTTTATGCTTAGTTCCACTTTTAATTGGTGGCCAGTGGAAATTATGCCTTTTGTAAAGTAATGGCTACCATCTAATACTACCTTTATAGCACCTAAAATAGCATTAGAATTATGCAGCATGATTCAGGTATCATAACAGAGAAGGTCAGTCAAGCACAGTGCAGGGAACCCCTAGCAACTTCTGGAGGAACCCTGGGTTACACAGAGCTCTACTTAAAAATGGCTGGGTTAATTAGACCTTCTAATAAAAGAACTCCAAATTGTACTGAGCAAATAATACTATCCTAACAAACTGTACAACTTCATCGTAACTGCTATACTGTAGTTGCCAAAACAGTTTATCTTGCCTCAAGTAGATGCTGAAGAAGATGCTGTTGGAGTTCCTTGGACTCTTGGAATAACTGAAGTATGTCTGCCTTGTAGTATCATATTTGGTGTTACTAGTTAACATTTTACTGATACCATTGTGCCTCAAACACATAGCATTGAAAATATGCTTGAAAAGAGAAATAAGAAAATAAAAAGCAAAGCAGATCCAAGATTATGGATTGCCACAAGCCATATGAGCAGACAACGTTGTGTTTATCTTTCACTAAAGTTGTAAGTTTGGGTTTTATGTAGCCTCAGGGACTAGTTTATGTCTAGTTTACCTTAAAGGTACCCTTAAACTCACTATACATGTTCAACTGATTGTCCAATCTACTGAAGATCTCCTAACAATTGTGCAGTGCAAAGTCCTGTGTGATGTAGATTGGTTTGATAGTTTACATAGATCCTCATATTATATAGTTTTGGTAAATCTAAATTTGATTCATAGAGATTTTGATACTTTGGTAAAACTTGGTCTTTGGAGAATAGATTAATGATCAAACACATCTAAGCATCTAATCGGCAGCTTACAACCAGGCCTGGAAGAGGATATCTTCTACTACCGTCTTACTTTGCTGGGTTTTGACAGATGACATTACATCGTTAAGAGCCAGGAAGAGGAAGACAATGGTAGAAGATCCCCTCTGGGACTCTGTTCAACAGGGTACGGCCAAGGGTTATGGAGTATGTTTCTATAGACCATCTGACCTATAGGTGCCTGGTCTCAATTGAGACCTCTGCAACCCTTTATTCTTAGACCTTGGAAAATCCCCCTTTTTTTTTACTTTACCTATAAACCTCACTTTCATTCATCATTCAGCCTATTCTTCATCCTCTTAGCACTGAAAAGCCATCACACTGAAAAAATGAAAGAATAGTTGTCAAATTCTCCATATTTTAATTCTTTACTTATAATGCCAGACGAACATATCAGAATTTTTTGTTGACTTATAATTTTTATTTAGAATTTATTTCGATTTCTGTGATATGACATAGTAATTAGTAATAACAGACTGACATTTCAATATGTGGATGTCTCAATTGCAGTTGCTAAAAGTCTCTGGCCTTGCAATAACAGATAAAACCACAAGTTGTTGTGTGAGCTATGGATGCAGAATGCAATATTGTGAGGAACTATAGCTGAATGCATTGTGAATTGTAACTCGCTTCACTGCAACTTATAATGTATATTTTAGCAGATCTGGAGAGCTATCAAAAGTAAAAAATCATTGATCATAAGTTTTAAAATGATAACAGACTGCTCAGCAAAAGAATTTAAGTTGCCTTACTCAGAGCTGACACATTCTTGTAATCGCAAAATGCTTTCATATTGAAATCTGACTATTTAAAAAAAGTTCTTTGATGGCCTACAAAGGCACTGTAGAATATCAGAAAAACTAGGCCCTTTGCTGTGTTCTTTAGTCATCCATTAACTTAATAATATGAAGAAAGCATGAACAAAATTTGTAGAATAAGCAAAAAAAGATTAGCAGCACTGATATAAATGGGATGACACAGATCTATCACTTTAGTTGGATTATCTTCAAATGGATGTCTTGGGAGTTGTTTGAAAGAAAAGAGCAGCAAAAAGAGAATTATACTGTTGTAAATGATGCCTGCCCTTCAGTGTAGAACAAGAGAGGGCCTAACATACAGTCTTATCTAACAACGGGATCATACTGCCCAACCAAACATTTACCATACCAAAAAACACAACTAATGCCATAATGTTATGCTTTGTGTTGGATCATTTACAGGAAGTAAAATAGTAAAAGTAATTTTGTACAGAAAATTAAACTGTTTAATGAAAACATGTTTCTTCTCCTATTTAGGCCTGTAGGCTTTTATCACTGTTAGAAGGTACGGGGAAACCTGATGCTTCTGTCATCCAATCAGGGAAACACCAACAACACCATGCACAACTCCATCCATTTAATTATACTTTAATTGATTTTGCTAGGTGAAGAGCCTACATTCCTTTAGTAACTCAACCATAGTGTCTCTTGGTAGTCCACTTACTTAATCATGCTCCCTTGAAACCCCTTCTCTTATGTGTTAATGGAACAGGGGTCCAGGTATGGTGGGCAGATGAGAAAGGAGTCCCATAACTGTCCCCGTTCCTTTGCGGGTGCCACCATCTTCTTTATTCTTCCCTTCCATGGTTCATTCTTCAGCCATCTTTACTGGCCATGTTGGGATGACGTTCCAGCAGCAGCAGGGGAAGCCAGGATGGGTCAGCAATTGTTTGACCGAAGAGGATGATGATTAGGCAGGTAAGAATACTTATGAACATCATTCCCTTTCTGCAATAAAGCTCCCAGATTTCCCAGAGTAACTTTAGCTTTACCTTAGGAGTTTCAAAACTAGGCATCCCACACACATTTCTGCATACTAACTAGGTAATAACTAGTGATGGAATATAATTTACATGTCAGTAATAAAATAGCATATGTAAGACACAGGGTCATTTTAAGCTTTTAAACAGATCTAAAAAGTAGTGCTATTTAGTCTGTGCAGCCTTCAGAGTAGAATGACATATTCAACACTTTTTGGAAGAGATGTGGGAGGTTAGGCAGTGCTATGACATGATTTGTTCTATTTTATATCGCAACCTGTAACATTGCTTCTTTTTCATGTCTTTTTGATAGGAACCATCACTTCAACAACAAGACATAACACATTTTAAGATGCTTTAAAAAGATGAAAGAATAGAATGTGTGTTGTATTCTATGAATAGCTGCCAAGACATGCTGTTCTATGGAGCTAATTCTGTAAACATGAAGAGGCAGATACAGTATATTATTTCACTGTTGGCTTATCATTCATTGCATCAGCTCCAAAATTATTTTATTTTGTATTTCTTGCACCCCCTTCTGTCATCCCATTGCCTTGCTATCTGGGAAATATTTTTTAAAAATTTTACCATTACATGATAAAAAAATATTTATCCAAAGTTTTTTGCTCTTTTGTAAAACAGGTTTAAGATTTATTTACCTTTACAGGTGACCTTAAATTTGAAACGTTTGCTTTCATGCTATGGATTTTTCAGCAAAACACACGTACATTATTATGTGTACAATAATGCATTTTTGACATTTTTGATAATTTGAAGCTTTCTGTAAATAGGAAAGTTAATAGGAGTCCATTTCTGATTTACATGGGGGGGGGGGGGGTAAATTTGTTGTAGGCCAATTCTAGGCAAATTCTATTATGTGAATGTCCCAACTCGTAACACCAATTCTGATTTTTCTGGTTCTACGACAGCCAAATCAACCATAATGCATGGGAGGACCATTAAATGTCTGCTGAACATAGTGCTAGGGCAGTAGAAATCCATAGTTCTCAACATGCTAAATAACCCTATGTCTATATCAGCATAATTTTGATACCGTTCAGTGGTTATATAACTGGACTGACTAATATTCTGGTCTAACTTGTTTTTAACCTGAATCTAAGCATCAACACTATTCAACAATACAATTAAAATATAAAAAGATATGTCCTCCCTAAAAAATAATATAGCAAACTTAGTAACAAATGAGCAAAGTGGCAACATGATTGGGCAAGCCACAAAATGTAATATAAAAACTCATAGATGTTAAAATAAATCATCATATGCAATATAGGTTTGGTTAGAGTTCCAGTTGGATACTTAAATCTTTTGACCTTTTGCTGCAGAGCTACCAGCAGAGAAAAGGAGGGGGTTACACAATAAGTGTAAGTAGTAGTTTGGTAGATCTCCAGATCATAAAGTGCACTCTAACACAGATGGACATAATCAAAATCTGAGAGTACGGGTGAGTGAACCATAGGGATATAAGGTAATTATTTTCAGTTGGAAAATGAGTCAGCAGAGCTGGTTATGAAGGATATCAGAATAGTCACATTTAAAAAGAAAACTGTTACTGTCTTTAAAGAGTGACAAGAGATAGCTATTAACCTAAGGTTGTAAACTGTATATTTAAAACAGGCATTTAAAAAATAGTAATGAAAAATCTATTACTTAGTTCTGGTTCTAATGGCAAAGGTCACATGTTCTGTACAAGCAATATACATTGTGGCATAGAAGACAGCATGCAGTCCTTTTTTCTTTATTGATCATAGTGTCATTCACTCTCTTGTAAGGGAAGATGGAACAAAAAAAAGAGAAGAGGTATTGTATTGCAGAGAGCATGAAAAAAGTCTAATTTGAACTTAGTAGCCGTGTATTACATAATGTTTTATTGTTGAAGATCCTCGCATTTTTGTCTAGACTTTTGTATTCATTCTAACTCTGTGAATAGGTAGAGAAGTTGAAAAACAATTTCAAATAAAAAAAAAAAACTTTTCTGCTTTTCTAAAAAAAGTTAATTTATATTGTCTTTAACTTTGTACCAGTTATAGTGGATAGCAATTCAACAACGTAATGCTTGTCACACTTGGAGAGATGGTGCCACTAGGGGGAGCCATGGCTTACACAGAAATGGTGTGAGCGCTAGGAAGGGCCAAGGTGAGAATCTAAGCAGTAATCATGTCTTCTCCAGAGCCTCTATTGGTGAGCATGTTGCGCTGCTGGTTAATGCCAGGTTGTGGTCCTTGGGCACACTAGGATGGGCAGGATGATGCATGTTACCAAATCACTAGGCAGAATAATTGTCAACGAACGCCGGGGTCCAGGCAGGCAGCAAGCAAAAGAAGTCAGGTACAAGTCAGGGGTCAAGAACCAGAAATCCAGGTAATACACACTGGTGACACAGGGGCCACCGTAGACACAGGGAATCACAGGAGACAGGGGGATCATCAGACACAGTGGAACACTGGAACAGCAAAAGGGAACAGGCAGGGCAAAACCAGACTGGGAAATAAGGGTTTAACACAGGGCCTGGACAGGGAGAGCACTGAATTAGACAAGTGTAGAGGAAATATTAAGCAGAGCTAGTGGAAGGTGGCACTAATGGAGACACATTGCACAAAGCTGAGTGCGATGTTAAAGCTAGCTAAATAGCCAGGGATGATTAAGAGACTATTTCCTTATTGGCTGGCGAGATAGGTGAAACTGATAAAATTTGGGAGAGAAGGCAAGCCCAGGATCAGAACTGCCCACATGCGCAGGAAAAAGGCACCTGCACTTTAGCGAGGAATAGGTAAGTGTGACACCGCTATGAGCAGTGGTATAGCTACAGACCTATAATGCCTGATTTATCAACAAAATGCACGTACCCTCGACATGCGTAAATACACGGTGCTCATCAAATTCTATTACCATGATTCGGGGCCGAGTTCTAGTGAACTCGCCTGCCGGATTCCTGCAAAAGTGAGCAAAGATCTTGAATCGCCTCAATTAGGGCGAATAATTTTCAGCTGCAGGATTTAAAAAAAAAATGAAAAAAAAGTAGAGGAGTAGTAGTAGTAGTAAAAAAAATGCAAATATCCAATTTCAGGGCCTAACAACAAACTTCAGGATCCAGGGACCTAACAGCATAATATAGCCTCTTACACAATGCTAAGCATATATGACATTGCATGGCCTGATAGCAGAGTGCATTTTACTGCACTTCACAAAAAATGCTTAAAATATGGCTAAGAACAAATAGCAGAGAAAGGAGGAATTTAGGAATTAAATAATGGCTCGAAATCTATCAACCAGTCAAACTGAAAACTGGGTAAAAATAACAAATAACTAATTCAGTTCTTTACAATAGGCACCAAATAAAATCAGAGCTTTACAGAGTTCTGGGCTAGTGAGAAAATGCATATAACACATTTTATTTAATTTCTGAGCCATAAGGATTTAGGAATAAAGGCGTGTAATCATTAATGTTCAGACAGACCCACTTAAACTTGTCAACGTTCAATAACTGTACATGCAGCACAACCTGTAGAAGCCGTTATTGGGATTGTTTTTCTCTTAAACGTTGTTAAAACCTTTGGCTTGTCGAGTATGTAATACTTTGCTTGGCATATTTTATTGTCATGCCAGAAAGGGAATGATGAACTGCACAAGTGTTCTGGGACTGTCAAACATATTTCTAAAGAAAGACTATATTTTTCTTATAAATTCTGCTCTGTCAAGATGGATTAAAACATTTCATTTGAAAAAAAAAAACCCCATCAGAGCAGCCATTAGTGATATGTGAGATATAAATATGTGTTGTTAATGAAATGGCACATTTAGAAATAAAAAGAGTGTAATAATGAAAAAAAAAAGATCTAATACTTGCCTTGCATAACAAATCCACTGCTTTCTCATTTAACACATAAATCTGCAATTTATTTTACGTCTGCCGGGGAAATAATGAAAACCCCTTTTACCCAAACATTTATCCAATCAGACCTTTTAACCTACATTCTGGAACAAGGGTATATTCATCTAATTCTACCATTTGAGTATCTTGGCAACATTATTTTAGGAACCAGTATTCCGAGCTGTCTATAATATATATTAGAGGTCCAATAATATATAATAATATTCAAGTACTGACATTACCACTTAGACTCCCCTTGGAGAGGACTCCTCCTGACAGAACCGCACGTCGGAAAGCCAATTGGAAATGTCCATGTCAGGCAGACAGTGACAAAGACACCTGATGAAGGATGTTCTTTCTTGATTTAGATGAGTAAAAATGCAATAGGCCTAAATTATTACAGTAATCAATAAAAAAAGGTAATTACTGTATGTGAGTGGGAGCCTGAAGAGTACCTTTTGCAAAAAAAAAAAAAAACATGACAGCAAAAGGGCAAAACAAAGAGCTAGCAATCAATATTGTTCCCAACTCTATTATTGATTATATTTTGGGGTTAAATTAAGCACTTTAAGTACAAGTGAAGGGAGGTACCACCACTGCAATTCAGCAGAGTAAAGCATAGGATATTAATTGACCACAATTTCTACCACACAAATTCGTGTAGTTTGCTTCTACCTATGCATCTCCATCTATGGTTTTTGAACACTGACACCATGGCTGCTCTGTACCTCTAGTTTTATAAAAAGGGGGCTGAATTAATCAGAAGCCCCCTTGTTGGAACTTCTAAGACTGTGGGCCAAGGTTAAAGGACAGTGCAGTACATAGGCAGCACCGTGGCTCAGGGGTTAGCATTCCAGCCTTTGCAGTGCTAGGTCCTAGCTTCGAATCCCAGTCAGGACACTATCTGCATGGAGTTTGCAGGTTCTCCTCGTGTCTGTGTGGGTTTCCTCCCACATTCCAAAAAAACATGCAGTTAGGTTATTTGGCTTCCCTTAAAAAAATGACCTTAGACTACATTAATGACATATGACTATAGTAGGGACATTAGATTGTGAGCTCCTTTGAGGGACAGTTAGTGACACGACTATGGACTTTGTACAGCGCTGTGTGATATGATGGCACTATATAAATAATGTGTAATAATATTACATAATAATGAAAAAAAAATTCCAGGCAAACCTATGCATATTTTTACTGGGACCATACATTTCGGGAGACCACAAATGAAAACAGTTCTAGAGTTAGAACAGAGCTAAGGCTCCTCACTGTTGTAAATGGGGAGTTACTATAATTAGTTATCATGGACTTTTTTTGTAGCATTTTCTACAGCAGTGTTTCTCAACCAGGTTTCTGTGTAACTGTGGGGTTCATTCAGAGGTTGCAAGGAGTTCCTTGAGTAATGTGAAATTTGTACCCCTCAGGTCAGTTTAAGTGAAACCAATTATCTTTTTGGCTATTTATATGGACGACCTTCTTTCCACTGGCCAGCAGTGTAAGAAACATTCTTCCCTCTGACCATCACACTAATGTCCCGTGAGCTATGGATTTAGTATTTATAGCAAGTGTTCCCTTAAACCCTATTTCAATGGTTCCCCCATGTTAAAAAGTTAGAGAAAGTCTTTTCTTAAGAGTGTTACTTCTGCACATTCCAGAGGAGGTGCAAAAAAGTTGTCATAAAGACTTGTACCTGCAATTAATATTCACGATAAACTGACACTGCAACATGGAATACTGAGTGCTCTCATAATTTGGCCCCATCTAGCTTCTCCCTTACCTCAATTAAGAGATTCTGTTCTGACAACTCTAAATAGACAGATACAATATGATGTTGTAAGCAGTACAGACTGCTAATTGCAGACTTTTCTGCAAGTACAATTTACATTTAGAGTTATGAGTCCTTAATTTCCTGGCTGCAAGCATCGGAAAGCCTTTCTTTTTGTCTGCCCCCACATTTCCTTAGCTATGCAGCCACCACTGCACATGGGCAAGTAGGTAGTAAGAAGGAAAGTAATAGAGTCTAGAGGACAGAATGTAACTGAACAAAACTAAATAAAAAAAACTTGTACTGAGTAACTAAAGGCTAATTAGGAGGTAGTTAAAAACTAAATGAAATGAAAGGATTCTAAAAAAAAAGGCAATAATAACCACACAGCTATATTTTTACATACTTCCATGCTTTTTCTCTTTAAGCAAACCATTATTGCTTGCTTGTATTGCAACTAAGTCACCAGGTATGTGGCTGTCATTTTATACTTGTACTGTACTAAATATAATGGACTCTGTTCAAAACATGTTTCTGCTTTGTAAATTTACCTTCCAAATGTGTTTGCTGCATGGCCTACCATGGCCTACAGTATTTTGTACTTTTGTTTTCTTGTATTGTTATCAGGCCAATTTAAATCAAAACTGCTAACAGCTAATACAACTTGTTATTGTCTTAATTATGAACACATATTAATTTGTTTTGGTAATATAATATTACCGACTGTAGAGGATAAACATCACTCAGATCCAACAAGATATTTTTAATGGCAACTTGTCATTGGAGGACCATGGAGACTGCCATTGTTTACCATCCTTCCGAAAATATTGATTGTGTGGGGATGATTTCATTACTCCCTTGGTCACTGAGCTGAAACTAATATATATTTACGGGTGATTCTGATATTTTTCTGACACTTATTTAGAGCAAGTATGAGTGTGATTTAAAATTATTGTCACTAGAAACTGCCAGGAATAGACATTTGTAAACTGAGGCCAACAGCTCCAACTATTGTACTTTTTTTCATGACAGGGACACTTCAAGGTTGCTGAAATGTTCTGACACAATATACTTACAGTTCGTTAATTACAGGTTTATTAACATGCAGAACATAGCGTACTACTGGCATCAAGACATTGGTTCATTTCAAAGACACGACCACGGGGCTTTATGAATTGCTGTGTATAATGTTGGCGCTATATAAATACTAGTTAATAATAATAACAATAATAAAGTCATTTATGATGGATGAAATCATGGTGGACCCCCCACCTAGCTTGAAAAAGTGAACAGTAGTGATTAGGCTTTTTAGATATATAAAATAAATATTTACACAGCATAGTAATTGGCAGTAGTTAAGAAGTCACTAATGAACATTTGGTTTCCAAATCTCAGTTTCACTTTTAAATGAAATGTTTACAGATTCTTTCTTGTAAAACTCCAGGAAAATATCCCCTCTGGGACAAAACAGAGTTTACATATATTAGAGAAACATTTAGAAAAGAATCCTAACTGCTTCCACTCTGGAATTGCTAAGATTGGAGTGCTCTTGCTAAAATGTTTTAAAAACAAGCACCAAGTGGAAGGATTCATCATCATCCAGGCTTAGGCCCTATGCCAACAGGCTATGGGCTTGCAGTGGTGGCACAAGTTGAAGACATGTCTGTGATCATTTAGATCGGGTGCTTTTGACTCTTTCTGACATGCTTGACATTTTTATATACTTAAAATTCTTGAAACGCAAGGATCAAAGCAAACCAAAGTCCATTGGCACAGGCCTTTTGTGTTGTAGTAAATAGCACCAGCATCGAATTGCCCATACAAACACCATTATAGGTCATATGATATAATATATATATGACCATAAAAAAATTGCATTCTTATTTGAAAAAAAAACATCAATCTGATTTTGTTTTACTCTTTTCCCTACATAACCATTTTCATTTAGTGTGCATGAAACAGCTCAATAGCTAAACTTCCATGCTTTCTTCATCCTCTTCCCTTATGATTTGAATAGTTTTCAGTGTTCCAGCATTCTTAGGTCAGATGCGCTTCCTACAGTGGCAAAGAAATGCATCTTTATGATATTGTGTCCTCATCATCTTCTTTTGTGTAAACAAAGCTAGAGATCTCATGATGCCACTTGGTGAGCAGATCTAAGTAAGTTCTGACCATTTTAAACAGGCTAGTGAAGTTCACTTACCTAAATGTTACAGAAATTTTCAGTTTAAAGTAAACCCTAAAAATTACTTTTATGCTTATTTATGCATTAAACTGTAAAGCCTTTGTTAGCACAAAAAGACTTTTGAGAATTGTTTTTTTTTTGGCTTTAAATGTTGTGCAGATTTTGGATAGAGCAGTAAGCCAACAGAAGTAAAGAAAAGATGACACTATGAAACTGGAAAAAAAATGTTCTTATGGTTTGAAGGAGTAATCCAATTTTTCAGCAGTTAATGAAAATTATAGCTGCTGCAGATTGAAATTGAAAAGTAATTTTTATTAACATTAAATTACTGAATGGCTCATGTAACAATTATATAGGTTAAATCAATTTGAAAAGAAAACTTCTTTAAGTAATGTTCTTCTTTTGTTATGTGAATATTCTAAATTAGCACTGTTACATCCACTAAAGTGAGAAATTATTTTACGGCATAAGAATAGAGCATCTTTTGAATTATGCTGTCATTTGTAATGTGAACATTGTTTTAATGACTTACACTAGTTGTAGGGATGTGCATATATTACTGGACATGACTTAATTTGTTTCCAAGTATTTTTAGTTACACACAAATATAAAGAAGCTTATTGAAAGATAATTAATGTACTGAGAAAATAGTCTGTGCAAGCCTGGTCTAGACAATGAATAATTGTAATATTATTATTATTATTACACAGGTTTTGTATAGCGCCAACATATTACGCAGCGCTGTACAAAGTCTATAATCGTGTCACTAGCTGTCCATCAAAGGGTCTTGCAATCTAATGTCCCTACCTCAGTCATATGTCTTATAAGGTCAGTCTTGAGAGGGAAGCCAATTTAACTTACTGCATGTTTTTGTATTGTGGGAGGAAACCAGAGTTCCTGGAACAAAGTCACACAAACACGGGGAGAACCTGCAAACTCCATGCAGATAATGTCCTGGCCGTGGTACAAACCTGGGACCTAGCGCTGCAAAAGCCAGAGTGCTAACCTCTTGGTCACCGAGCTGCCCAATATTTTATGTAGTTTAACAAAACTATGTAAAATATAAAAAATATATATACAGTATATTACAGTTATAGAATATATATATATATATATCCATATAAACATTTTTTCATTTCTTAGTATTTCTATTTTTTTTTATATTTTTCACAATAATATGACAGGTCAGAGCTGTCACTTGTTCCATCCGCTGGCACTTCCAACTTCTCTGCCTCCTCTTTTAGGTTTTTCAAGTTCTTTTTTAGTTCCTTGCACTCTTCATATGATGTAACTGATGTGTATGTGCACAACAATTACATCACCCTGGCACCCAGCTACATTTATTACAAATAAGAATGAGCAGGTATGTGCACTTGCATTGTGCATTGTGCAGTGTACATTTGCAAAAGAAAAAAAATAGGAGAAAAGTTTTTTCTTCCTATCTCATAGCTAAGTGTCATCAGTTGAAAATATATATTTTTTTCCTTTAAATTACCTACATGGTATAATAAAATAAAATAAGAAGTGAAGTGGTAACATAACATACAGAATGATTTGCAATCAAGTGAGTCCGTTACTACAAAGGGTCCGAAGTGATAAGTTCAGCACTGAAGGAGTGAATGACATGAGTGTGTGACAGACCACACAGATGGGAACCACCCTCAACCAAATAAGGCCAAGAAGAATGCACAGAGCAAGTAGGC
The DNA here is from genome assembly GCF_032062135.1 of Pyxicephalus adspersus. Lineage (NCBI taxonomy): Eukaryota > Metazoa > Chordata > Amphibia > Anura > Pyxicephalidae > Pyxicephalus > Pyxicephalus adspersus. The sequence goes on along the minus strand of NC_092861.1, from coordinate 84,987,943 downwards.
TAAGAATAAACCTGAACATTAATGGATAATGTTACCAGACACTCAAAGACCTGTCCCCTGTGCCAGTGCAGTTGTTATGAGACAAGCTGCAGGGCCTTGACTGGCTCTAATCAGTTCCTTTACTTTTTTTGCTGTCTCACAATTTCAGTTCTTCTTTGAGTTGTATACCTAATACTATTAGGAATAATCAAAAGGACTGTAAAAGCTAACAAGTAGAGAAACCTGGAAAGCCTTAGTTTAAACCTAGGACTTACTGACCTGCGAGAAGCCTCAGGAGGAGACACTGAAATTAAAGAAGCTCCAGGCAGCATAAAAGAGGAAAGAACTGAGTTACCAAACACAGACTCCTACCCAAGACAAGTCCCAAATTTTAATTGTGCGTCTCCACCCTGAAGACTTATGACCTGTTATTGCCATTGATTTCTCAATACTTAATCATCGCTATGACAGAAAGCACAGCTGAAGGTAATTTAAACATTTTTAAGATGTAATTAGTTACCCCTGATTTGCAGTAATGACACTAATTTTACCTGAAGTGTGTCAGTAATTAAATGTTACTTTGGAGAATACTTTTTTCCCCTTTTAGATTGCATTGATTTCATTTCTAGGTGAATGGATCTGTTTTGCTGGTACCTTTATCTAAAGATAACAACAGTTTAGGAAAGACATGCATTGGACTAAAATTGTATTTTAATTAGATTTGTGCATGTCATAAAAAAGGAATGTCTTCATTTAAAGTTTATTGTGGTTTGCAGCAATCTGCTATATAATTGTTGCCTTGAATTTAGGTGTGTTTTATGTGTATTGGAAAATGAAGTCATTTTATCCCTCTATAAATAACTTGAAATGTGATTCTTGCTGTGGCTAATCTCTGAGCATCTTCCAATGTGACACCAGAACAATGTTTATTGGACTCATCTACTGTCTTTATAAACTCATTACACAATCTTACTTTAACCAGTTAGCAAGGGTTCTTGTCTGGTTGCATCAAAGTAACAAAATAACTGTTGCATACTGATAATTGGATACCATATCAATCAGTGTGTAGTACTATGAAGGGCATGCTGGGAGTTGCTGTTCAACAACTGCAGAAACCATCACCTGTTGTTGGCTTTGCATGCCTGTGATAAGCAGTCCTTGTCACATACTTTATTATATTAATAGCTCTAAATAAATTGATACCAGTGCATATTTAGATCTGATAGTCTGTTATGTTACCTTGGATCTACAAAAAACAAGCATATGAGCAGTTTCTAATCGCTATTACCTGAACATGTTGAGGCTGAAATAAAAGGACAATAGGAGAGGTTGGAAACGTAAAAGTAAGTTGTAGTATAGTTATGGAACATCCAACATGTTGTCACTAAACCAGGAACTGAAGGACAATTTTTCAATTTGGACACCTGTTTTTATAGTGACAACTGTCTAAAAGGGGATTTTCCCACACTTTTCAGAATTTTTTTTTACACTTCCTGTTGTGTTCCTGGCACAGGAAATGAAGTGAAAACCTACTAATGGGATAACTACAGCACCCTTCTGTATTCTATCCAAAACTAAAAAAAAATTTGGTTTTACATTAACCTTAATCGCCAATAATGTCTCTTATCTTAATAATAATAATAATAATAATAATGTGTCATTATTGCAATCAAAACAAGCTGATAGCTTCAAAATCCACTTTTTAATCTTTTTCTGTAGTAAAGGCTCTGGTAATGGGGTTTAAAGAGACAACTGATAACTTCTTTTGGGCACAAGAAGTAGGCCTGGAGCTAGCCTATAGCGTAGGGCCACATGACAGGGTGAAGAGGGGAGGCAGGAAGGAAGGGGTTAATATGTTTTTCTTTAAAATTTAAAAAAAAAAGGAAGAAAAGTGGGAAAAGGAAAGGGGTGGAAAAAAGGGGGGGGGGCACTGTGTGATATGCTATGGGAGGGGTGAAGAGCAGGGTATAAGTGTAAGGGGCATGGGGGCATCATTTTTCTTAACATGAGCCTCTCCCGCCCACCCTCCCCTTTTTTGTATAGCTCCGGCTATGTTTTGATACCTATTGTCATGGCAGCGTATGGGCGTTTTTCATAGGTCCATGAAAGTGGAAAAAAGTTTTGGGAAGCAAGAAAACAAGGGGGTGAGACCCACCAGGGTATGGGTTTGTCGTTAACTGTGGCCCTGCACGACACTTGGTTGTTGTGGGGGCTAAGTGGGAGTGGTGGTTATCCGCTAATTGTCCCCCAAGCGGTGTGCTAGCGGCTTGGGGGCTGGTTAGTGAGCAGAGGTAGTTGGGATAAAGGGATAGTATGAGGGGAATTTTCATGGACCTATAAGAAAGAAAACAATTTCTGGTAGAAAAAAGTGGGTTATTGACGGTTTATGTTTGAGGTTAAAATATGTTGTTTTGTATTTTAAAAATGTATGAATTTATATTTTTGTTAATAAATGAGCTGCTATGGCCAATTTATTCCAACACAAGTCTGGTATCCTTTTTGGGTTCTGTAAGTAGAGGGTTTGGGGTTAAATTGGTCGGAGGGTGCAGTTCATGGCTTCCTCTGCTATACCCTGGTCATGTGCACCCTTTCCCCATGTGTTTTGTGGTGCCTGGAGACACTGTGAACATAACAAATACTGCTAGGAGTGTGAGTGGGAGCAGATTGTACATCTGTACCTCAATCTGGTGTGCAATCATTGAACCCCAAAACACATAGCCCTGGACTCTTTGAGGTTCAGACCTGGCAGTTTCAGCTAAGAAAACAGAGCACTATGAGTGCTTTATCTACCTGCATAGAAGGCATTGGGAGTCTAATGGATGTTAAACCCTTCATAAAGAGTATCTGTCACACCATATGTATTTTTAAGTTGAGACAATGTAAAATAGAAAAATAAAGTATTTCCCCCCCACCTTCAAGAATGCTGACATGAAAATGCAGATGTGCATGTAGGGTGTGCACCCATGTATAAAGAACTGGTGTTGCCAAGCACATCAGAATGAAATGTATACTTCTAGTTCCATTATGTACAGTTAACCTTCATTAATTATCTGTAAAGAGCGTGTGCAGAAACATTGATGCAGAAAGCACTAGATTGGGGAGGAAGGTAGTTATTATACCAGGTGGGGAATTATTAAATAATATGTAGAACAGCTTAAAGTAAAGCTCCATGCTGATATGAAAAATAATCTAATACATTTTGATATGTAATCAATTACAAAAAATCAATAAATATATTTTAGAATGTAATGATTGCAAGCACCTGAATCTGACTTAGACTTTAGGTGCCTGTTGTTAAACTCAGCACTAAGACTGGAAGAAACAGAAGAGCAGTGGTTTGATGCAGTGCATGTGATGATAAGGAACATGCTGACGGAGAGAACAGGGAGCTCATCCATCTGCTGCAGCTCCTTCGCTGTATATCACAGGCTAAATACATGGAGGTAACCTTGTTAAACTGCTTAACCTCAACAAAGGAATATTAGATCATTACCTGGCTCTAGTGTCTGGTAGGGTTGTTTATATCTCAGAGCTGGAGGAACAGTATTGCAAATTTTGTGCCAGGTACAGCAGCTTCAGTTATTCCATTTTTTTCAAGTTTAAGCTGAATGGATCTCAAACTGAACTGGGGAAAATTTAATCAACACTAGCCAAATATATCAATGTTATTTTTGCAGTGCTTTCACTGTACATTTTCCTTAATATTACATGCACAGTGTATACAGTGTTCATGGCTTGTCTCTAGTTATAACTGCGAGCTTGCATCAAACTTTCAACCCTCAAATAGTTGGTGTCATGGCTTACCACATGTGATGTTAGTGCTTGAGGAGGGATGTGATGGAGGTTTTACATGACAATGAGAAGAACTAGTCATAAAAGGGTTTATAGGTATGAGGATAAGGAATAGGAGTACTTATCTGATAGGAGGCTGGCAGGAACCACAGGGCAGAGCTGGAGTGAAGAGAGGCAAGTCATGTCAGAAGGGTTGGCTGGTGGTTGAAGTTGTCCTGACTGCCTGCCAAAGTTTTTTTTTATTAGGGTTCATTTATTTTTACTTGTCAGTACTTGGTAGTTTTTTTAGGGGTTCTGTGGGGTCTCTAGAAGACTTGGGAATACCAACAAAATGAGGCCCATCAGGCGGCTCCCTTTTGAGGGGTTGTTGTTGGTTCTATTTGGGGCTTGGTCCCTTGCCAGTGGGGGTGCGCCTGGGGACAGTTTTGGTGTTTTCGATCAGTAGACACCAACGATATTCTTTTGTCAATTAAATTAAAATGTTTGTTTAATTATTGGTTACTGTTCTTTTTTTTTTTAATGTTTTGCTTAATTAAGTGCTGCTGTGGCCAACATGGGGTTCAACATCACTCAGTTCCGTTATTTGGGAAGGTTAACGGACTGACAAACCTATTAAAGTTAAGAAGTGTTTCAGGTTCAATTTGGATTTGGGTCAGACTTTTATTGTTTGACATATACTATTTTCCCAGGCAAACTTTTACATATTACATTCATCCTACATTTTTTGTTGGTATTAAATCTTATCCTAAACCTAGCTCTTGAGCTGTTATTTACCTTCCAACCCTAACAGCCTAACCTCCAAATTAGCTCTGAGCACTGCATTTTCTCTCAATGCTAAATCCACGTTTTGCTGTATACCCACCTCGTCTTGCCCTAGGAGTCTGTATGTCTAAAGAGTGTAGAGCTGACTTTTTTATCTGCACCAGAAGAAACTGCTTTGAAATGCTTTGTCATTTTCAGTAAACACAGCTTAGAGATGCCTCTTTGTCAAGGAAACATTTTCTCTAATATTACATAATAAACTCTGCTCAGAAAGTTACATGGTGCCAAATAAAGTTCACTTTTACCTTACTGGAATAGATAGTCACTGCCTCCCAGTCTAGCAGACTCTTTAAAATAAACATTAAAGGACTTTTTACACATTTTAAAGTTATTTTTGACTTGTCGATGTCCTGCTGATATGAGTGTTTTATCTTTTCAGCACCAAACACACTCTTAAAAAGTAAATGGATAAAAAAAAAATATGCTTTTTATATATCTCGGCAAATCAAGAGCTGTTCTGGGGTTATTAAGGTCCCTGTCAGTTTAGATTTACTTCTATTTGCTGGTAAAGTTGTTTGCAGACATCAGGCTATCTGCATATATTAGAATGCTCTCTGGGGTGATACCAAAGCAAGCATTCCCATCAAACAGCTCTTTATTTATGCTCTCCCTAGGCAAGCACATCAAGGAATGAGCAAGTGGTATGCACGTCTATATGGATAACAGGGATGCCTTCTTTAGTACAACAACCTTATTTCATTCAGCACCCATCATCCTACCCTCAGCACATGTCATTTTATGCAAGCACAAAAATTTAGATTTCTGGAGATGAAGGCATTGAATAAGCAAGGTGTGAGATGAGTAGCATAACAGTTAATTTCCATTTTTATTACAAAGATGCACTTGTTTGTCCTCAACAGGTTGAATGTATCTTCTCTGTACTGTAAAGTTAATAATATGAATACGAATAAAAAAATACATAATAAATAATACCAAAACAAGAAGAAAAATATTTACCTGCAATCACCCAAAACCAGGCCACAAATTGCTAAATTATACCTAAAGCTGAACTTTAGAGAAGCTAATAAATACCTGGGGGAAATATACACATCATGTCAGAGAATTTATATTTCTGTTCAAAGGTATGCACATCACTATCAAACAACACAGCCAGGCACAAAAAAGGAATACACATTTGTCCCCAGCAAGTGATTAGTCAGTATAAGGGCAGCAGAAGACAAAGCCATCCAAGCCATTATTTCTTATACCGTGAGCTCACTCCCTTGCCTCACATTACTGCTGCTCCCACTCCAAGTCTGAGTGTTGCTATGCATTAATAAATTGATAAATAAATATAAATTGATAAATATTGATAAATTAAAAAATATGTTAAATGCCAGATCGGCATTTTTTATTTCGTTCTATCTACAGGTAGTCCACGAGTTACAATCCTTTACAAGGACCCCATTGTAACTCGAAAATATTGTAAGTCGGAATCCAGCCTAGCCTACCCACCAGTTTCATATATTGTTGATCAGTATGGAGTAGTACTGTGTACTTTTGAGTGAGGCATCTTACAAGATAAAGATGCGTACATCCAAGCATTGATTCCAACATATTGTACCGCATCCGGTGTTACGTTTTACCTTCCGTGCAAAACTTCCGTATTAGTATCGTCATCGTAAGTTTAAAATATCGTAACTCAAACAATCGTAACTTGGGGAGCATCTGTATTTATTTTTGCCTGGAGTTTGGCTCTAAAGTGAACCTGTTATGAGATTGGATCCTTACCTCCATAATTGTTTCCTATCAGTGGCTCAAGAAAGAGGCGTAGAATGATGGTCAGGAAAGCAACATTTTCTGTACAGGTCAGATATTTTGGATAGGATGGAAAGGTAATCGTATCCCATTGACAACAAAAACTATGAGATCCTTTCTTGGCCAGTTGACACTAGGGCAGCTTTGCTAATTGTAAGATTTCTGGTGACAACCCAAAATCTGTGAATCTTCCCTCTCTAGCAATAGTCACCAGGATAAACAGAAAAGGTAAATCTCACTAACAAGACAAAATAAAACATAGCAATGGTATATTCAGTGTATTTGTGTAAGAACCCTTTCACTCCTGTGGTAGAAAACATCATAGTTGTCTGTAAACCACCCTGCAGGCAATCACCTTTGCACAAGGCTACACCCATGGCGCAAATATTCAAACAGCAACCCAACAGCTAAAATCAACTTGTTCCTTTTGGAAACAGCTCTGCCATCTGCTGTAGCCTCATTCAAAAAATGGTTTACAAGTGCTCCCATTCGCTTGAATACCATATAAAAGTCCAAGGCAGCAGACTATGTACATTAGAGAGGTCACATCCTTTATCCTTTATACAGTGGTCCTTACATCCTTACATCCTTATACAGTGGTCGCCAACCAGTGGTCTGCGAGAAAATTTGGTGGGTCCGCAGCTCTGGTAGGTGCATCCCAGAGCGTGGTCAGGGGAAGGACCCCGCTGGGGGATGCACCGACCAGAGCCACAGACCACGTACCCCGAACAGTTCCCAGGCTCAGGGAAGTGGACGGCCGTGTGTCCCTGCACACCACTCGCCCACTCTCCCATTGCAGGCTTAGATCTGCGATGGGAGAGTGGGCAGAGTTATGTCATAATGACATCACTCTGGGGGAGGTCTCTCCCCCTTTTAAATGACACACGGCTTCCCGCACATGCACAGTTAGGAGCCGGTGATTTTAGTGGTCCGCAGACCTGAAATTAATATAAAATGTACCCCCAACATTTGCTACCAGACAGGTTTTTTTTTTTTTTTTGGGGGGGGGGGGGGGATTGATTGGATGTTTTGGAAAATCTTGATTAGTAGTGCACATCGCATTGTGTATCTAGCAATCTATCTAGCACACCTGACTAATCACTTTGACTTTCTGTTAGAAAGTGATTGGGTGGAAAGACAGAATGTTGCATGCATGTGTGCAGTGTTTTGTAACATAAGACTGATTAACTTCCAACTGGAAAGTTCATTGGATTGGTTGATTGAGTGCAGATCTGTCTGTGTGTACCCAGCCTAAAGGAAATTATTGTTTAAAACTAAGTTTGCTTTTGCAGCAGAGTAGACTGGGCTTATCATGAAAATAACTAACATTACCAGAAAAAACTAGAAAAGAGGGTATTTCATATTGTATATTAAAACAAACTTGATAGCAATTTGTCCGACATAGAATGACTGATGACAGAAGAACTTTGCAATTTAAATGCATGACAAGCAAAATAGGATGTACCTAAAGAGAGTCTCCAGACCATTTATTTGAAAAGTATGTGCATTTACTGTATTTTATGCATGTAATTTACGGTAAAATGATCTCTTGTGTACACATCCCAAATCCCTGACACTGCTGCTGGGTGCCAGCACACACAGTAATTATGCACTCCTTGAGGAGAGGGCTATGAAGTGGAGGGGCCAGAGATTGCCACCAATTGGTAGTGTCAGATTCACTGCCTAATAAATGGACTCCCACCAAGTGTTTCCTAATGTGTAATTCATGTTTGTAACTGAGCTATAATCTACACTACTTCTCTTCTACATCTACAAAGCTCTCACTGTCAGAGGGCTGCATACACAGCAGTGTTGTAATATTTGCTGGGAATAAACACTTTCTACATATGCACAGCATTACTGCAATGGAAAGAGAAAAGGGGGTTGGTAATGGAGGAGTTTTGTTTAATTGTTGGTACTATTACAAAATTTATTTTGCTGTTGGCTGTAGTTGTACTTTAAACTTCACAAATAACAAGAACCTAAATAGTCAAACTGTTGTATCAGTGCTGTCTAGTATATGTAATATTCCATACAATGTTTACATATATACATTTTAGTGGTCTGTCCATTTTCCATGATTTACAAAACTGAAACACACATAACATAATGGCATAAAGACTATTTAGCCCTAGAAGACATATGGCTGATGCAGGTCTTTTTATTTTGGTCGGCAGTTGGACGGATTCTTATTTTGTTTCTGGCAGCCTGAACTGCTGCAAAAAGCTGAAACAGGTGGCATATCCTGACAGCTTCATGAAAGGACTGTCTGGCATGTTTAGAAGTCTTGTGCCAAATTTGTGCAAACCTTGCTTATTTTTGGTGCTTGTTTTTCTATCGATATTTGAAATGCAGGGATTGTATAACTGCAGCACAAATCCAGCTCAAATTATTATCCTTATCCGTTTTTGAATTAAATGCAGTTAAGATAACAGCAATTAATGATTTATTTAGTCAAACAATTTACAGAATGGACAAACGTATTTTGAAGATAAATGCAGTAATTGCTTTCTGTAAAAGTATTAGATTGCTTGGTGTATGTGCAGACTTTTATATTCCTTTTCATATGTGTATATGCTGGCCTTGGATTTCTGTGCTTTTGCAGGAGTACTATCAATTAGTATAATATTAAAAAGAGATAGGCATATGGTTTGTTAGTACATCCTGTACTAAAGAAATGTTTCTATTTTATCTGCAATTATATTTTTATTTGTAGTATTAAATTACTGTAATTGATTAGTGAGTTCACAATTGAATTTAAATATACAGATTTTAAATAAACTGAAGATATTAATTAAAAATCCCATCAGGTTTCTTTTACTACCTTTTGTTTATCTGCTTGGAGTTTTTAGCTTGAAAGTGTATGTAAATCCTTTCAATTAACTTTTACTGCTGGCTCCCCTTGTGGTTTAAAATTTAAAATTCTATTTTACCAGAAATTCAGATTTGTCTTGCACCTTTTACACCAGTATTTCTCAGCTCTTTAAAATGGGGGAACCCTTGAAATAACTGACAAGTTGCCAGGGAACCCCTGTTATAATTGCTGTACACACAGCTTATAGTGTATTATTATGGTGGTCATTAAGAAGAATGTTTCTTGCGCTGCTGGCTATTGCAAAGAATGTCACCCATATAGCCACGATCATTGGTGTCAGTTAGAGCAACCTGAGAGGCCTAAGTTGCTCATTGCTGAAGAAACTGATCTACACCCTCAGAAAGACCCCCTCCCCCAGTCCGTAATGCTGACTACAGAATGATGAGTCTTTATTTTGTGATCTGAGAATGTATTGGGTTTAGTAATTTAGCTGAAAGGACTGACACCACTTAGTCCACAAAAATGCAGAGTGTTGTCAGCCTACATAAGAATTATGGAGTGCATTTCTGGCAGATCAGTGATTATTTATCTGTACTTGCAGGGTCTGCAGGTATTGCAGAAATGAACCACATATATATATATTTTTCATTTGTCTTGATAAATTATTTAAGATATATGCAAGCACAACTTTACACAGGAAATCTGTTGTTTTGGCATATAAATTATTTGTTTTTCTGAACTGAATTGGTAAGGTTATTCTTGCATTTCCTGAAAGATTAAAGTTAGTGTTGTGTGAATTTACCTGGCTTTCATTTGCACAGGATTTGGTAAATCTGAGGCTACCAGCAAACTCTAATAAAATCTATAGGGAAAAAAATTGTCATTTCTAGCCATGAGAAACTTCAACTAATAGAATTTTTATACCAAAATACCATTCATTGTTTTTTTTCATGCAGCTTAGAGGGCAGCATGGAAAAACATATTTCCTGTTTTAGCAGTGACATGTACGTTTACAACGTGTGGCAGAAAAACTTGATTTTAATGGCAGACCGGCCAGAGATTTACTAATGCTGTCCCTGTGCTTGATGATGCCTAAGTATTCTGTGGATGCCTAATTTCTAATAATCTCTCATTAAAAAATTGACCACATAGGCCACAGATAGACCACAAATAATAAAGCAGTGTAAACATTGGCCAATGGCAAGACATCTTAAAGGGGGGAAATTGGCTGAAATGTACTACCGTAGAAACACAATGCAGATGATATGTTAAAACTGTGCAGTTCTGATATGCAAGACTAGGCCTAAATATACCAGAGACACAGGGCACAGGCAGGTTTTTCTTACTACAATCAAGAAATTGCTGATTGTAAAAAACACAATAAGTATTGGCTAGTTGTAGGGCAATTTTGATGAGCAAAATCAGGTCTTAATGTACTAGAGACGAAGGAGTGATGCCTAAATTTTATTACATACAATATAGGAAGTTTATGGTTAAGTTTTTATATTTACCATGGGGATAGTGGGATGAGGTAGGTGTAAATGATAAAATGCGAGGAGTTTGAAGTGCATAGTTTTTGCACTATTTTTCTCTTTAAAAGATGCAATGGCGTGTTGCCAACGATAGGTAGTTCCAAATAGAAATGAAAAGAAAAGGAAACTGCACTTGTTAGCACCCTGAAAATAAGAGACTATCAACATAAAAACAACAAAGGCACAAAAGAAGCAAAAATAAGAAAATATTAACCCTTTAGCAAAAAAAAAAAAAACGTTTTTATTATGTGTTAAGGAAAATAAATTGTTACACTATTGTTACACAAAAGTTACACTTGCCGCTAATACAGATAGTTGACCTAATAAGGTTTTTTTGGGTGAAATGAAGAACTGAATATGGGATAGGGGGGTAAAGAATACAATTCACAAATGTGCTGACTGGCCCAAATCTTTTCCTATGCAGTTTGATATAGTAAGGGAGGGGGGAGGCCAATCTAAAGACCCCCATTCTATGTTTGCTGACCATGGTTTAAAGACAAAGCAATAGGTTAAAATGTGCAAACATTTTCCTAAAATTTTCAGGCCTGCAAATCCAAACCCTGCATATTCACTTCAAATCTAGAATAATAGTAATTTTTAGAGTGAACTGTGGTTAGTACCCATGGCTTGAGTTCCAGTTTAAATACAGTTATAGTTGCTATGTAAATGGCCATATATGTATATGTAATGCATATACAGTTCATATCTCAGTTTAAATTAGATGTTCCCTGACATTTTTTTCTTTTTGATAGGCACCTAATGTGAAGCACAGCTGCTTTGACAGTTTTGACAGGATTTTAACTGTATTACAAATGGCATTGAGAATCTGATACTGTTTGTACAAACTGAGTAAATAATTATGTTTAACTAGTCCTTGTTCACACTATGGTATGGTACATTGCAAAGTGCAAATTATATTATATTATATATATATATATATATATATATTCTATTAACATTTTTTCTCCTTAACCCTTTTTTAATTCTCAATAGACTCTTTCCTTCCTATCAAACCTTAGCCATAATTTTTCTGCTTACTGCAGAAATGGACACCAATCAAGTTCGATGTTAGAAGGCCAAATGAGAAAAAAAAGTTGCTGTTAGATACATTTTTAACAGTTCACTGTCTTTAGTAGAAACATCTCCCAATATAGGACCATATTCTTACTCTTTTTACTCTAGGACAAAAACCTAATTTTAATCTGAAGGTTGCCTAAAATTCCAAAAACATTATATATTTTCAGAAGGAAAGGCCATTTGAAATAAATTGATGATAGTTGCATTTTTTTAGGATCCAATATTTGTGCTTTTTCATAAAATCTATATTTTACAGTTTTTACAATTGTGTACAAGTGTTGTGCACAATGGTGCATTTTTTAATGCACAAAAACAAAATGTATTCTTCTGTCTAGCTATGTCTTGTTCTACACATTCACCACTGTCTTTGCTGTTCTTGATTGAGACTGCCAACAAGTGCCATTATGGTAATAACAGCCTTTCTAATCAGTAATTTATGTCATAAATTAGTATGAACATTTACATCACAACAGTCAATCAGACTTCTATATACAAAAGCACACTTTTCAATGAGAAAAAGCAAACTAAACTGCAATTGTTTTGTGTTTTGGATATTATCATTTAGGTCCAACTTTTAGTATCAGTTTCTAGTGGAATTTATTTCACTTTTTAAGTTTATATTTTTGGAATACATCAGGGAATAACAATCTTGACTTACTGAGCATTTGCTATGGGTTTTTTTTCATGCAATAAAAATAAATAAGGAGCTAGGGACAGAGCTCACATACTGTGCATACCCACTAGGGATGCCAAATTAGGATACCTAAAAATACCAGGAGCCAAGGCTTAAACATGACCACAGTCCACAGCATAATAGACTTAAAACGTTGCTTAATATTTCTGCAGTAACATACAGCGTTTCTATGAAGGAAAAAGAAAATAATAGTACGGATATGTAATCTACAAAGCCTGTCATTCTCTCTGCAGACTTCTATTTCAATGGAAAAACATCAAAAGTATTCCCCTACCTTTTGGCTAATGTCAGGTTGTCAGAGGGATAGAAAATCCAAAGGCCTTTGTTATGCAAATTAGACCGTTTGCTCGTATTCTTCTTTGCTACAATATATAATGTTGAAAATAGCATCTAAAACCCAAGTCTTGTTCTTGTTCTCATCTTGATTCTCTCAAACCATAACAGATTCATGGTAAATACTTTGCGCTTGGCTTGCAGGTCCTGCTAATCCCCATTCCATTTTATTTTGTCAAGTTTATTGACAAATTAGTCCTAATAAGATCTGTACAGCAATCAGAAGTCAAGTTAGTTTGCTGCCACATGTTTGAAAGAAGACATATATTCTGTTCCTGACACAATCTTAATTAATAAAAACATTTGATGGATTGACTTTTTTTGAGATTTTCTTTTCCTTTTTGTCTGCAGCAGAAAGAACTTCTGTGCCATCATAAAAAAAGTTGATTTAAAAAGTTTTCTAAAAAAGATCATTTCAATGTGTTCCTACTTTAAAAAAAGATAATTATGTAATACAAAAAATATGTTTAAATATTCTTAACTATTTATTATCTCATCCCCCAGGTTTCAAATTATTTATTGTGGGCAATGTGTAAAATTGTGACAGTCGCTATGGGGGGACTTTTTGACACAGATGGCCTGGTGATGTTTATACAGATACAGTATGCCAATATTAACAAAGTTCGCACCATTTCCATAGTGTGTTTACATACTGTATTCACAGATGGGTGCTAGAGGACCAGTTTGTCACTTTCAGGTTCAATTTTGCCCCCTTTAATGGGATACAGAGAGAGCAATAAAGATTAATTGTCCTGTCGGAGGAGGCTGGGAATTCCAATGTCTGTAGGTAGGAGAAACTGGATGATGGAAGGTTGTGTTAGTGCAGAGAAAAAACTTTAGTGGTCCGCAGCTTTGGCTGATACACCCCGAGCATGGTCAGGAGAGGGACCCCGCTTGGGGGGGTGCACCGACCAGAGTCCGTTTAGTGAGTCCATACCCTGTGTTGGATTGTCTCCAAAACTGTGTGGCTGAATTCTGTTTGTAAAATATGGTCCAGGATTACATATGATATTCTAATATTGTAATGCAATGGAATACAAAAAGTTGTCAGAGGTGGCAACATGCAACAGTGATCGGTCAGAAACTATGGGGATGCTTCAGGTATTTTCTCTACTGCTTATAATAATGCAGTTATTGTAGCATGGATTTTTATTGGCTATTCATTTACACGCATAACAGTGTGGTCAGAGGTTGTGCACTGCTCTACGTGGTGAATAAGCAAAATTTATTTTTCTACTTACACACACGTATTTCCCTTCTTTCAGATCATGTCTGGCTCTGCTGTTTCTCGTCGTAAGTGCCTAAACAACCCTGATTCATTTTTTTTATATCTGTGGCAGTTTTACCATTCCCAGTCAAAGGGCAAACATCAGCACATTTGTAGAGAAAGCCTATTTGGCATATTTCAAAGGTAAACTTGGTGATCAAGATAGGTCTTGGTCCCCTCATGAGGTGTGCAAACAGTGTGTCTAGGGTTTACGGATGTGGACAAAGGGAACATGTGATAAGATGCCATTTGGTATACCTATGGTTTGGAGAGAGACAGGAGATCATTTCACTGACTTTTACTTTTGTATAGTGAAAACTTCAGGATATAACAAGAAAAATAAATGTATTATAGAGTATCCTAGTCTACCATCGGCTGTACGCCCAGTGGCTCATTCAGGATGAAATCCCAGTGCCGGTTTTCGTTACACTACCCTCTCCAGAAGAACATGATTATGGTGATGAACTAGGTGACAACAATGATGAAGAGTTTGAAATTGAAGAGGACTCTGTTTGTAAGGGATTTGATCATGATGATTTCAGGGATTTGACACGTGATTTGGGACTATCAAAGAAGGCTTCAGAACTCCTAACATCAAGACTGCGTGAGAAAAACTTACTTGAAAAAGGAACCAGAGAATTTGCATTTCTGCAGTACTTTAGAACTGACAGTGGTTTTGTGTATTGCCATAGCATACCTGGTTTAATGGAGGAATTGAGAATTCCAATCTATAACTCAACTGAATGGCGACTATTCATCTATAGCTCAAAGCGTAGCTTAAATTGTCTCCCCCTTCACAATAGCAATCTATTTGGGTCAGTCCCAATTGGCCATTCAGTTTCTCTTTGTGAAGAATATGCAGACAGAAAGAGAGTCATTGAGTTGTTGCAATATCTCCAACAGATTTGGGTCATCTGTGTTGACCTTAAAATGGTATGCTTCCTTCTTGGTCAGCAACACGGATACACCAAGTATCCCTGTTATCTGTGCATGTGGGACAGCAGAGCTAGTGAGAGGCATGGGGTGGAAGATCCCTCCAAGATCTTTCTAAAACCAGGTGATCCAAACATTCTACATGAGCCACTTGTTGATAGAAAGAATATTATATTCCCACCTCTGCACATGAAACTAGGTCTGATGAAGCAGTTCGGTAAAGCTTTGCCAACTGAAGGAGACTGTTTCAAGTACCTCATTTTGGCATTTCCTAGCCTGTCAATTGAAAATTAAAGGCCTGTGTGTTTGGTCCACAAATTCGGCAGCTCATCAAAGATAAACATTTCATCAGGACAATGCCAGAAGTCGAAAAAATGCTTGGTTATCATTCAAAGTCATTGTCAAGGACTTTCTTGGAAACACACAAGCAAATAATTACACAGAAATTGTTCAGAAAGCTACAAAGAGTGCTACAAAATGCTTGGTTGCAATATGAGCACCAAGGTGCAATTTTTGCATAGCCATCTTTCTAACTTCCTGGAAAACCTTGGTGCAGTCAGTGATGAGCAAGGTGAACAATTCCACCAAAATTTGAAGGTCATGGAAGGACGGTATCAGGGTAGATGGGATGTACATATGATGGCTGACTATTGTTGGAGCATCTGGCTGGATTGTCCCAACACTGAACACTCCAGGAAAAGCTATAAGCATAAATTTTACCTAACCCCTTACCCGAATAATTTTCAAATGTTTTACTGTAAAAAAATGTCATAGAGTAACAATAAATTCTATGTATGAACAAAAAGAAATTTAAATAATCAATACAATCAAGTTATTTAATTTTTTCATTGTATGTAAAATCTGTATGTAAAAACTCGATGTGATAAAAAAAAATTGGGGTCATTTCTGGATTCACCACCCAAAAATTAGTAAAAAACAAGTGTAAGATCTAACTCAACAAAAAATGTGTTCCCCGGTGTTATTAGTAAAAATAAGAAGTGAAAAATAATCCGTTTCTTGAGATTGTATCTTATTTCTTGAATGAAAACAAAGAAAGCCAAACAGTAGTCAGTATAGAGTTAAGTTTTTTTTTTTATTTGTATTGCTGGAATTGCTCCAGTCTTTCCATTAGAAGATGTATATAGGAGATATGACTTTCCTATAAGCAAGTCACATGGCACAGAAACTGGTACAAATAACATCTACATCATGGAATTCCTATTTGGTTCTGCACATTGTCTGTCTAAAGAGTTTAACTGTTTAGTGAATATACAGTCATAGTCATATCATTTATTTCCATGCCAAGCATGTTACAAATAATGATGAAGCATCAAGGAGGAATGAATAAAGTGTTTGAACTGGTAAAAATTCTCCATAAATAGATTTCTTTCCTCTCCCAGCTTTATATAGTTCTTTGAGGCTTGGTGTTTTAATTGCCCCATAAATATTCATTATTCTGATTAAATGATGATACATGCATGTATACATTTCTAGCATTACTTACCAGCACTTAGTAAATTATCGCAGGATCTCTTCTCATTTCATATAATGGAAAAGGAAATTAATTCTTGGACAGCCTGTGATTAATCACTGTTTGACTATGGCTGGACTGACTTTGAAAGCTCTAAGTAGCTTATGTGGAATAAATATATACTTGATATTTTCTCTCCTAAATAAAAAATGTGGGTTAAACTAACGTTATAAATGAAAGGATTTAGAATAATTCAATTATTAGTCTGTGCTCCTATCAACTCATTTACCAAATATTAATCTTGCCAGAGATGAACTTAGATAAACACTTGGTAAATATGCTTGTGTATACAGTTCTTCATAAAATCATTGAAATGCAGAGGTAACAAGGACCAAGGTAATGTGTATATTACAGATAACGATCATTGTAAGCCTGCTAAGGGTAGAAGTAGCTAGATTATGAATTCATCCTCTTCAGCCTTTTCACACATAAATGCAGCATGAGATAAAAGTCTGGCAATTATTATTTATCATGTCAGGGTAACCTGGATATCTGGTAGAAATATTTATAATATACTATACTTGTTGAGAAAGCAGTATGCATATTTAGAATCCATTTGTCACTCTAGCAGAATTATCTGGGTGTGCACGAGGTCTAGTAGTACACTACACGTTATATTTAACACACTTTTAAAAATGTGTTAAAAATGTATGCAATTTATCACAGCAGTGTTTTATCACTAGGGTAAACTGACAATGCCAGGGATATTGTACCAGTGGATGAGAGATACATCTGACAAAATATTTTTAAGGACCTAATAAAAAATGGGAGCACCCCTTGGCTAGTTAGATTTAATTTATCCTAAATTGCTGTCATACAGGTCCTGAGTTTTATGTCTCTGATGTTACTGCAGGTAAGTTTTAGATTGGTTCTACTTCTCCATTTTCCAAATTCACTTTAAAAAAAATAAAAGAAATGTTAAGAAATGATGATATTTACTTTTCTGTTGTTGAATTGTTAAAGCAAACCTATCACTGGATTTTTTATATTACAAAAAAAGGATAGCTATTTTATAGGTTTTTACATTTTTTGGTGAGGACCCCTACTTTTCTGTCTTATATGCTATGGCGATAAAGACTGAAGGGTAAACCCGCAGCCTCCTCCTTGTGTCACATTTGGGCTGCTCTTTCTGCATATGTCCGAGATTTTTCATCAGGGGTTTTCAGGAAGACATGCCACCCGATCTCACGCCTGCTTAGATCGAGTGAAATGAGAAAAACCTGAAAGTAAGAAGATGGTGGTGCTGGAGGAATGGTGAGCACCGGAAAGAATAGGTAAGCCAAGCCATATCGTGGCTTGCGGAGCTCAGTTTGTGGATGGATTGAGGGCTCACTATTGGAAAAGAGAAGTATTTTTTTTTGCACGAAAGTTCCACTTTAAGGTCAACAAATCTTCATCTCCCCTAAGTTAGGTGGAAATCCCCTTATCATTATTGCATTATTTTAGAACCATACTACAAATACATGAAATATTTTGCAGACTTATTTTGCTAATTCAGAACCAGTGATGTAACTTACATTGGAAAAGTTTTCAGGAGAAATAGTCTGCAATGGCAGCCTACAATATTTCATGTACAAGTAGAAATCTGCTTCATAAGCATACTTTATTGTACACTGTATTGACTATTGGACAATGAACAGATGCTTACTGTTTGCACTAAAAGTTGTAATCATATGACAAATTGTTTAAAGTCATTAAACTAGTTAACTAACTTGAATGTAGCAGATGTTACAAGTATTGTATTCATGACATGTTGTGATGCAGCACAGATGTTTGTGCACATTGATTATCATATTTTCCAATGTAACTAGGTACATTACAAAAAAAGTTTTATTTGCTTGCGGATTTGAGCAGTTTTTAAAGTAAAAAAAGGCCATGGGGTTAAAATGCATTTAGAAAAACGTAAATGTATAATTTACGTTATGTATTCTTTATTTTATCCATCGTCAGTGCCATCCATTCTGTTATTTAAACTTTCATTTGTTAATTGATAGTTGATTTGTTTAAAATAGATATATCCTGGGTATTTGCTCCTAAAGGGCAAGTTTCCCCAAATTGGTGTCAGGATTTCTTTTGGCAGGAACAAGAAGGGGGACCAGCATTGGCAGCATACACTGAATAGCCACAAGATAGGGATAAGCGTGTTCATTGAAAGTGAATGTATTCACAGCAAACAGTGAATATTGGTGCAACACACAGAAACATACAAAGACAATAAGAATGTCAGGAGTAGGAGCAGGTCTAGGACAGGATTTCAGAGGACAAGTGGCCAGAGCACCAGCAGAGATTTCAATACAAAATTTCAGGTGAAATGCTAAGGCAGGGAGACATATGAAGCAAGAATATAAAGCAGGGGTCCTTTTTTTGTGGCCCCCAAAGGAATCCTAAATAACTATTTTGGAATATGCGTACCATCAGGCAAGAAAAAATCTATTGATGACCTATTTTTATGGGTACACAACACTGCTAAACCTAGACCTCACCGAAGAAAGCAAATTCAGGCATGCAAGCATCATACCACTGCCCCCACAGGCTTTAGGGCTTTTTTTTTTTTTGCCAGGAAGCATTATTTCTCAGCGGCTCCTCAGGTCTCTTTATTTCAGTTCCTGGGTCTGCATTCTAACTGTGGACAAAATGTGTGGTTCCTACTCTAGTTGGATTTTAAGTTATTTTATATTATAAAGAATACACTGTAGGTGTGCAGAAGGTGTTGGAACATCCAAGTGGGTAGGAAACTGCAATGTGAACAGGTACAGTGCCAAAAATTACATCAGAGGGATTCCATTATTAAAGTATTCATATTGTTTTAGTGACCTTTTAAAAGGAATTTACAATGGGTGTTTATATACTAATTGATCATAAATTGAACACTTTAAAATATTTTGAGTGGTGGTCTGGATTTGAAAGATTCTAATGGCTAATGTAATCATATGCAACAAATCTTTCAAGACAGAATTAGCGGTGTAGATGGTGGTTCAGTGGCTAGTACTCTTGCCTTTGCCTGGCTGGGTCCCAGGTTCAAATCTTGGCCAATAATCGCATGTTCTCCCTGTATTTGCATAGTTTTCCTTTGAGCTCACTGGTTCCCTATCACATCTGAAAAAATTTAGGTTAATTGGCTTCCTCACAAACTTGACCTTAGACTATGGTAATGATGCATGGCTATGCTAGGGACATTAGACTTGAGTCCCCTTTGAGGGACAATTAGTGGAATGACTATGGACTTTGTGAAGCGCCAAGTAAAATGTCTAACTAAATAATTACAACTTTATAATAATCATAATAGGCTAGTAAACCATTTAAGGCACCTTGACCTGTGCAACAATTAAAATTCTTTACACTCTTATATCGGAGGGAGCAGAAGCAGTTTAAATGGTTGATTCAATAGCAGTAAATGCTTTGATATATAATAAATTATAACATGCAAAACATCCGGGCAGATTTGACATTGAAAGGCAGAATAATAGACACTTTTCTTAAAATAGAAGTTTCAACAATATTAATAGTTCTTTGCACCCACAATCAATCCCGGCTAATGCTGCAATAGTACAGTTGACTTTTGATAATTGATCTAGTATAATCTACTGATAACATAGAAGCAGCACCTCCTCTAGCTGCAATGTGGCTGATAAGAAAATGAACAAGGCTAAATGAATATGGTATGCTAGCACTGAAAACCTGCACGTGCACACAGTGATTATATGACCTCTAAACTTATTAGACTTATCATACACTAATGTTCAATATGTATGGTGTGTTCCTAGTTCTAGTAAGGCACATTAAAGATCCCAATAATGCTGTGCCTTCTGTTCCCATAAAAGTTACTGCAATTTGGGCATGTCAATTTTTTTTATGTAAAAGTAAACGTAAACTAATGTATGTTCCAATCTCAATAGAATATCAAATAACCTTGCATGTTTCCAAATCCTTCTATGGTAGAAAAAAAGGATGCTTGTATAAGCTATTTATCATGAGAATATCTATTCTAAGCACAAAATGTCATCATTAATCACATATAAAAATCATTAAGAAGACTGAAAAACCCTAATCAGCCAAAAGCCATATATATAATGATATATAAGTTATATATATATATATATATATATATACTGTACCCTGTATGTACATGTTAATGTACATTGTGATTGCTTGTGCAATTGATTCTGCTGCTTATGCACATATCTTTTAGTAAATAAGGCCAACTAAATACTTATAAATCAACTACAGACAAGTAAAATTAGTAAACAAACCAATAATCTAGAAAATATGGCAACTGTGCAAAAATCAGAGTCCTTTAATATGAATTTAAAATGCTTGCAATCAGGGCCAGGAGGCATTTTACAGTGATCCCAGCTGTGATTGTAGCTTATTTTCAGATGGTTCTGTGATATGCAGCCTTCCCCTTTCAACACTAACACCACAAGGGTGGTACATGAAAACTAGAAACACGTGCCTTACATTTTTTGGAATCGGATTCGGAGATATACAGAAAATTATATCAGCAGCCACAGAACCTATGAAATGTGTCCGCCATCTGCACAGAATGAGGCTAGGATGATAATTTAAGCTAATTGGCAGTTATAGTGTGTCCCTCGAGTCACTTTAAAGCTGACTCAAGGAAAATATAAAAACATTATTAAATCTAGTTCTGAAATCATTAGAGAATCAATAAATGTACATTTATTTTGAACTAGCATAAGTAACTGAATATGTTTTTTAATCATCACCATCCTAGAATCCCCTGCAGAACAGCACTTACAGGGGGGCAGCAAGCTGAGCCAATGATGCTATTTATTTGTCCAATCAGAGACAAAAGCAATTTAATAGTTTTTTGTTCCACATTGATGACACCACCTTTACAATAAATGTATAGGTATCACCTGAGAAGTGCTGTTGACTTTACATTTCCTAAAGAGTTGTGTGCAATTTTTGCATAATTCTTTGCCAATGGTTTTCAGCCATAAGGGGTGTTGTCTGCACCACATACTTTGGATAACCTTCGCTAAACAGATTTTTTTTGTTGATAAGAAAACAGTCCACATCTATGTTCTTCAACTCTATATTTAGGTATTTGTCCTGACTGACTTTATTGCAGTGCATTTTTAAAGATATATGAACATATGATTTGCTTCATATCCTGGGTTGAAAGATCAAATTTGGTTGAACAGATTTTTTATGCTTTTAGGCATCTAATATAGAACCACATAAGTAATTTATGCAGAGTACTATGTTGCAGTAAAACACTGTTTAATGTTGAATTTCTGATGCTTTTTGCTGAAACATGAAGCAACTGATCATCTTACACATTATTTGCAAACTAGTACAGATGTCTGAGTATAAACCATGAAATACAATTAAATGTTTACATGAGCCTAAGAAAACACTGGGTCTGCTAAACACTCCATAAAACAAACAACTCCTAAATCTTTTTGCTATTTTATACATTGTCACCCCGTATCTTCCCTTGTCAGTTTATTTTTTTCAAAGGCATTTCAGTTCTTCCTTTTGGCTGATTGTTAGCAGTTCAGCATTTTGCTATCACAGCTGTTCATGTTAACACCCAGACTATAAATCTGTCTCACAGTACAGTACTTTGGTTTCATTATGAATTCAAAAGGCAAGATTCTCAACCGCATTAAAATAAATGCCGACATGGAAGAGGATTGTGACAAAATAAGAAGCAATTAAGCAAAAAGATTGAACTGTAAAACATTTTCATTGCACGGTCTTGGCAGGGAGTCTACGTAATGATAAGGCAACCGTTTTTTGTAAATAAAGTTATGCATTTCCAAAAAAGCCTCATTATTTAGGTTACATTTCCAATTTATCAGCCAACTATTTGCTTTCTGGAAAGATGGGACAATGTCTAAAAATATCAGTTATAATTCTTATCCACAGCTCATTTTCATCCCGATACTTCATCCCATTCATGGCAGCCTAATATAGATTGTTTGCTTACTCAGCTATATGATGCATTTCCACTGTACGAAGATCACAATTTCTGTTTTGGTTCAGTCTTTGGTTTGTGCATTTGATACAGAATATCACATTAGTCATCGTTCTGAAGGCACAGGATGTAGTAACTCTGCACCTACACATAAACATGTATCGAATTTCTCTTATTGGTAAAAACACATTCTTTTTCAGGCTTTCTTTCATTTATTTGTACTTGGTGATTCTGCCAGAAAAAAAACTTCCAATTGGGAGACAACAATGCTCCCTTAACTTTCTGTATCGGCACAATGAAAAAAAATAGGATGATAGAACTTCAAGAATAGTTTATAGTTGGATGAAGTTCTGTAGTCCTTTAGAGATAGCTGAGGACAATGTAATTGATGATAGTCAACAAAGGCTATTTTTTAATTTATCAAAGAGATATAACAAACCACTTTTAAAGTGCAACAAAAGCGAAACAAAAAAAAACCTCACTCACCTACTCCAGATCCCTTGATCCCTCTAGAGCTTTACTGGCTTTGGTGATCAGCATTTTTTCATTTTTCCCCATTGAAGAAAAAGTTCCTTCTCTCCTCCTGTGATGCGTGACATGGCTATCCCGGGAGGGGCTTTACCTTTTTTTTTCCTAACAAAAAAGGGTTTTAACCCCCTCCAAAAAAAGGTAATAATTTTTACCTTACATAAAAGGGTTGTCTATCCTTTTATGTAAAGTAAAATTTTAGTTTAGGTCTGCGTTAATGGTGCCCAAAAGGGACCAAATAGGACAAATTTTTTAGGTGCATTTTTTACTCAAAAAAACTGAAAAAGTGAGCCTAAACTTTTAATAGCAAAGAAAAGGGGGCCATTGTCCATGACACTTTAATTTGTTTATTTTTATCTTGCGGTCACAAAAGCTATTTTAGAATGCTAATGCTTCTTTTGTACCACATAACCCCAGTTTCTGTAGAAATAGGCTCCATGTATTTGAATATAATAACTACCATGAAGTCAGGTTGTAGGTAAGTATGTCATCATATACAATGATAATCTGTGTTGTTGAATGGCTGCTAGTTCACACAGATTGCTCTGCCTCAGCCTACCATGGAAGCTAGCAATCAGGGTGGCAAGCACAAGACCATGGTCTTTATTATTGGTTACACTTTTTTTTATGAAAATGTAGATATTTGTGGGGCAAAGGCCTTGTAGCAGCTCTGTTTCACCCCATTAGGCAGCCCATGTTATAAATGACACATCTGACATGATAATTCATAAGCTTTCTAAAAAACATCAAAATGGCCTTTTCTTCTAACATCCTTTTTTTTGTTATAAAGTATTTTTATCAGAAAGATAATATCTCCTATCTGTTCTAACTGTAGAAAAAATGCAGTATATTCTGTGAACTTTTACCTAAGTCTTTTTTATAAATATCTATACAAAGCAAAATATTTTGTTTGAAAAGAACAGACTCAAACACAACATAACATTTGATGAATATAACCCACCATCTGTCTTTTGTCCCATGGAATGTCAACCTCTCAAGCAGTAGCCTTCAAGCTGCCGAGTTTAAAAATAGGTTTTTATTTTTTGAGTGAAAAATACAGAAACATCTTAGCCTGATCTTTTCAACTGCAGTTTTTTTCATTGTCTAACATTTTGTAAATGGCAAGTTTCCAAATTCAAAGTTGGTCCTATTACTTGAGTAGTTGGGTTCTTTTGTGGTTGTATTGTTGAAAACCATAATGATGCACAACTCCTTCTTCACATTAGGATAGAAGAAACTTTGACTGAGTTTATCTCATATAACTGAACACTACCAATTCTCAGAAACATTTCATCTGGATATGCTGTTAAAGTATATCTTAAGCCAAAACATATTTTCTTTAATCTTTTTGATAGACGGGAACGATTTAAAAAAGCCTCTCATTTCATATTGCTGTATATATCCCACTACACTTATTTTCCAGTAGGAACATTTGTAGTGACCCCTGTCTAAGAGTGGAATCTTTTTATTTACAACTGTCTCTATATTTAAAAAAA
Organism: Pyxicephalus adspersus; assembly: GCF_032062135.1. Classification (NCBI taxonomy): domain Eukaryota; kingdom Metazoa; phylum Chordata; class Amphibia; order Anura; family Pyxicephalidae; genus Pyxicephalus; species Pyxicephalus adspersus. The sequence goes on along the minus strand of NC_092861.1, from coordinate 84,963,439 downwards.
CTGTTGATCTTGATAGATATCAAATAAGCTTTTAACTGCTTGTACACTAAACTACAATCTAAATGTTACCCGGTTTTCACAAGCTCTTCCTTGTGAACTAATGAGCTTCCCCTATGCAGACAAGGAAACGGGCGTTTTGTAGTCCTGTTGAAAGAAGACAGCACTGTTCTTTCTTAGGCTAAGTACACATGTTAGATTTTTGTCGTTGGAAAGGATATTTCACAACAGCAAAAGATTGAAAGATGCATGAACGAGTGCTGTACATACAGCGCCATTCTGCTCTATGGAGAGGGGAGGAGGGAGAACGAGCGGCACCCTGTTGCACTCTCCCACCTTCACTTGCATTGCGTTTGTAGACCCGCCAGGATGGATCCATGAATGACATTGGACAGCCATTGTACACATGTCAGATTCTCGTCCGATACTAGCCCTGAGGCGATAATCCTATGAGAATCATCTGACTTGTGTACGTAGCCTTAGGTACAATACAATGAGTACGTGGAGCGTATTACTGACAGTATAACCATGTAAAAATAAAAAGGAAAATACCTATACCAAAAAAAAGTAATACAGCCTCCACATCTAAGAACTAATATGTTACAATATAATTTATTTTGGCTCTTGGATTTGAATGCATTTCAAGTTTCCTTCTATATTAAGCTTCTCAAGCTTTCTTCTAAAAAAGATTACAGAATGAATAATCTTGTTGCTACATGGTTTGAGGTGTTTGCATTCAGAAAATATACATGACTTTACCAATTAAAAGCAGCAAAAGCTTGACTGATATTAGGTGTCTCATTTATTTACTCTCAGTTCTGTTAGCTGTATGCTCACTTTTAGACATATGAAATTAAGTCACTTATTTTAGCCAATAAAATAGTGTCAGTCGGCCAAATTATCGTTTTTTATCACACAGAGTAATTGATGTATTTGAACAGTAGTCATTAATTACTAAGAAAACTTGACGTCTTTAATAATGTTGTAGTCTTTAGTTATTTTTTTTTTACTAACTAATGATTTCAAATTTACTGTGGGTAGAAAAAGATTAATATGGGTCATACAAGCAATATTAGTAGAAGGCATTTTAGTTTGATTTCCTCTGGAACATATCATAACTTCTCACTATGGTTTATCATTATACAATAAACCACTAGCTATTTTTCTTGACATTTATTAGGTATGGTTTTCACAGTGCAATGTGCTATATAATGTTACACAAGATGAGAACATTTAATTCGAAATAAAATCTGCCTTATGTCAATAAAATTATTGAACATTTTATGATATATGATAGAAGATGCTTTGATGTTCTTATGTCTGGCAGAATAAATACACATCCTACAAAGATTCGTATTGATTTATTTACATTTGGTGCTGATTAATTATAAGCGCTCATCTGAACGAAGTTCAGATGAAAATATGAAAGTTGTCAAAGTTTTTTTTGGCAATTAAAGGTCCTCTAATGAATTATAAGAAGGCAAACTGGAACAGTAGTTGTTTCAAATAAAATATAGACTCATAAGAACATAAGGCTGTATGTAAATCAATATCCATATGCAAATAGCCATGTCCAGTATTTAAGTTTTTGGATATTTTATTAGTAGACATTAACAAATGCTAATATAGAAAATGCAGTTAACACACCATCTTGTTAGATAAACTAAATAAGAAATCAGTGAAACAGATTTGTGCTTTCAACAGTTAGCAATACTTGGCTGGTAAATTTATATAGTAAAAATGAACTGTTTGCTAGCTATGATTGATAAAATGCTATGATCTTTCCTAAATTACTGGTAACTATATTTCCCTTTCTAATATCCTGAATATAATAAATGTGTATAAAAAAATTTTGTTATCTGCTGATTTTTTTTTAATTAACATGCAAATACTCTGTTTACCTTTTGAGTAACACATTTGATTTGTCATGTAGGTCGTACATCCACCACCACTACCACGGTTTTAGATGGAAAGAATGGAACTGTTCACAAACCACCAGTGAAGATGACCAAATCAGTTTCCCAGGACCTGAAGTCAACATTCAGCTCCCCAGCAGCATGGATCCTTGTAGTTGCCCTTATTGTGACTTGGTCAGCAGTGGCGATTGTAATTTTCGATTTAGTGGACTACAAAAGTTTTGCAGGTATGGAATAGTTTTGCTGAAGCATGAATAAATAATTGAGTATTCATATAATTTAGTGTGTAAAGATTTTCAACTCTTAAGTCAGCTTTTAAATGTAAAAATTATCCTGCAATATAAAGTAGGAAGAAAAAAGTGGTGAATTCAGTGCTTTTGTTGCAAACTTTGAAAACTGAGATCTACAAAATACCTATAGCTACAATGGTGTCTAGAACTAAACTGAGACAAATTCTCTCATATCATTGCTTATTTGTAAAGGCAAAAATAGCTTTTAGCTTAATGAACTGAATGTTTTACAAGCTATGTACAGTCATGCAGGTAGCAAAGGCTGTTCTTTTTAAAAATCTTAGCTTGCTTTGTATACTGTCAAATAGGTGCCAGTTATGTTCCTTAAGTACATTAATAAATTATTAAATGCTCATTTATAAAATAGAGTTGTTATACTACTAAAAATTAACCATTAAACTATTAAAAATTTAAATGCAAACTTAAAAAGATTTAAACATTTTAAAACTAAAACTAAAATTTATTTTAGATGTCTTTTCCCTATCCAGCAATGTAATGTATGTGTCTAAAGGCAGGTTCCTAATGTGTACTTCTGGTTGAGGTGCCAATTCACTGCATAGTTTATCAGTCTGCCACTTTTCCCTTCACTGTCCAGTCAAAGGGTGGTGGACAGTATATCTGTAAGTTTTAGGTCTCTTTGCCAAACAGGATGAATCACCTGGTAGCCCCCTTGTTTAATGTATATCTGTGTGTTATAAGGTTCACCTGACTTTCAGCTATAACTTTTCAGAATTACTTAAGCACCAATCTGACAATACCTATTATGATAGGGTAAGAAAACCCAAACCCATAAACCCTCAATAATAAATCAGTAATAAATGGGAATCATGGCTATGAGGATGCAAAATGAGGATACAAGACTGTTGTGGGGAGTTTTAGCTTGTGGAATACAGTGCACGTGCTGATGGTTGGAAAGCACTCGGTGTAATTCAAAATTTTACGTAAGTGCTGATGGCATTGTAATGCATCAATGCATTCCACAAAAGCCACACCTAGATATCGGTGCTTGTGTGATATGGCCTTCACAGCTGCAAGCTACAGCTTTGGGAGCTCTGTTTAGAGCTGTGAACTAGAGCTTCAAGAAAAGCATCTGCTTAGGGTGTCTCCATATGTGCCAATTATGGCAAGGTCAGAGATCGGTGCAAAAAATACATATTTACACTTCATTCCCTTTTTATTCAGGTCTTACAAGCCAAAGCGCAGACCATACAGCAAGAGTAAAACACAAATCTTTGTATAGTACTTCATATTTCTCCAGGAGGAGGCAATAAAATTCTACATTAGTCTTTCACAACTTTTTTACCCCAAGAAAATCCCCAAAGGTGTCCAGGAACCCCTGTAATATTTAATCAATCCAATACATTTATCACTTTATGGGAGGTCAATCAGCCACAGCTCAAGGAACCTCTGGCAACTTCAGGAGAAACTCTAGGGTTCCATGTTTGGGAATGACTGCTCTACATCAAAGCCAAGATCATCCTTCAGAGCACGATATCGTCAGACTTGGTGCAAGATTCACAGAAGGAAAATTAGTTTTTTTAAACACATAAAAAATCTGTTCTTGTTTATTGATAGGAAAAAACGTCAGGTGAATGGAACAGGATCAGGGGAAAACCATCTTTTGACAATTGCTCTTTTAAACTATATTGACTCAAGATCAGGTTATTAATATCTCAAAGCCTCGATTTTTATGTTGCTGGGGCAAACTGTTAGTCTGCTGTAGTGTTTTCTTCTGTTTGAAGAGCCATAGAGCAGTAGAGGTGGTGGTCAAAGAAAGGTGAAACAGCTGTATCCAGTGATATTTATAAAGCTGAGATAACAGTGGACCAAAGATAGCTCAATTTAACATCATCCTTTATGCCAGACACTTAGATAGATAGATAGAAAGATAGATAATATCTTTCTAGCAGCCAGAATAATGTTGGGCCATCCCAGTCAAACTAGTATTGGATGTGCACAAATCCTGAATGAAAACCTATTATTCATTTTCAAAGTTGGCGAGATCCACCTCTGCCCGAGCTGAAGACTCTCAGAAGTCATTTTTATGGTTTATCCTGCCAGGACTGCCAGGTTTGGATCTGTTCGTACTGAAGGTCATCTAGATAGGCCATACTTAGAGTTTAGTGATGCTAAACTTGGTTTGCTTTAAATGATTTGACATTGGTACAACATTCAGCACAAACAGCCAAATAGTTAATATTTCGTTAATTTGGCTTCCTATTTAGAAAACAGTCATTTAGTGGTTATATCATTAGCAAAAGACCCTTAGCAACCTTAGGAATGAAGGAACCATTGTTTACCTTCCACCTTCATCCTAATATTGAGTTTATAATAAATTCTATCTTAATGAAAAAACAATGTGTACAACCTTGTTTGGCCTGTCATATCAACAAAGCAATCAAAAAGCTACAACACACATTTAGAGCATCAGTTTATTGGTTTCCGGTCTTAACAAGAAAGAACAAATGCAGGCAAGTATCAAGTAGAATTATTACAATACAAATTATCCCCGGGTCACAAACAAAGCAAAAAGAAAACTTTTTTGAGCCTAGACATTCATTAACTTGTCTTGGTCATTAAAGAGTTGTAGGAGCCTACAGAAGAGCTCAGTCTCAACTGTGTTTAGCAAAAGATTTCTCCTGTAAGTCATGCAAACCGCCCCCTTCCCCTCTCCAAGCCTCTGTCATGCACACAAATGAGCAGGGAAGCCCTGTTTGTATCTAGGAGTCATTCGTATGTCGAATGTCCTTAACCCGGGGACTACCTGTACTTGCTAAGCTAGATTGGGCCAGGGACATGCAAGAGTAACATCATGGCTCTATCACAGATCAAAAACAGGTTAGGGGACAGAGAAGGTCAAGATCAGGCAACATCATTCCATGCAGCAGACAAAAGAAGGAGTCAGCAACCAGATAACATTAGTAAGTTGCTCCCAGATCAATTGAAGTTCAAAATGCTATCATGGACAGTGGAGTTGGGGACAACTTTACCTTGGCCACTGGTCAGTCTATGGTAAGGGAACAGGCCCATTATGATACCTTGAGGAGGCTGATAGGATGGAGAGTCATGTAGAGGCAGATCCCCCAGCAAGCGCGTACCCTGTAAATCTGGTTGGTAGCAGATGTGTTACACAAATGCTTTGCTTTTTTCAGTACCTACCTTTAATAGGTAGTCTTATATGCAGTTTTATGTATGAATCACTACATATTAAGACCAAGGCCAGCGCAAAAATGTAGCCCTTTACTGCACTACCAAATATTTTCTATTTTGCTTGTGCAACCTGAAAATTTGAATACAGTGGAAAATATTTTTAGCTAGTTACAGTTCTGTAATATCTACTAGATTAAGAAAATACAATCAGCATCCATTTGCTGATTAATCTGCTTTATCTTTCCTTGAGCTGAAGAATTGTAGTTTATTATTTCTATTCATAGAAAAAGACTACCGTCTTCCTAAAAATTGACAGTAGCTTTAATTTCAGCACCAAATGTAATAAAGTTTCTGGCATTGTCATTGCCCTATTCATATGAAGATAATGAAATGTAAATTCATATTTAGCGTTCATTTTCCTTTAATGTTTGCTACAAATACATGACTTTCATCATTTGATTTCTTTCCCATACACCAGGTTTTTAATTTGATAGTACTGTAGATATGGAAGTAATGCAAAGATAAATACAAATGTAATTTGTTTATATCATTAGACTTGCTACCAGTGCTTAATACAAATCCCCAAAATAGTCTGTGTATAATTATTTGTCATTAGTATTCCTTTCATAATAACTAGCAGCCCTGAATATTTAAAATGACTGTCATTTTCCACTTACTGTCTGTTTCCCCATTGTTCATGCTACCTCTCATTTCCTGTCTTGCTTACAGTTGTAAAATAGGGAACATGGGGAAGTATGTATACAGAAAGACACACAACAGCATTTAAAAAAATGAACAAACATATTTGCAACATGGGAATACTGGTGGCAATGTAAGGGAGGGAGCATTAAAGTAGAACTAAATGTAAAAAAATAAAGAAATTGCGACCAGACAGGTGCTTTATTGCAGAAGGGATACCTGGCATATCTTGACGTCCTACATGCGTGCGCAGCTCAGTGTATTTAGAAAAGAAGATTGCGAACAGACAGGTATTCTTTTATTTCAGAAAGGACATTGTCTGTCCCTTTCTGCAATAAAAATCCTGCCTGCATACAGTTTTGAAATGCGGAACTTTAGTTCAACTTTAAGGGATTAGGGCATCTCTGTCATAAATAAATATTTGTACTTCCTCTGTACTTATCACAATTATTAATATTTTATTTTACTCCTATATTGCTTACTATAACTCAAGTATTTGTATCTGTTTGTATGGGAATTATGGTATTACACTATAGATGTCTATATGGTTGACACCTTGTAAAGGGGCAAATTATTGTTATTAAAGCGTATTTATATAGCACCAATATACACAGTGCTGTACAATTAATAGGGGTTGAAAATGACAGACAGTGATACAGGAGGAGGAGAAGACCCTGCCTAAAAAAGCTTACAATCTAAGAGGTGGGGAAGTAGCACACAAAAGGAGGGGAGATATGGAATGGTGAAAAGTAGTGGGGATTTTAGGAGACAGAAGATGGGTAGGTTTGTTTGAAAATATGGGTTTTGAGTGCTCTTTTAAATGAGCAGAAAGTAGGAGCAAGCTGAAAAGGATGAGCAAGACCACTCCAGAGAGTTGGGGCAGCTCTAGAAAACTCTTGGAGCAGTGCATGTGAGGAGGTTATGAGTGAGGAAGTCATTAGTAGGTCATTGGAGGAACGAAGCGAGCAGCTAGAGGTGTATTTGTCTACCAAGTCATAAAGGTAAGTGGCACAAGAGCTGTGGGATTTGAAGGCAAAGCACAGGAGCTTTAATTTTATTTTCAGGCGAAATGGAAGCCAACGAAGAAAACCACAAAGAGAGGCAGCAGAAGATGAGTGGTGAGAAAGATGGATAAACCTGGCCTCAACATTCATAATAGATTGTAGAGGAAAAGTTGGGTTGGAGGAATACCAGAGAGTAAGATGTTACAGTAGTCCAGGCAGATCCCCCAGTATGCATGCGCCCCTGTAAATCTGGTGTGTAGCAGATGTGTTGCACAAATGCATTGCTTTTCACTACCTACCTTTATTGGGTAGTCTTATAAGCAGTTTTGTATGAATCACCATATATGAAGACCAAGGCCAGCCAAAATAAGGTCACTGTTACAGTAGTCCAGATGAGATATGATAAGAGCATGTACAAGGAGTTTGGTGGTCTCTGGGGACAAGGAGGAGTGGATTTTGGAGATGTTCTGCAGGTGAAAGTAACAGTTACAGGAAATGCTCTGAATATTGTGGTAAATGAGAGGGCAGAATCAAAGGTGACACCAAGACAACATCCCTGGGGAGAGGGATGAATAACAGTGTTTGAAACAGTTAGAAATATGTCAGGGGTAAATTTGGGGTTTGAAGGGGAAGGGGGAGATGAGTTCTATTTTATCCAGGTTGAGTTTCAGAAATATATGCAAATGGAAGCAAATTTTTGATGCAGATGTTATAATGAACCTGTTGTTTTATGCCTTAGAAAATCAAGTTGGATAGTTGGAAATATAGTTTAGTAAACTGATGGCAAAATGAACTCCTTTGTAGAATAAAAGATATGTTGTCAGAACAACCGAGTAAAGAAAAACTATATGACTGTCAAAAAATCACTTGTCCATCCTAAATGTTTTGCCTGTATAAGGCCAGTCTAAGTCACCTAATATTCATATTAATCTTTTCCAACCATTGACACTTTCTCCCTTGTCGTTGGAAAGGATCGTGAAAGATCCTTTCCAACGACAAAAATTGCAAGTGTGTACGCAGCTTTAGTTTTGGATAGAGAGTGGACATTTTATTGCTCAGTGTGATTGTCCCTTACTGTTTGTCCTGGGGATTATTGCCTCAGAGGCAAAATGTAACGGGAAGGCAAAAATGTATTGCCAGAGCAAGAGACAAAGGGACTTCCTCCACTGATAATGTTTGTTCCAATGACTGCTGATTTTTGCTCTATACCTGTTTGTTCAGGACAGAAAGCAAATGGAAATAGTGGACATTTCCCCAGCAGACAGCAAAAACATGGATGTTGCCCTACTCTGCTATATCCAAAACTAAAAATAATGTTTTGGTTATACTTACATATCAACTTGATTGCCTATTGAAAAGAATTTATGATTTTGTTAATTGTATGACCTGTATTTTATTGTTTATTTGCTCTAGTTTAAAAAGAAGCCCACAAATAGGGTTGCATTACCAAAGAAATATAGGCTGTTTATGTAACAAAGTAAATTATCCCTTTGCAATGGGGATATTTCACTCAACTTAGTCAAGGGGTAAAGCTCTGTTGACTTCAACCATCCTATCATGTGCAAGCAGACATCTTTTGTTTTTAAATTTCCTTGCATGAGATAGGATATTCTTTTGCATATTATATAATATGCAAAAGAATATCCTATCTCATGCAAGATAGGATATATATATATATTCTATTCACATATCTCTGGCTAGGACATAATTTACTTTTAGTGAACAGCATGCATTCCTTTTATAATTCAACATCAGCATTTTGTTACTAGAATATAAAGTGTCAGCAAGATTATTTTGCATTATGATTTTGTAATTTGCATTTGTATGGCTGTTTTTGTATTTACTTATCAAGTGGAATGCAATGTCTACTGCAATCATGCATGACATTTATTGCATCTTTCATCTAAGCTACTCTTTGTTACATCTCCCACAATTCCATGCTAGCAAGTAACTTGGTTTTATGGAGGATGTACATTTGCTTGACATATAGATATGCTTCTCTGTTGCTTATCTATTGTATGCCTAGCTGAAGATTCCGCAGCAGTGCTAACCTGTTTCCTTTATTTTTCCATTATCATCTTCATGAATGCTCCTGCCATCATCATCAATAGACACGTATTCCCAGTACTGTGATGATCCATGTTTACCACCTGGTAAAGATATTCTGCCTGCAGTGTTTCTGTTCTAACACAATGTGCTTTCACATATGGCTCTTTGTCATGATCTGGTATTGTGCTTCTGTTTCTGCACAATGTCACTCGGGCTAAACCGATACATGTACTAATAGCATTTGCTGAGTGCTTTACTAATAAATCCAAAAAATTACAGTAGCCCCCTAGAGCTGTTTTGTAAATCATTTTAAAGAGTCAGTCCACACAAAACTGTTACAGTATTTGCAAAAGAAAGCAGACTAATTTAATCATTTTCAAATATTATATACCAAAAATTGAAATAAACCTGTCATGGGTGTTATGGGCACTGCCATTGCTGACCTGCATGTAAAAAACCTTAGGCACTTCTAGGTCTTGTCCAAACACCCCAAAGGATTGACATTGGTGATCCTATTCAATCAATTTTTTTGGTCTACAAATGAAAGAATACAATGGGTACAAATCAATAAATTAAGTTCCCAGTGTTAGTTTTTCAATGGAACTTTTTAAAAAATTATACCTATGTTGACACGCTCAACTTACTACTGTCAGAGGCATTGGCCCAGGATAAACATGTAGGTCAGGTTATTCGAGTAAGGGCCATGTCATGATTTTGTAGAATTACACTCTTTGACATTTTGTCATTAGGGAAAATCAACTGCAGTCAATGTAAGCTCTGTGCAACAGCAATTCCTGCAATTTATAGCTTTATGGTAAGGTTTTGACTGTTTTTAGGCCCCTGCAGAGTTGCATACTAGCTGCTACCAGGAGCAAAGCAAAGTGCTTCTGTGTGCCCTGAAGTGGCAAACGGCACCACATGTATGCGGCCATGATGCAATTCTTCCAAAAGCAGTTGCACAGCAGCTTGTCACTTTCCACCAAAGCCATGTGTACACAATGGTACTCCATTTTTACTTGAATGGGAGCAGTTGGGACTGTGGTTGGGAAAGCAGCTGAGCCTTTGGCAGAGCCCTGTGGTTCACAGTGTGTCTGAAAAGCCCTAATAATTATGGCTCACCAGTTTTAGTGGCAATTTATATAATTTTAGGTAGATTCTAGTGGTCATTACAGATAATAATAGATGCATGGATAACCATTGTAGCCAGCTTCAGCAGATACTTTGTAACCTAATGCAAATTGTCAGAGAAAATAAGGAAAGATTTGAAGCTGAAAAGTCTGCTAGTGTAGCAAAAGGGTCAGCATGGCAGTCAGGGAACCAACAAAAGAGGTCAAAATAAGAGCTTCCATGTTTCTCTCATTTAATTTAAATGCCAGTTTTGGATGGCCTGACACTATGATATAACTGCCTGAGCTGTGTAATTAGGATTGTGGTTTGTTTGCATGCTGCTGTGAACTGATGAGACTTACAATGTGAAATAAAATGTCAAACTGCCCTAAATGATTGGATGGTGCATTATAAATGTGTAATAACCCCGGATGACCATTTATGGTTCTGTCAGAATCTTTGGTCTTAGTAGAATAATTTCTCCACTGATATAATGGTGTTTCCACATTTGAATTACTTCCACTGGATTGCAGTTTTTTTTTTCATTTCAGTTACTCTGTACATTTAATTATGTTTTGAGTTATTATTTTTAATCCCAGGCTAATACTTATCCCTGCAGCAATCAATTTATGTGGTTAAGCTGTATATATATATTTTTAAAGAAACTAAAAAATGTTGACTGCTTTTGTTGTGTTTTAACTGTTTTTCATTCAATTTTTAATAATACCAAGGATATAGCGCATAACTGATACAGGGCTGTCTCTTGGTTATAGTGAATTAAGAAACACCTTGGGATTGATTAACAAAAGGGAGTTTAGACTGAATTATCACTTTGAATTTCCACTGTGCAAAATATTTTTCACTTAGTTAATGTAATGAAAGTTCCTTTTTTCAAAGAAAACCAACTGGCATGTAATAATGTGAGTTTTGATTGCACGTGATTGGATGGCTTAAGTCAGCAGAGTTTTCATTAGAAGACCTCATTCATCTTTGCTGTGCATATGTACAGTTTGTGGACAGGAAATATTTGTAAAAAAACAAATGGTCTGCTCAATGTATGTCCCAAAAAGTCCCTGTCCACAGGCTGTTCATAAAGTACCACTTATATGTAATACCACTTATTTATATTACCACATATAGAGATGAGAAACCAGAAAGGAATTTACATGTAGGCTTTAAACATCTACTAAACTATTGGATTCTAAGGCCAAGGGGATTTGGTCACACAAAAAGGTGCAGTTTTCTATTACATTATTTGGTTTGGTCCGGTGTTAGGATGCCCTTTGATACACCAGTACTCCATTTTGCTGACATCACCAACCTCCAGAAGCTTTTTGTCAGTTTTTGTTTCCATGAGAGTATTTTAAGTACCCTGGTAAATAAAATCTTTCTGTTGCCTTAAACTGAGTTTTTTTAATTCTGTCCATTGAAATAAAATCACCTAAATTCTAAATTATTGTAATATATTATTACAAATTCTAATTATAGTAATCTATTGTTTCGGACACTTATTTTCAGAACTCCTCACTGGTAATTCAAACCGGAAGGGAGTATTTTCCGATTGGAGTTACTTGCAGCATGGGCTCTAGGGCAGTTTGTGTGAACTGGCAACCTAGTCCTAATTCACTGCTGGGGAAGTGAATTAACGATTGCCCATTTTGGACACTACTCCTCCTCTTGTATGCAGTGTGATATCCCCAGAGGTTGACATGCCCTTTAAAAACCACTGCGTTACTGGAGGTGGAGAACCCAGCAGAATAAATCAGTTAGTTGGGTTATCCAATGGTCCACCAACAGGCTGCTTGACTGAGACTGACGGTAGTAAAGAGAGAATTCCAACCATAAGACTCACATTTAACTGTATGAATAATTCCACAGCTATATTTAAAAAAACACAGAAAACAATACAAATAAAAAATACATTTAATAGACTGCCTGTAATATTAGAATAGACTTTACTCTCTCTCTCTGTATGTATGTGTATGTATGTATGTATGTATGTATGTATATATATATATATATATATACAGTCATAGCCAAAAATATTGGCACCCTTGCATTTATGTTAGAAAATGGTCCACTTTTCCCAGAAAATTGTTAATCAGAGAAAATAACGCCGCTTTTTTGTGTTCTTCCAGTGCAAACTAAAGAAATAAACATGACAATACTAAAGCATTTGTAATTGCAACAATTTTCTGGGAGAAGTGGTCCATATTCAAACATGAATGCAAGGATGTCCTTTTCACCTACTGCATTGGTCATGTCATGTTCCATTCCCAAACCTTAGTTCTTGTTTTGTTTTTAGGAGAAATAAGCTCTTCTTTAGATATCTCTGCCCTCCCTGTGTGATCCAGAAAAGCAGTTTTTAGCAGTGACGTTGGCACAAGTGGACTTTAGGGCACCTTCTGGCACAGGCCAATCTGTATGTTGGTATTGCTGTTCCCCCTGCACTAGGGATGGACAATATTGCCTTGTTGATCAGAAAGCTATCCCTTAGGTGTGCCATATTTGGGTTGTGAGATTTCTATCATGACATTACTATGGATTGAAGACAATATAAAACGAAGTGAAGGCAACATAATCTTTTTAATTGCCTTTGTGTACAACTGGTACAACATTTCTCTTGGATGGGCTTGTGAACCCTTTGTTAGGATTTTCTACATATCTGCATGAATAACTTTTCAAATTTAATAATAACTATGTATAATAACAAAAAACAACAGTTTATTTGCTCAATATATTTCAGACTCATAATAACTCATGGCCAAAAAAACAAATGTTCAGATTGCTCCAAAATAGATATAAGATGAACATACAATTTGTGAAATTAGGACACTATCCCTTTTTCCCCCAAAGGGTTCTGTTATAAGTGCCAACCCCAATCATGTGAAAAATACATATGAAAAATGGACAGAAAAAGCTGGGGTTTGTTGGCAAAATATCAAATATGTAGTCAAGTATCATACAATAGTACAAATATACAGAGGCGGCTAAATAAATTTCAAACTATTGGGCAAATTTCTAATTACCAAATGCGTTTCGCCATTAGGCTTCCTCAGGGCACATACATGAGAACCCTATATCATTGTAATGATGTTTGAAAGGTTAGGTTCAATGGATTTGAGATCCTGATAGTAAGGGTGACCTTAGACTGACCAGAATAGTAGTAAGATGAACATATCCAAAGAGATTTATGGAAATCAGGAGATGTAAGCCTAAAGATCTGAGCCTCCAGCACAATGGTCACTTTCCCAAAAGTGTTCACACCAAACATCCTCAAACAAAAGGCAAACAATGGTAAATTGACAAGACTTCAGGTATCTCTTGTACTTGATAACATCTATTTCTTAGCTGCTTTTTATAGTCATGTCAGACACTTAACTGTGCTTTACTATCAAATGAAAAGTTGTTTTTTGGTCAATCATAGGTGTTGTTTAAACCATTTCTTTAGAAGATGAGATGCGGATGTACTGTAAACGGCTATGGAATAAGATGACAAAGTAAATGTCAAAGGCTATCTATGTTAGGTATTCTGACTTACATGTAGGATAGGCTACATTTTTGGGACAAATTATGCAAAAGTTAATAAACCATAATTCTGATGAATTTTTAGGCTTTCTATAGATATTCAAGTTCTGTATGCAGTTCAAACTGTGGCACCTGGAATTTGGGTGACAGAAAGTGAGTTTCTGCCTGCCATGTTTCAGCCCTTTTTGCCATGTGATGTGTTGGGCAGGTTCGATGTAGGAATACTAGGGAAGATAGAATTATTAAGATCAATGTTATTTAGTCAAAAAGACATCTTCAGAACATTATAAATTGTATGTATAGTAGTAGAGCAATTTGAACCGTGGCATTATGGAATTCTATTGAATAATACTTCTAATAAAAGCCTATTGAAATACAGGCATTTGTGAGTGAAAAAAAGATATAGTATCACAGCAACCTATAACTCTGTGTCCTAGCGAATATGAAAGAATGCATATACTTTTTAATTCAGTAAAAAACAATGATATACAAAAATAAGAAAAACAGATGATGGAAAAGGTATTGGTAAAATGGCACATGTTAATCTGCTAGAGAGGGAAGAGCAGATGTTGCTATTCTTTAGACAAGTGGATTTTTAAATGTTTTCTTAGCTCATTTTAATTACAGTCTTATAGATTTTCAGTTCAAATCACCATACATTTCATAACTCATAAAATTTGCCAAATATACTGTGCCACTGTTTCTATTACCACCAGCTGTCTCATGCAGCTGTTTTGCCCTAAGCATGCACAATGCCTGGTTGATCTGCTGGAAACAGCTGCTTTTAAATACACTGGCTGACTTGATTACATGCAAAAGAGTTCCATTATACTGGTGCTGCATTGTGTTTGGCAATATTCATAGCTATTAAACAAACTTAAATATGGATCAGATTAGTCCAAAAATAAAAATCTTTCTTTAGTCATCTTATTATGACCACATAGAGTTTTTTTTTACTAAAACATTATGATTTAAACAAATTGGGTTTTCTATTTGTACACATGTTTAGCCAACATCTGTATAGCCAATTTTTTGTGTTTTACACATGAAGTATAAACCATTTTTAAGCTTCCAATAGTTCCCGTGTTTTAATTTCTCAAACTGGAACATATTCCATTTTAAACTCCCACATTCCATTTTAAACTTTTAAAACTCCTACATGAAACATGAAACCATCATAATTGAGCTATACACAATGTAAAGGCAGGCTATTTATGCCTACCTGTATATACTATTTATCCACTGGGATAAAACCTCAGCAAATCTGCAATAGATATTGCACATGTAATATAATAGAACAATGAAGATGATGTAACAGATTACAAAAAGTGAGGGAAAATAAGTACATAAAAATGCATAGAATATATGGACGTTTGACAAATAACCTGGTTTTCATGGTTTCAAGTCTTAGGTTTCTCTTTGTTTTAAGCTGCCAATGACTTTTGTTTAATAGCAAATCTTTTCTTGCACAAAAATATTGAGTTTAGGATTTGAAGAAAGTCACCCTTCTTCCTAGGTACTTCACCCAGTCATTGGGTCAGCCTTGATGAATTAATCATTACCTGCTGAAAGGTTACCATTATTCTGCTGTTGGAAGGCAACATTAGCAAGTCAACATGGACAGCTCTCCTTTCTTAGTAGTGCTCTTTTTTTTTTTTTTACTATAATACTAACATACGCTAAACACATAATTCGCATAATGCATCAACAACACAATGAAACAGTCACTTAACTTCCATTATAGAAGCTAAAGTGTTCCATGTCCAGGAGTTTTTGCCATTACCTAAATGTTATCGTGCTGTCTTACTGTACACCTTGTACTTCTACATGTTTTAATACTCGCTACCTGCTCTTTGTCCTAATAGGAACCTATCAGTCTGTAGTCATCAAGTGTAGTCAGCAACCAAACTAAAAGCATTCTAAGCTAATATTCCCTTCATATGTACCTTTAACACAGTTTAAAACAAAATAATCTTAGTCCACAGTAATAGAAATTATTAAAACTTTGGCATGAAAATTAACGCATTACAAAATGGAGAATAATGTTGAATAAAGTTTTGCTACCTGGATAACAAAGGTTTAGTCCAACAAAACTAGTCAGCTACAAATAGGTTAAGTAACTTTTTGGTCTCGGAAGAGTTTGCATTCTGTGTCCCCTAAAAATACATTAGGGAGATTTCCTGATTACTTTTTTGTTAAATGCCACCTGCGGTGGTAGTGGTGGCAAGTTGACAGAGCACCATAAACTGTGATTGTACACAGACAGCTAATCACTATGTAGGAGTCAGTGAAGGAGTCCATAGAATAATGGTTTCACCCCTACTTGGTATGACAAAAAATCATATGTAACAGAAAATTAAAAAAAAAAAAATGTACATCTAGTAACTATTTTGTTATTCCCAGGCCCATAAGTTTTTCTTTACAGTCGAAATTCTGTGTGTCTATTTATTTCTATCTGGGAAATATACCTTCAGAAAATGTGTTAGTGAACTTTATTTTGCATGTTAATGTGCATTGCCATAAGACAATTCATTAATATACATGAACATGCACCTTTTTTTTAGCAACACAGCACGCTGCAACAAATTATTATATTATGGGTTGTATTAAGAGCAATAACAGTCCGATGTCACTAACCTGATATTAGTGATTTACATACTAGAAGGTATAGAAGGGAAATACAAAACCAAGGTACCCAACAGTCAAGACATGCATGCTGTCAATTCTGTGTAATTGAATCATTAATTTCATTTATACATTCATTCTGTAAAAAAACACAAGTGTCAATTACAGCCCTTATTTAGGGTAGGATGGAAGAAAACCTTGTACATGCTGGTTAAGTTTCAATAACCTCAAATGTGGCTGCTCAGCTAAAATGATCTGAAATGCTTTAAAATGGCAAATGGGTGTTTCAACAATGCAATGACCCCAGACACACCAGTAAACAAGCAATGTCTTGGTTCCAGACCAACAAGATTGAGTTATGAAGTGACCAGCCACTGCTAATATATTGAACACCCTAATTACCTTTTTCATTCTCTGTAAAAGAATACCACAAATTGATCAAATGTTTCTTCATGTTCTAATTTAGAATAGAATGTGCAGTGTTCCCAATGCTTTGTGTGTGTATGGAAATTAAAGCTATTACAAGAATTTTGAGCTTTATTCACTTTTTTTTCAAAACACACTGCTAGTATTCTGAACACAGCTGTATATTAGGACTGGGACTCTACATATAAAGCATCCACCCATAGCAGACCTACAAAAAAGAAATTGGGGTGTCAGTGAGAAGTTCAGTACCACTCACTGTCGTCTGCGGTCAAATTTTCAAGCACTGGTTTCTTGTATATATCCCAAACCAAAAGAATTTCCAAAAATATTATTTTAATACTTTTAACCCATAATGAATCACACCAAACAATATGCATCCACTTCCAATGTTATGCAGTTCATGATTGGATATACATTTTCTAGGCTGTTTTTAAACATTCTGCGTTATGTTCACATTATCAAAATGTACATTCTGTTTGTTTGTGTCCTCTTGTTTTAGTATTTTTCATTGTACCATAGTCATGTGCTTAATGCTTTCATATGCATATATAGTGCACATTGCAGTTAAAAAATAGTTATAAATATAGTATTTTGCCCTTGGACCTCACCCACATTTCCATTAGAAAAGAATTGAGGTATATAATGTATGTAATTTCCAGGTCTAATAATTAAAACCTGACTGTAACTATTAGATAGCACTATGACTGAGTGTTTTTTTTTCTTTTAAATTGAACTTTCAGATCATTGAGCTTTGTTGTATGTGATCAATATCCCCGTACAGTTTATTTGGTATCAGCATGCTAACATATACCTGAGAAGTAGTTTTTCCCCTACTGAAAATCTTTGCAAATGATAAAAATCCCACAAAATAGTTACATGCTGGAAGCAGATATTTTGTGCTTTGAATAAATGTAGTATTTACAATTCCTATTACTTGCACACAAAAAGAAGAAAAGAACAGTAATGCACATTTTGTTTAGAAGGGTGTGCATTTTTAAATTGTGGGAACATTTAAATGCTCCAGTGGTTTTGAAGCAAGCATAAGTAAAGAGAGGATAGAAGGCACTGCCATTGTTTTACTCAGATATAACAGCTTAGTGTATTTTAAAAGGATGCTGCTACCCAACACTGTTTCCTTTCTCCTTTTATATATACCTAATACATTGACAATTCCCAATGGGTTTACTTTTTTAGTCTTGCTTTACTAAATGATATGGTTTTACCACAATTTCATGTAAAATGTCTTGAAATACATTTTTCTATTAATGGAAATTCACTTATTACACTCCCACTTCGGTGCTTCATTCTGTTATAGCTAAATAATGGTGACATCACACACAATTGTACAAAGGAAGTGATGTGTCTGATCCGGTATATAGCATTGGAAGGCACACCAGGCATTGTGGTCAGACTCTAGTGCCTATTGGATGCCACAGTTTAAATTCAGAACTTGAGCAATTGTTATACCAGAAAAATGGAAGAAACAATAGAGGTTGTTATTACAAAATCATTCTGACTGTATACCTATTTCTGTGACTTGAACTAGGCCCTACATGATTTTTTATAGTAAACTAAAAATTGTATTAATAAAATTGCTATAAGCAATGGGTCTGATTTATTAAAGCTCCCCAAGACATGACACAATAGACTATCATAGACCTGGTATGGATTTCGTAAAAATCATTGGCTATTAAATGACAAATGGTTTAGGTACTGGACCAGATCCCTTCTAGGTTTGCTGGATTACCTAGGTTTTTCCATTAGTCTATCTTCATCAGTCTTGGAGAGTTTTGATAAATCAAATAAATACATTGTTTCAATTCCCTACCACTGAATTTCTACTACCAAATGTCATGTTTGTATAAAATGTCTTTACACTATGAATAATTAAACATTAAAAAAGAGTGTTGTTTAATTAATGTACAAAATATTTTTTAGAAAATTGAGCTAAACTTTATTTTTTGTATTTTAAACTTTGTTTTTAGGCGGTCCTATTAGCAAACTCCGAAACGATCCAGTCAGAATTATTCACGATGCTGTGGATGACACTACAGATTGGATATATGCCATCTTTACCACTTTATCAGACTTAATATCATTTGATGAGGAGCGCAAAGGTAAAAAAAACACAATCTGAAATGCAGCCACTCTTCCTTATACATATAATATTTAAAGTTTAAAAGTATGTGTTGCTTCCTTGATGCATATGTCTTGCATTTAAGCTGAATCTGGAACGCAATGTTTTTGAATTGGCTCTTGTGGATCAGTGTTCATTTGCATTTATTATTGCTTTTACAGTTAGTCATATTGATTCCATTCATACCAGACAGTGTAAAAACATCTTAAATAACGCACAAATTCAAGCTTCCCCTGTAAGGATATGCAAGTGTATTGCCTGTGACCTGCTTTTTAGTCTCATGCCTGTATATATACTTGGCATAAAGCTGCTTTATGTCAATTTAATGTGTAAATGCATGTGGTGTACTTTTTCAGTTGTTTCAATATTTTATTAAATTGTGCTTCAATACTATGTTTTTCATTCCATGCTTTTTTATGTTGATATAGATAAATTTAGAGCCAAGCTTACTTTTATTTTAAACAATTCAAGTATCAAACTAAATTTACATATTTCCATTCAACTGTAAAAACTACACTATTGCTGGATTGAATAATTTTATGAATTATTCCCGCTTCTTGGTCCCTAAGCCTTATTCCATGGATCCCATTGATTTCTAACACGGCTCTGATGATGGCCAGCAAGCCTAAAACAGCTGTAAGCAATTGAAATAAATAGCTCTGTAAAAATAGGCTGAATTTGCACTGTTGTACTGGATGTACAGTTAGCCATGGGGTGTAAAGGAATGATTTGCCCACTATCCTGAAATAAGTTATATTCCCTTTCTGTTGGGATATAAGATGAATAAAGAAATGTATATGTTGGGATGGAAGAAACTGATCGTTAAAACATGTCATGAATGCACCATAAACATTATTATTTATTATTAAATATTTAACGTCATCAGTTTGAGAAAATTTAGACATAATTTAGGATTCTTTGATAGGCAAATTATATCTGCTTTAAAGCGTAAATAAACCAGCAATTATCACCTGTCCTGTAGACAATCTTTGGCCATTTTGATGGAACTCCCGTACAAGCACATGGAAGTGAATTCTTGGTGCATGCAGGGGAAGTTAGGACTGGCAAACAAAGCTTGCGCAGTTCAGCTTTTTGATAGGTACCTAGAGTGATTAAGCAAGTAGGAAGGATTATTGCAGAAGCAATATCGCCTGTCCATTCTGCAATAATGACTGGCCTGATCGTGGATTCTTTTTCCAAAGACTTGTATGGGGATACAAAACCTGCTTGAAGCAAACAAAAGCCCTTTGGCATAAGCTGTATAAATAATTCTCTCACTTTGCAGAAATACATGTCATAATAAATAAAGATTACAACATACAGAATAAAGCTATTGTTCAGGGGAAAACGTTTATTTTCATGTTGTTTTGTGTGATTTATGAAACACAGCACTTTTTTATCGAGGTTGTTTGTATTAAAGTATTTTACTGTTGTATTAATATTATATTTACACTGGCTACAATAAATACAAATTGTTTCTTTTTAAACAACGCCAACCTTGAAAATCAATTTGCAGCATCAAATATTCAATGTGATTTTTTTTGTTTAAATATCCTTGTAATCCTTTCTCATCAATTTTAAAAGCAAAAATAATGTATAATATATTCTTTGGGAAAACTAGTTTAATGTAGTGCGTGTGCCGCATCATACACAGCCCCAGAGATCTTTAACCACATATCAGTGCTAGCATATCAGTGATTAAAAGAAAACTGTAATGTAGTTGTTTTTATGCTTCTCATTGTTTGAACTGTATGTTGGATTCTCAGATGTTCAGATGCTTAAATGCATAAGAGATCTATTTGTTGATTATAAATAATCCTGAATAAACAATTTTCTCCAAAAGACAAACTGCAGAGATTTTCTAAACTTTTTTATTTTTAATTAAGCATGTGTAAATCAAAAGCGAAAAAACTATGACTTGAATTTCAAATCAGCTGATACAAACGGCTGGTGCTATAAATGCCGCAACATTTTAACTCTTACTCTCTAAGATAAGCAAATGTTATAAAATGTCTGTCAGTGAATCTAACACTTGATACCACAATCTAGTTTGTCTAGTGCTTTTATTTTTACTTTTTTTTTTACTCCAAAATATGTACAGCCATTAGCACCAGACCTACAGTATATGCTGGTATAATTGCAGGGAATTTTACAGCTTTGATGCCCTTGCAGTTTGTGCAGGAACTTATGGGGTAACAATTCAATTTATAGTACCCTGTTTGGGCATGTAAAATGCTAAGCCATCTCTTTAAACTAATAAAGGTGCCCAATGGTTTGGTAACAATGTGCACTGGTGTGGAAAACCTAAAAAAAAAGGATTCTTGGTAAAATTAAAACTTGGCTTGATGGTTTGATACGTAATAAACCAAATAGTTAAACATACAATGTCCATCTGTCTCCTATTTATCCATTTTAAAGAATCCCCCAACAAATACAGTGTAGTTATATGAACATAGGACTCCTGACTCACAAATTCCAGTTTGTATTGTTAAAACAAATCATTATTAGATTTTGTCAAGCCACCGCTTCAGTGTAAAGTAATGAGACTCAAACATGGATGTGTTTTGATTTGTCCGTCAGCTAAACCTAAAACAAATAATGTAGCATGATGGGGGTGTAACCTCAACAACTGGCATGATGTGTGAACACAAACGTAATGTAGGATCTTTGGGTAATCCTTGCAATCAATCTGAAACTGATAAGCAACACTAGTTGTACAAAATGTTTGAGAGTATTGCTCCCCTACTTTTTAACACCTGGTTAATGTTAAAAAAAAAAAAAAAAAAACTGTTTGAACATCTTTAACAGTTTACTCAGAAAGCACTTGCAACCCATATGCCAGTGTTTGAAAATCTGTCCATCATTCAATTCCTGCATTACGTCATCACATTTACACAAGCAGGTGTAAAGCACTAAAGTTGGTGTGGTACCCTTAAAGAAGGAATAATAACCTCATTGGGTGAAATCTTTCTGTCTATAGCTTTGAGAATGTAAAGCTTGATAAGATAGATTTACCATTTTTTGTTGCTCAAATGCTGCATGCATAGCATGTATATTAACTAGTTAAATGCAATGTATGTGAAAACAAAATTGTC
Organism: Pyxicephalus adspersus; assembly: GCF_032062135.1. Classification (NCBI taxonomy): domain Eukaryota; kingdom Metazoa; phylum Chordata; class Amphibia; order Anura; family Pyxicephalidae; genus Pyxicephalus; species Pyxicephalus adspersus. The sequence continues at coordinate 84,941,416 of NC_092861.1, read as the reverse complement.
TGTTTATTAACAATGCTTTGAGTGAAGCATGCAAAACATAACAGTTTTATACTTATTCAATAAATTGTACAAAGGAGCAAAGAGTGGTAAACCCTAGCCAGTGTGATCAGGTAACATCACATTTGCTTGCTGGGTGGATTTTACACTTAAGGAGATAGTGCTTCATCCCAGTAGGATTTCAGTTTTATTTATTTACAAAGCTTACAGGTGAATATTAGGAATGAGCGAGAATGCGTCTGACATTCTTGTGAAAATTTCCCTGACCTTCGGATGGGTCTGCCATACTTTGGTGAACCGATTTCATGAATTCCATTGAAGTGCAGGTTCCCATGCTCCCTGGGCTGTACTAATCATTGATAAATACAGCCCGGGGAGCGTGGGAACCTGCGGTCACAGCCGATTGGAGGCAGGCGAGTGCCTCCAATCAGCTGTGACTGCAGGCGAACTCCAGATGAACTCTCAATGGAGATTCTTTATTGAAAGTTCATGTGAGTTCAGTTCCGACGGTAACCGGGCTGTACTTATCATTGATAAGTACAGCCCAGGGAGCGTGGGAACCTGCGGTCACAGCTTATTGGAAGTACGCGAGTGCTTTCAATCAGCTGTGACTGCAGGCGCACTCCAGATGAACTTTCAATGGAGTTTCTCCATTGAGAGTTCATCTGAGTTCAGTTCCCACGGTCACTGGGCTGTACTTATCATTAATAACTGTAGGCGAACTGCAGATGAACTCTCAATGGAGATTCTCCTTTGAGAGATCATGTGAGTTTGGCGAGAACACGACCTCATGGCGAATCACAAGGCCATTCTCGCTTTCTGTAAGCCAGAAAGGCCCGATTCGCCGCAAGATCGAAATTAAAAATTTTGCTCGCTCATCCCTGGTGAATAATATGATATCCTCTATAATTTATCACAAAGGTTGGAAGTTCCACCCTAAAATACAAACCCACTCTGCAAATAACAGTTTACAAATTGGTCTTATCTGCTGCACATAGCCATCAAAACCTGACTAATGCAAGATGGATTCTAAAAAATTGCTATGAGTATTGTACTTAACACTTTGCTCACTGCTCTGTTTGATTTAATAACTCTATTTGTATTTAATATGTAAATTATTAAAATGGGTAGTCTTGATTTTCCTAAGAAGAAATAATGTCCAAAAGGCATCTCATTTGATCTTCTTTTATTCCAATTCAGGACTTTCAGAGCCTCCTGTGAAAAAAATAGGTTGGTAGTTCAGTTTTCTACTGATTTCTCTACTCATTTTTGGGCTTACTACAATTTTAGGTTTTTTTCCTTCTCTTTTAATGTAAATCAATAATGTTTGAGAGATGACCAAAGTAAAAATATAGTCATAAGAAAACAATAGTTTAATTTCAATTTTAAGGGTTTACTTACACTATATACAAAAATATATTAGTATCCATAGCAGGTTCTAAAATTATTTAAGTCTGAGGTTTAAAACAACACAACAAAGGGATTGAAGTATGCATGTGTTTCACAAAAATCAAGCAAAAAGGGAGAAGCCATGTGTGAAAAACTAGCGCACCCCATGATTTAAGATCTTGTATTATCTTGTACCAACTTTGACAGAAATAACTTGAAGTAATAATTTTCGGTATGACCACTATTCTTTACAACATTGCTTCAGTTCATTGAGGTTTTGTATTTTGTTTATATACAGCTCTCTTTAGGTTGCAGCACAGAATTTCAATCAGGTTGATATTTGGGCCATTACAACACCTTGATTCATTGTTTTTCAACCATTCTATTGCAGATTTGCTGATGTGCTGAAATAGTTTTCATCAAGCTTTAGCTGTAACACTGATGGCCCCACATTTGACTCTAGAATACTTTGGTACACAGAGGAGTTCATAATCAACTCAATGAATGCATGGTGCCCAACAAGCCCAATCATCACCCTTACACCACCATGCTTTTAGTTTTGTTAAACATGGCAATTTGTGTTATGGCAAAATATCTCAATTTTTTACTTGAAACATTGCAATCCTGAGCTATGCCGCCATGTTCTTTTCAGAAGAGTCCTTTTCCTAGCAACTCCTTCAAACAAGCCATACCTGCTCAGTCTTTTTTCTAATTGTGTTGTCTGAACTGTAACTCTTAAGTTTCTTGCAGTTTTTCTGAGCATTGAATGGTCTAACCTGTGAATAATCTTTCATGCTGGGTCTTTTCAAGATTGATGGGCAGCAACAATTGCTTCTTTAAGTTCAATTAAGATCATAAGAAAAATGAACATTAATCATTTATTCTGTTGTTCAGACTTGCTGATGATCAAATGATTAAGTGCATTGACTAGTAGCACCTGGATGTCACTTACCTTTTTATTTTCTATTTAAGTAGTAAGGGTATGCTAATTTTTCACACTCACACTCGCTTCTTACTGGTCCTTTCGCTAAATAAAATGACAAGGTGTAATACATCATGTGTTGTTATTTATCTGATGTTGTATTTATCTAATAATAAGACATGCTTAGAACCAGTTGTCTGTTTCATTATTTCCTGATACGCAAAACCTTACTATTGGAAAGGGTATTTTGTCTAATTCCCATGACTGTATATGATTAAGCTGTGTAAGTGACTTGGTTGGCTTTCTTATGTTCCTTTAGCCTCTAGTGTTTTTTTTTAGCTTTCAGGGGTCTATTTATAAAACAGTGAAACATTCTGCAACATTCCCCTGTAGATAATCATCCTGGGCCATGTGTTATAAGGAGCTGTGATTAATGTTGGTAAATGTCAGATTTACAGCATTATAAATATACCACTTATTATCCAGTAACAAGTTAAAAAAAATAATACATTATATGTAGGAAATTTGATGTTATCACACTTTAAGTAGTAGAATTATATCAAATCATAATAAATTTGTAAAACATTTGCCCTAAAAGCTCTGAAAACTGTAGCACAGAAAAAAGTACCAGTCCAAGGTCTAAAATCCACCTGTTGCTGTATTGTGTTCCATTATCTATTGAGAATACCTATTCCATTTATTCTGACCTTCTTAGGTGGTCAACATTTTGTTCCTCAGTCTAAAGACTCTTTTACTTTTTTGTTGGTATTCTTCATGATACAAATACATAAAAAAGCAGTAACATTAGTCGGGTAGGCTATGGATTGAGCTGCAGAAATCTTGTTTTTACAAATCCCTGCACCCAATTACCTTGCTGTGTGCTGGAACCTGCAAGTCAAACCACACATCTGAAAAGCACTGAGGCATGGCATTTAAATATATAAATAACCTAGGGATACTTTTATTATGTGCAGACCCCTGTTAAAAATATTAGGCTTAAAGTTGTAAATGTGCTTAAGTACTCCAAATTAGTTCTTATACTCTTTGGAAAAATACTGCAATAAATATATTCTGATTATTTACTTGCATGATACGGTTTATGATACCTGGTAGACAATGAAAATGCAAATAATGTTTGCCAATTTAACTAAGATAAATATTTAAATGGTAATGTGATATTGGCTAATACTACAGAGCATTTAACAGTAGTCCTGTTTGATCATAAATCAAACAATACAATTAATATCAATGATGGCATTTGCCAAATGATCTCTTATCTTGAATGCTATTTGTTACTTGAAGGAGATTACAAAGGATAGAAGCTGAGTGATAAATGATGGCTAATGTAGATTATATGTTAAGCATGCACGATGCTGACAATACACTAATGAAGGATTTCAATCTTCCAGTAAAATGTGAGAAATTAATCAATGTCAATGTGAAGTACCAGCAATGCTTTTAAATGGATGTATTTATTACACAATGTATTACCTACATAAATATTTTTAAATGCCCTTGCATCTTTTACTTTACACCATAAAGTTTGTTATGGATTTATAAGGAAAAAAGTTTGATTTTTTTTTAAATCCAGGCACAATATGTAAAGTTTTGTACCTTGTATGGAGTTTTAAAAATAAGCTGATATCACCTACATCACAAAACATTGGGTTGAAAACGGTGAAAATGCAATTTTACATGCAATTGCTTATAACTGTGAACGAAAATGAATAGGTTTTTACTTTCCTCTTTGATTAAAACTCACTGAGGTGCCTACCCCAGATTAACTTTCTCCAAAAAGGGCACATCTACCGTTAGTGGGCCTGTGTATGTGCTGGAGGATATTGTTTCTGATGACTATGTCTTTTGTAGATGAATAAACATTTTTTTCTGTGTGATTGTGCAGTTTTGGTGATATCTGAAAATTCATGTATCAGTGCCATTTATACCTAGTGTCTTCAATACCTCACTTTAACATAGTTACATAGTTAGGTTGAAAAAATACATAAGTCCATCAAGTTCAACAGTTCAATAAACATATCTCAGATAAAAACCCCACAGGCATAGTTGATTAAGAGTAAGACAAAAAAAAAAACCTGGTTCAATTTGCTCCAACAGGGGGAAAAAAGCCTTAATACCCAGTTAAATGATGTTCTTCTAAAAAAGCATCCAGCTTTTTCTTAAAGCAATCTATAGTAGTTGCTGAAGCCTATTCTACATTTTCACTGAAAATGACAGCTCTTTCTATTGTATGAAGTATTCCAGATACTTTGCTTAACTATTTGTGTATGCAGGCACACATTTAAAGCTTACATTACTCCTAAAATATAAAACTGACAAACTACACTGTAGACATTAAAATGGGGCATTTGAAATCTGAGACAACGTGCCATACCTACTGAATGAAACTGTGCAGGTGGGTACCACTTTTACCTAACCTCAGCCTGCTGATATCTTCATTACTTGGCAAGGCAAGCCTATGGATCCGTAGACCCGAATGTTACCCTACTGATCCCTAGTTCAACCTATATTATAGGGCTCTGAATTACCTGTGCAGAAGAATTTGCAAAGCACGAGAGAGGAGTAAAAAAAAGCCTGCTGTAACTATTATAAAAAATAAAAAAGTCAGAGGAATAAGAATTAGATTTGTAACAGGCAATAGAAGTAAAAAAGTGGAAACAATGGTGAACAAACCTCAAGAATCCTCAGACTGTCTCGGCTGAAACAAATTTTCATAGCTGTCTTCATCACCACTAAATTGATAGAACGGAAAGTAATGGAACATCCAAAATATTAGATTTGTCACTAAAACAAGAGTTTCAAGTAAATATCCAAAAAGGAACACTTAGTGACAGCTGACTGTTAATGTAATTCCATTTCCTTCAATTTACAAGGGTTTTTTTTCTGTAATGTATGTAAAGGAAAATATTCCCAAGCAGAAAAAATACAGGAGTTTTAACTCTTTACAACGTACATAGCTAAAAAATGTTTTGGCTGTGCATACAATAAAAGATAGAAGAATGCCAATTCCCCTCAGAATAGAACTGGCCTTTATATCAGCACTGGGGCTTACTGAATGGACTATAAAACTACCAATATCCTTGATTAGAAGGTGCCTTGTGTATCCCCTGGGTTGAGTTGAACAGGGATTATTTTCATTCCTGTTGCCCCCCTCTGTTAGCCTTTTTGTTCTGTACATACACTTTACCATGAGTTGGTGCCTCGAGTGACCAACAAAAAAGTAAAAATAATATTAGTTTCACGGAAACCATGTTTAAAAAGTGAATATTTTATAACAGAAAATAGTCTTCTGCAGTATTTTTCTAACAGTTTTTAGTGTTATTCTCAGTATTCCCACTCTCACTATTCTCACTATTATACTAAACCTATGCCTAACAGCTGTATTTACCAGTTACACTGTGAATTAGTTTACTATTTGTAGTTCCGAGTATTAAGATTCTTTTGAACTGCCAACAAAACTACTCTTTAAAAACCACAGCGTGGTATCCCTTAGATTAATTACATATTATTCCCAATTCACAAAGCTCTAACAGAAGGCTAAATAGCTTTATTTCCAGCTATCTATAGTAACTGTAATCTCAAATCATTGGACTTAACGATCACTTTTTGATCTACATTCTGGAATGCAGGCTTAGACAATCCAGCCCATTTTGTTTTAAGACAGAAACTACAAAACTTGTAAAATCCTGCAAACACTACAATTATGCCTAAATAAAAAAAGTCCAAGTAACTGACCAGTGTCTCCCAACCTTTTTTACATGGGGAACTTGTAATAACTTTCAGGTCTTCAGTGAACCCCTACTATAATATTATATTAACAACTCACAGAACATTAGTGTGGTGGTCAGTAGAAAGAATGTTACAGATAACAGAAAAGATCAATAGTGTCAGTTAACCCACTGAGCTGTAACCCCGAGTGTGGCTCAGGGGTAAAATAACCCAGCTGAAAGCGGTAACCCCAAGCCACACTCGGGGTAGATAAAAAAGTAATAAATAAAGACTTACCTGGTCCTACCGGCGTCCTCCAGCGTCCTGCCCGTTCGTGCCCAACATCTGGCCGCATCCTCTTCCCTCGATATGTCACCCGGCGAGTGCGCTGATGTTCCCCGGGAGTTCCCAGTGATGTTGATGCATGCAGCCTCAAAGTTACCTTATTAAACAGATATCATTGGGTGGGGGGGGCTCCAAGGGAGGGGGGGGGGCTCCAAGGAAGGTGCCACATTAGCTGCTGATTTTAATACCAAGCTATGGAAGGAGTCTACACATCTAACCGAGCAAGGCAGGGTTATAAGTCACTCTATTTATTTTCTTAGCAATAGGGTATGGGCCAATGGATTTCGGCCAAAGCTTGGGGGAGGGCTGGCAAAGGGCAATATTCTGTATGGAAACCCAAATTGAGTGCCCTTGAGCTAATTCTGGCTCTTTGGATCGATGTTGATCAGCAAACCATTTCTGCTGCCCGGAAGCCTGCTTTAAATTCTGCTGTACTTGAAACCAAATTGTAGGGGTTGGTGAGCCATCTTCCAACAAAGGCATGTTGGAGGGGGGACCAGACAGAGACGAGAAATTTGGATTTATCCACTAAGACATTGAAATTGAGACATTTTAGTAGAGGAATGTACAGAGTTGTTAAAGGCAAACTCTGCAAATGGAAGATAATTCGCCCATTCCTCCTGACAACCTGAAACAAAGCAGTGGAGGTACTTCTCCAAAGATTGATTAGTCCTCTCAGTCTGGCCGTTGGTTTCATCCTAGAAATCTCAGGGGAAGGAAAAGGAAATGCCTAAACGTGCACAGAACGAACGCCAGAATTGCGACACAAACTGCTCACCTCTATCAGAGACTACATTGTCTGGGATACCATGCAACCGGAAAATATTCTCAATGAATAGTTGTGATAATTCCCTAGCCGTGGGCAGTTTGTTAAGGGGTACAAAGTGTCCCATTTTACTAAACCAGTCCACCACCACCCAAACCACAGTTCATCCTCTGGACACCGGTAGATCCACTATGAAATCCATTGCAATATGAGACCAGGGTTTGTCAGGGACAGGCAGTGGCTAAAGGGTCCCACCTGGGGCTAAGTGAGGAGTCTTACTACGAGCACACTTGGTGCAAGCCTTAATAAATGCTTGAGTACCCTCAGGAAGAGACGGCCACCACAAATGGTGTACCAGTAGCGCCAATGCCTTTGTCTTTTTCTCTCCTGGGTGTCCAGTAACCTCGGATTCATGAAACTGTTGGAGGACCTGCAAGCGTAGAGGCAGTGGCACATATGACTGGCTAGGGTTTGCCTAGAGATGAGTCAGACTGGTGAGGTTCTAAAAGGACCGATAAATCAGGGGGGAGCTGACTGATAGACAATACCCCGAGCACACAGTGAGAGGAGAGGATAGATTTGGGCATATATTCTGTATGGGAGCCTGCTTCAGGGAAATTACGCGATAATGCATCAGCTTTAACATTTTTGGACCCCGGCCTGTATGTAATGGCGAAATTAAATCGTGAACAAAGAATGGCCCAATGTGCTTGTCCGGAAATGAATCTTTTGGCTCCCTCTATGTATTCCAGGTTTTTATGGTTTGTAAATACAGTCACTGGATGATCTGTCCCTTCCAACAAATGTCTTAGAGGCATATACATTTGACAAACTTTTAACAAGCATTTTTTTTTTCATTTTTATGTTGGCAAAGTTAAGCCAAAGCTGGAACGATTATAGACAATGCAGAAGAAATCCCCTGTGGACATTTGCTGGGGCTTTCATGAGCAGTTTTTAGGCATTTATTTTGCATTTTTATGAGTTAGGTTTATCAGCAGTGACACAGGCAGAGGCCCAAAAGTCATACAGCAGGTGTTTATATTGACACAAAACAATGTTGGCATTCTAGTAGGTTCTAGTAAGTGTGTTACTAAATCTCAGAAATCCTGTGAAAAATGTCATCCATATGTATAAACCCTTAGTGACATTAGATAAAGCATAAGGCATTTGAAATATCTGACTATATCGAAAATATCTGTTGTTGGATTAATTCTTTTATCTGAGTTTTATATAAATTGTCTATGATTCATAGCATTTTCAATTTATAGAGATTCTTAGTAATCTACAGCTTTGTAATACTTACGTGGTGTAATTTTCCTAATGGAAAAAAATAATGTTTTTGTTTGATTTAAATATGTGATATTGTGCAAGAAAAGTTCCCAATCCAGCAAAAGGAGTTGAGGGATTTTAGACAGGACCAATAATAATATATATTATAGTAGAAGTATACACTGCAGGGAGATATGACATCCATTACATACCAAAGTATTCAGTAAGGAACCCTCATTGGATGTCTTATTGTTTTGTCTCCTTTATATTTTATTACTAAAATACATAATCAAAAAATATACCAACTGCAAAAACAAGAGCCCAGTTTTACTGCACATGTAAAGGGATTGTTATTGTATGAACTGGGTCAGAGGCCTGCACAATTTGGATGCAGAGACATTTCAAAGAGTGGAAGTGAGAACTCCTACCCAGCAGTATTACAGATTTAGGAGTAAGTGTCCCCAGACTACCAGGTTACTCTTGACAAGATTTTACAGATTAGGATCTTTGAATGTAAGTAAGAACATACATTCGTGAAATAAAGAAGTGTGCCCTTTAAATGCATTTCCAACCTAAATGTTTGAGCTTAAATTAAATTTACATTGAAATACTGTGTGGAAAATACTTAATTAATCAGCCAGCCTATTCTTAGAAAAAGGTACTTGGCTGTTGGTTTCAGATTTGAATGTTAGTACCTTTAATTTAATTAATCATTTGTAATTCAGACATATGCCAAGCAATTTGGCTGAATATTACAGTAAAGATCTTTCTAAATATGATGATTACACAGTAGGGGCCAGATATTACATTTCAATGTCTAACGTTAGCTAATTTAAGTGATAATTAAGTCATATTATAAATTACAAAAAGGAGTTTAAAGTTGGTCTCAGTGTGATGTACCTGCCTGAACGCAAACTTCCTTAAAACTTCCCAATCAACTATATACTTGTTTTTATGTATATACTTTTACTTGCATTTATTGATATTATTCTTTTTTTTTACATTTTTTTCAGGTGTGATACAGCCAATACATAGAAAAGGTAAGGGGATTTTTAAGTATATGGATAAACACAGCATTAGTTTTTTGTGTCAATGTCTTCCTGAGTGTCTGCTTGATAAGCACTGTGGGTGACATTGGCCAAACATACCTCTCATGATAAAACTTTTTTGTCTAATACTGTTGTTTGTAATCATTGGTAGATAATTACTGTATTTTTCATTACATAGTAACATTAATACTTTTATATTGTGCATATAATAAGTACCCACAAAGGAGTCAGTCAGTTTGAACACCTGTGTACCCACAAGCTCTCTGGCACAGCTAACTCTTTCTAGCATGACCACCCTTTTTAATATGTTTGTAAAATAATAAGTGTTTTCTCAGCTCATAGAAATTACTGTTATGTATTACAGATATTTCATGGTTGTAAGCAGAAAAGTTACATGTTTGGACAGTATGAGTTAGGAATGGTTCCAACGTATCAAATGACGGCATTGTAGGATCTATTACTGAATACACAACTATGTTGCCTCCATTACATACATGTGTATATATATATATATATATATATATATACATTTACAAACATACATATGTAATGGAGCCAACATAGTTCATTTCAGATTTCCCCTTATTAATAAAAAATGTCATGGCCAAAGCTATCTACTTTCTGTATGTCAGCCAACATTTTCGTAAAAATAGTTTAGCCTCTAGAGCAGTGTTTCTCAGCTTTTTAAACATGGGGGAACCCCTTGAAATATTTTTCAAGTCCTAAAGGAATCCCTATTATAATTTCTATATCCACAGCTCATAGTATATTGGTGTGGTTGTCAGTAGGAAGAATTCCTCCTACATTGCCAACCAATGGGAAGAATGCCACCCTTACAGATAGTAAAAAAAAAATCGGTGAGGGTTAAACTAATCATTGCTCAAGGAACCCTGCACTAGAAAGTTGTTTATTTTTACCTGTCAGTAGTTCAAAGTTAAAAATATTAGTAAAATACAGTGTCATAACATGTAACTCTCCATTAGATTTTAATGTTCCTGCAAAGTCTTATTTCTAGTGTCTTGATATACACAGCAACTTGACTAGCCATGGTGCCATTAAGCCTTTCTCCTGTTATTGAACATACTAGATCTTAAGTGACCACTAAATGCTTTGCACTGGGGTATTCAATTAGGGTGATTTGCACCAATAACTTGCAGTCAATTTTTTACAAAAGTCCAGACTCTGTATGTAGCTTTGGACAGAAACTGATTGGAATAAACATTATGGTATTTCCATGCTCCACTTCAACACTTAGCCAAGGCTGTTTCAGTGTTTTACATGTTTTACATGTTTGACATGTTTACTTAAAGCCTTAGCTAATTAGAAAATGTTTAGTGGTATATTATCTAAAACTGTCCATGAACATTAAACAGCTGATTTAAAAAGCGTTCTGCTCAGATCTTGTTTTTTAAGGGGCTTGAGCAGAGGTATAAATGGTATTGTTAATTTATTTCAAGTTCAACCATATCCCTGTAATGAACTATATTTAATCACATTGGAAAAACAACATGTATTATTGCTAATAAATTAGTTTGTTTCATATATTAGGACTGTCCTATTTTATTAGCCTGTTTCATTTTGGTTGTTTACCACACAACAATTAATTTCCCCCCTGCAACCTTAAACACTGTAAGAAAATGATAGACATGTTCGGAACATCCTTTTTGTCTGCAATATTTAGCAACAGTTCTGATTAATTCCTCATTATTTTTCCACCATAAACTTCTTATCGTATTTTTCTTGCTTGGCAGCATAAAACTTAACAAGAACACTAACACGTCGACATGAGGTCAAGCGAAAGAAGCATAGGAAAATTAGGCGTTTTGTGAATGCCTACAGGATAATGAGGGATCTAATAATAAAATGCATTCTCTAAAAAAAACATACAGCCTCTCCATAATGTAATAAACTTTTCACAAACTGCACAGTTGCCAAGGCAACCAAGATTATCCCAGCAGCCTCTACATCTTGTCATTTTTTTCCTGAATGCTAGCTGGTAATATTAGGATTTATTAACAATGTGTCACATTGATAAGGATAAATTGCATATTTTACTCTGGGCATGTAAGTCTTCTTTAAAATGAGATCCTCTTTATCAACTTAGAAGGATAATATGATGTGATTACCAGAAAATTAAAGTCATTTGTCATAAAGAATGTGACATATCAAAATACTCAATAGGGAAGAAATTGACTTCTGAGTGTATTTATACAATTGCCATTGTGCATTTATTTGGTATTAGTGTTGAACGGTCATCAGTGAAATGATAGAATAGCTTGCCTCAAGTTTTGGCCAGTGGAAAAAAGGGGTGAATGGCACCATTGACAGAACAGACACAACATCAGTATATTTTTCGATTATTAAAACTGTCACCAATTTTACATTTGGAGAAGTTGATATATTCCATAGAAAAATTATTAATTGGAGTGGAACTCTGTATTATCATACAGCAGTAAACCAAGCAACAAGTTCTTTGTTAAAAATGAAAAAAAAACACACAAGAAAACATAACAAAAATATAATACAATTTCCATCACTTCACTTACTTCTCTGGTCTTAAATGAAATATTTATTTTCTTTAAAAAAGCTATTAAAGATAACTCTGTCACGCATGTCAAAAATGCAGTTAAAACTTGTTTATGCTTTTATGTCTCTCTGTTTCTAAAATCACCTACTTAACTGTTAAAGGCGTATAAACTAAAACTTAGGTTTTACCAAACTACCGTATTTATTCGAGTACAACGCGCAAAATTTTATACCAAAAAAAGAAATCAAAGTTTGGGTGCGCGTTATAAAGGAGGGCTGGGGTGGCAGTGGCGGCCGGTCCATTGAGGGCGTACGCGAATTGTGAGTTTGCACTGCGCCTTTTCCGGGCTGCAGCTGCTCACTGTACGCGACGCGGTGACGTTTCTTTTTCTTCGCCCTCGCGTACAGTGAGCGGCTGCAGCCCGGAAAAGGCGCAGTGCAAACTCACAATTCGCGTACGCCCTCAATGGACCGGCTGCCACTGCCACCCCAGCCCTGCCACCCCCGAATTGGGTTTGCCGCTTCATTTCCTCGCCCACACGTTACAGTAAACATTGCCGCTAATTTTATTTCGGTATTGTGTTTATATCAGTTTAAGTTGTTAATAAATGATTTTTATCATGGACGCACGTGTTCAATAATATTTTTTGTCAATTAAAATGCTTGGTGTGAACAAAATTTTATACCGATGTTTAATCGAAAATTAGGGGTGCGCGTTATACACGAGTGCGAGTTATACTCGAATAAATACGGTTCTTATTTGTTTGTTTAAACTCTGTTTTACACCATACAAAGCTATGTATAAAATTGTGCACATGACATCTCTTCCAAGCCTATATAAAGAATATAAATACTAATACTTTTTTTACAAAGAAAAACAAAGACATATTTTATTGAATAAAACCTTGATTTACTGCATAAAACACCATCTTTATCATCATCCAAGTGTACCTGTGTTGAGGAAAATAGAATCTAAACTGGCAATTGTTATTGACCTAAGCTTGAAAGGTCAAAATCTGCCCTCCCTCCTGGGTACTGATGCTTCCCATTCCACTGTTTTGAGCATTAAGCTGCGTACACACTTCCAATTTTTATCGTTCAAAATGAACGACGAACGATCGATTGGGCAAAAATCGTTCGTAAAAAAAGTAACCAACGACGCCGACGAACGAGGAAAGTCGTTGGAAAGCAGTTCACTGTTGCAGTTATTTGTGGTGAAAGCGTTTAGTGGCCTATTTCAGTACAAAAAGAAAAATATATACGCACTTCACTGTTGCAGTTATTTGTGGTGAAAGCGTTTATTGGCCTATTTCAGTACAAAAAGAAAAATATATACGCACTTCACTGTTGCAGTTATTTGTGGTGAAAGCGTTTATTGGCCTATTTCTGTACAAAAAGAAAAATATATACGCACTTCACTGTTGCAGTTTTTTGTGGTGAAAGCGTTTATTGGCCTATTTCAGTACAAAAATATAATGGGCAGAAGGTGAATCGTGGCCAGGGTGCCAATGTTGGCACCACGGCCCTGTGTCAACATATGCAGCGTCACCATAAAGTGGTCTGGGAGAACCGTGGCTCTGATGTGGTGGTCCAGCCTGCCGCAGCAACCGCTGCATCGCCCAGTGGCACGCATCGGCTTTCAGGCAGTCAAGGCTCCACCACCTCAGCGGAAGGTAGCTGTATGTCATTTCCATCTTCTGCTGGTCCAGATGGTCCTGCTCTTCCTCCTCCTACTCCTCGTCAGTCATTCCATCAGCGACTCAGAAGCTGAATGTGCTCCTGTCCAAGTTGCTGGTGCTGCAGTCCCTCCCCTTCCAAGTGGTGGAACCTGCACCTTGCAGAGAACTGATGGCTTGTGCCGAGCCGAGATGGAGAGTCCCAAGCCATCATTTCTGTGCAAAAAAAGTAGTACCAGCCCTGCAAAAATATGTAGAACAGAAGGTGGGCCAGTCCTTGAGCCTGTCGGTGTCTGCCAAAGTGCACGGCAGCGCCGACGTGTGGAGCTCTAACTACTGTAGGCCCACTGGGTGAATGTGATTCCTGCACAGCCACACCAGCAACTTGGTCAGGTGACACCGCTTCCGCCTCCACGTTCCCATGCCGCTGGTCCTGCCTTCTCATCCTCCACTGTGTCCTCAGCCTCCACTGCAGGGACAATTCATAGTGCCTCTCCAGCATACCACATGTGCAGGGCACGGCGGTGTCATGCTGTTCTGCACCTGTTTTGCCTGGGCGAACGGAGTCACACGGGAGGAACTGCTCCTTGTGATTCATCAAGAAATTGAATCATGGCTTTCTCTGCGACAACTCAAAATCAGAACCATGGTGACCGACAATGGGAAGAACATTGTGTCGGTGCTGTGTCAAGGAAGGCTAAGCTGTGCGCCCTGCATAGCACAAGTCATCAATCTGGTTGTCAAGCGGTTCCTGAAGTCTTCCACCCATCTGCAAGACATAAAAATGGCCAGGAAACTTTGCATGCACTTCAGCCACTCGTACACTGCAAAGCACACCCTCCTTGAGCTGCAGCGGCATCCCCCAACATAGGATGATATGCAACGTTTCCACCCGTTGGAATTCCACCCTCCATTTGTTGGACCGACTATACGAACAGAGAAAGGCTATCAACGAATTCTTGATGATCCAAGCGGATAGGAGTACTCCCATGTGTAACTTCGATGTCAGCCAGTGGCAGCTCATGCGTGACACCTGCCGTTTGCTCAGACCCTTTGAGGAGGCCACGGTATTTGTCAGTCGCCAGGAATACGGGATGAACAATGTCATTCCACTGCTTCATGTCCTGTAACAGATGCTGGTAAATCTGGCTGGTCAGGGGACTGGAGACGTGGCGCCTAGATCTCACGGCCACATGAGCCCTGTGGGGGCTGAACTGGAGGAGGAGGACATTGGAGCAAAGGCAATGTATAGCGAAATGGGTGGTTTTTCTACTCAGATGACAGGAGAGGAGGAGCAGGAGCAGCCAGAGGAGCAAGAGGGAGATGAGGAGGACGAGGCAGAGGACCCAGACACACCGTGGCAGTATGCAGTGGAGATGGAAGAAGGGAGTCCCTCCGAGTCACTTGCAGAAGTTGCCCGCTGCATGCTCACTTGCTTGCGCAGTGACAGCCGAATTGTCACCATTCGGCAGAGGGATGACTTCTGGCTCTCCACCTTGTTGGACCCTCGCTACCAGTCCAAAATGGGGGCCTTTTTTACACCCGCTGAGAGGGAGGACAAACCGAACTACTACAGAGACATCCTATGTAGTCAGTTGGCCGCTGCCTATCTGCGCTATCGTCCATCCTCTCGTAGGTCTGACCAGGGGGGCCCTCTGCAGTCACGTTCCACTGCTGCTGGGGAGGGGTGGGGTGACAGGAGCAGTACCAACTCCATCAGCAGAAGCCTAAGTGTCGCTGATGATCAGCTTTCTTCACCCGCATAGTGAAGAAACTACTGACCATCAGCTAGACATAGAGCAGAACCTGAACCAGCAGGTGGTGGCATACTTGGAGTGCACCCTGCCAGCCGTCATTGAAAATCCACTGGACAGCCAAACTGGATTTGTGGCCGCAACTGGCCGAGTTTGCCCTGGAAAAGCTGTCCTGCCCGGCCAGTAATGTGGCATCAGAGCGGGTGTTTATTGTGGCAGGGGCCATAGTTACCCCAAGAAGAACTCGCCTGTCCACCCAAAATGTGGAGAGACTGACCTTTGTCAAGATGAATTAGGCCTGGATCAGCCAGGATTTCCACCCATCAATGCCTGATGCATCTGATTAGATGATCCATGCCGCCTGTCCCAAACCTTGACAAAAGAGACCGGTTTCTTCTGGCTACCTGCCTCAGCTACTACTCTGATGCTGCCACTCGCCTAATGCCACACATCAGATGCCAAGTGCTCCTTCTTTCACCCACCTTGGTCAGCGGGTACTGGTTTTGCCACCCTCCGCCCCAGTCTGTCACTGGGTCACTTTGTGGTCTCCTGATGCTGCTGCTGCCATCTCCACACTATATCACCTTGCCACTCTATGGTTTCCTGATGCTGCTGCTGCCATCTCCACACTATGTTATCTTGCCACTCTGTGGTCTCCTGATTCTGCTGCTGCCATCTCCACACTATGTCACCTTGCCACTCTGTAGGCCCCTGATGCTGCCGCCACCTCCACACTATGTCATTGTGCAACTAAGTGGCCTCCTGATGCTGCCGCCACCTCCAGACTCTGTCATTGTGCCACTCTGTGGCCAGTTATCCCTGTGGTGAATTTTCTGACACCGCCTGCTCCGAACCCAAAAGTTACAAGGATTAAGAGGCCCCACTTTCACGGTCTGTATTCATACTGAAAATCCTGATGCTGCCGCCACCTCCAGACTCTGCCATTGTGCCACTTTGTGGCCCCCTGATTCTCCTGCCACCTCCACACTCTCTCATTGTGCCACTCTGCAGCCTCCTGATGCTGTCACCACCTCCAGACTCTGCCATTGTGCCACTCTGTGGCCTCCTGATGCTGCTGCTGCCGCCACCTCAGTCACCCTCTCCACTCTGTTGGGGGGGCTCCACTTGTATAAGCCGTTAATAGAACAGGTTCTGTAGACATCTATGTGGAATCAGCTGACGAGGGTGTAAAAGGAATGCACTTCTTCTTGACGCTAACATGGACCTGTAAGGCTGAGTTATTACTTGAGTTATTTGGCCCCGTGACTGCCCAAATAAGTGAAGTGTGCAGTGATTCTAATAGCGACGCCTGTCATCTGCATGTCATACTGACTCACAGTGTTATTTCGCTACCACAGCAGACTCCCTATGTGTCCCTAATTCGGATTGAATAACTCCCTAATTCGGATTGAAGCTAATCTTTTCGGCAAAACGGGCGAGAGAATTTCGCTTATCTCTAGTTATTGGTATTGTTATTGTTAATTTGTATTATTGTTATAATGTTTCATGTTTTATTATTTGATCAGTTGAATATTTATTATTTTTGTAATGGTTATCTATATTAATACTGATAAATTGTTATATTATTTTCTATTGGTATTTGATAAGTTATTTAATAATAATATTTGGTTATAAAAAAGCCATTTAAGCAATGATTGTTGTGATTTATTGTGTAATTGAGGGAGGGGGGGTTATTCAAAAGGTGAGGTAAGGGAAAAGTTTTGAGGTTGGGGTAGGCAAGGGTTAGTATGCAAGTCTGCAGAGCTATGTTTTGCTGCGCAGTCAAGACTTTTAAGCTTCTTTTGCTATTATGAATATACTTACTATATTTGATCAGGATCAGGAAATCATATTGTGGGTTACCATTTATTCTCATAGAGAATATATAGAGTCTCATAGTAGCATAAAAAAACAAATACGTTTGCTTTGTCTTTTTCAGATTCAGTTTGTTTTTCAGAATTTAAATAATGGCATGTTTTAACAGATTATTTTTTTTTTTAGTTGTTCACATAGACAGAGAAGAAATACATGAAAAACTACAAGTCAAAGCTGCACAAAAAAGTAAGTGAATGCATAAGAGATTAGAGGCCGTCTGCACTGCTAGGAATGAAAACATTAACTTTATGCATTTTTATGCATAGTAATTAACTGGCATGCATGTCAAAGCTGTTAACCAAAAGCTGGAGGCCTCAATCAGGGACAGAGCCCAATATAAAAATATGTCAGTCTGTTTATCAATGAAAGAAATTCTGCTGAAGGGGAAAAGATCTGATCCTTTGATAATTTCAGATCACTATGTGTTGCTTTGATATTTTTCTGTCTCTGTTTTGTAGCTTGAAGACTTTAATACAAGACTCAAGGATACAGTATATCAAGACAGGAAATCATTTTATCCTTGACTAGTTTTTCTCTAGAACACAGTTTAAGGGAAAAAAAGTTGCAGAATAAAACACACACAATACAACATTAGGTTTGCTCTCAAAAAAGATAAAAATAAAGTAAAAATATTATACATTTAAATCAATTATTCAGTTTTTTTTATTTGTATTACTTAAATAAAAAAGAATATTTGTGTAATCTTTTAATGATACAGTCATTCCTCCTGTTGTTCTACAGTTGTGTGTTCAATAAGTCTCCATAAATACCTTATACCCTTTGCAGGGTATACATCCTTTAATGCCTGTGGCTACAATTTATGCTCTATTTCGAATGTCTTCATTTGTGGCAACCCCATTGTACAGTAGATAGCTGAGTATACATGTTTAAACATCCACTGCTTTGCACACAATGCAGGGAATCAAATGACTATACTATACAGTAATCAGCCAGAAATAGTGAAAACCACCAGCAGCATTTACGTAGATTGACTGCATCAACTATTCAAATAAACACTATTTTAAAAAAAATATGTATATTATTAAAGATAGTTTATGATCATCTGTTGAAATACACATTATGCATGCTCACTGCCCTTCCTTTTCTAGTCCCCCATGGTTTTTCTTTTCATGCTTTTTGTTTCCCAACTTAACCCATAAAATTAGCCTTCTTATAGGCTTGAAAGGGATTTATTAATGCTTGACCAACATCCCCATATAAGTAGGTCATTGAGCTGCCATTTTTCTTTAAAGAAATAAACTTTATGTTTTTAACATGTAAATAGAAGCCCCCAGATACCCCCTGGATATAAAAGATATGTTTTGGCTTAAAGGCAAAATAATAATGTGTATTTTTTCAAATTTACCTAATTGAGTAACGAACATTGATTTTTTTTAGCTCTGACCCTAATAGATGGGGAAATTGGGTATACATCCAATATACATTAGCTTTAAAGTGAAACTAAGCTTACCTGTCCGTTTCTGGGTTTGGGATATTATTCTGTCTTGATTGGCTAGTTTGGAATGATATAACTCCTGTGCGTGGAAATCGGAGTTTTATGATCCTAGCACCAAAATATGCTGATGTGCACTTGCGCAGATCAGTGTACATTCAACAGAGGTTTGCAAATGGGCAGGTAAGTTTGTTGAAGAAGAGAGCATGTCCCATATGGAATAAAGAGCTGCCTGCTCACAATTTCTTTATACACCAAAGTGACTAAAATAAAAGTATATAAAATTGAGAATACTGCTTTAAGGTGGATGATAACCATGACATAATTTCTGTTCACTTTTTGTAAATGAGCAAGCACTGCTTCCACATTTGACATCCATAGTTTATTTAGGCACTTGTTTTTTTATTTATTTTATTTTTTTTACTAATCTCTACTACCAGGCCTTGTCAAGCTACAGCAGCTTTGTGTTTATTAGCTTTGATATGTTGTTGTTAGATTTTATTCATATTCACTGCATAATTAAAAAAGGTTCATTAATATTACTGGACACTACTAATGCTGCAGTGTGGGTAATTCTTGTCACATAAGATGCAGAGATGTTCAGGAGTGAAATCACTCTCAATTTCCTACTCTGTAAGTCCAAGGATATCTTACTGATTATTGGCAAAAATTTACAAACACAAAAATATTGTGTTTTTTATTCATAAAATGTAATCTACGGCTCTTTTGGTGAAAAAGAAACATGTATGTCCCATTTTTTTGCCTGGATGGTTATCAGAGTTTTCCCCTACTTGTATAGACTAAGCTGTAGCTTTTATATGATGTCCACTGTATATACTTTCTTCCCTATAGTTAGCCCCTTTTTCCTTATAATTGCTACATAGAAGTGTTTATAGATTGCTCTGAGAATAGGGCACTGAAGTAGCTGAAAAGGAAACATGTATAATCAATTTTAGGAAACCTTGCTCAATGAAATAATAGCATTCTATTAATAATGTTGATTAAGATTATATTATATCAGAATGTGTTATTTCTTTTTTTTAACATTCATGTTATTTATGATTCAAATTTTTCGTTTGTATTCTAATTGTTCCCCCATATATCTGACTAGCCCAAACAATGCTTGTAAAAAAGAAGCCATCTGTTCTAAGTGTTCCTTTTATTATGTTTTTCAGCTCTCCAGAAAGAAAGACAAATAAAAGAAGAAAAACTTGAAAAGCCAAAACACAAAGGTATTCATACAAATATAAAATATAATTTTGCAAATGTCAGTATCAAATGAGAAGGGTTTTTTTTTGTCTGCTCATATGTAAATATCAAATAGAGGTGTATCTCACAGGAATAGCTCCAAAGATGGGACTTCCCTCGATTCATAATGTCAGCTCTACATAAACTAATGCCGAATAAATTACCTTTCCTTGATATGAATTGGGGAATAAAATGTCAGTCCAGAATATTCTCTGAGAATTGCAAAATAATTTAAAGGTATTTTCTTTTTACAAGCAGGCCCTGACCAAAACAATTACAGGATAATTTTCAAGACTTTTTATGCATAAAGTGGCTTTCAGTAGTGGACACTTGCTAAGAAGTAGCTCTCTTTTTCTACAGTCAGGTTACGATGACATGTATATCATCCATTCTAAAATACAGAAAATCCCTAAAACTAAACTCTGCTTTTTTTCCATTTCTGGCAAACATCTAACCTAGAGGCAAATAATTTTACCTTAAAACCAGAACAGCTTGACTTGCCCCTTCACTGTTCCCTTTTCAGTGTCCATGCCATGGAAGTTAGGGAAACTGGTTGATGTTTGGCCTGGTTCATCAGCATTATTTGTAGGGAGTTAGACAGTGGTAGGTTCCAACCCTACGACAACTATAAACCAATAGTAAAGGTGCCCACTGTGTACAACAGGGGTAAGTGTCCGTTTTTTGTAACAATGTTTGTTAACCACTGCATGCTGTGAGAATATTTATTCTCCACTGGCAGATTAAAGCTTATTCACACCAGAATGTTGCAGTAATGTGTGTAACATGCATTGGTGCACTGCGGTAAAATTCATTTTCTGGTATACCAATATAAAAGAATTATATTTGTTTAGGTGAGGTATGGGTAAGGACACACCTGCCACTTGAGTGCATGATTTTGTGTGGCTTCCTACATCTGCCATTTTGCCAGCTGGTTTAGGAATCAGCCTCTGCACATTTATGGAGAGGAAGTGGTAAATACTCGGGCATGCACAGAAGGGATGCGTGACGTAGGTATCCCGGGAGGCTCTGCGCTACTATTTATTCCTGATCACCTAGGGGGAAAGGGTAGCACTCTTTTTTTTTTTAAAAAGGGTGTTGCACTTACAAAAAACACTAACAAACAAAATTTTTATTTTAAATAAAAGGGTTGTCTGCCTTTTTATGTAAAGTAAGAATTTTGAGTTGAGGTACGCTTTAAGGAAAAATGTTTCTGAAAGTAACACATTAACTATGCTCCTGAGCATTGGATGTATGATCTATACTTCTTTTTGTAGTTATTTCAACGGACAAAAAAGGGAAAGAAATTTGCACTACTGATGGGCAAATGCACCTGGGTTAAGTTTGCTGCAGGTTCTCCAAAATACTCATTAAGGTTTGCAAAAACCATATAACGGTCATTACTAGTGTTGGTCGAATATCTCACTATTCAATTCAACAGGTATTCGATCGCATAGGGGGATATTGTTCGGGTGATCGAACGTCAAATTTGAACACTAATAAAGTCAATGGGGGGAAAATTCAGGTTATTTTTCGGGACTGACAGCTCCACTCCCCTGATTGCTCTTGTAGCCCTAGCATAACTATAGTATGTGTTCTTAGATAGAGATTCTCTATCCAAGAACACAGGAGTCCCACAGGATCCCCGGGCACTAGAGGCTAAAAGGGGACAATTCTCCCAATCCACTCACCTCTAGTGCTCTGTGATTGGCTGGGGAAAGGAAAATCCTGATGACGCTTGAGCTGTCATCAGGGTTTACCTTTCCTCAGCCAATCACAGAGCACTAGAGGTGACGAATGGGGAGCCTTGTCCTCATTTAACCTCTAGTGCCCGGGGATCCTACACTGACAGGAGTTATTTACACAAATCACACACATTCAATAAATTACTTTAACATTAAGTTTAACACATTTTTTACACACGAATTTGCAAAGTTGAATCCCATTTTTTTCGGGTCGGGTCTATCTGCCATATTCGGGTCGAATATAAGACAACCCGAAAACGAACACTAACACTAGTCATTACCATGAAAACATTCTGCTTGTGAATGTGCACATTAGTTTAGTTAATACCTACAGTTCTTTGAAGATCCGGTTGGTGCAAACTTCAAACCAAATAAAAAATTAATTGTTTATACATGGACACAGACTTTTTCCAGTTGTTCACTTTGCTTTTTTTATTACTTTTGCTTTTAGAGTGTGTCTTATTCTCTGAGTCTTGTTACCTTGTTCAGCTCCTATTTAGGCCAGTCCTGTACACAGACAGCTGTGACTGATTATTTAAACCATATTTGTCAGCGGTTTGAGAGCCCCTTTTGCTTAGCAATCGAACCACAAATTTAGCAGGTGTAGTCCACTTTAGTATCATCTTTCTCTCAAAATATAACTCTCAACAACCAGATGCATCTTCTACTTTTAGTCTATAGTTTGCTATCCTGTCACTTTTATTTTTTCTGTGCTTTGCCAAATTTGGCTGCACAGCCTGAGTTTTTTTAATGTTGACCCAGAAAGTTATACAAAAGAGAATCTGAAGTACAGCACACCACTGTATATCGGTTAAAAAATTACACTGTTTTTTGCTGTGTTAAAAATGTAAAACAGATTTAAAATTGTTGTGTCTGGAGGTCTAATTCTTTTGCTGCCATTAATCTATATGCCATACATTGCTGATAGCACCAGTATGTAAACCAAATACAGTTACTAAAACAACTACCTGTTTGTTTCTATTGAGTTAAAGACTGTCGGTTCTGTAATAGATGTGATCTGGGAGGCTGTAACAGTTGGTGGTTTTAGGTGAATAATGTTCACTTGAGATTGTTTACATTAGTTTCTGAACTTGACAAGAACACCTAAGGCTCTATTTATAAGGCAAGAAATCTGACATTGCCTCAAACATTCCCTGGTAAAGAATCAATTACTGCCCTTGAAACAAATGGACCTGGAAGATTCTCCCCCAGAAATGTCAGATTCCATGCTTTATAAATTAAGCACCTAAAGTTCATCATAAACCCCAGTTGTGGTAAACTTGGATTTCATTCCTAATGACTTGGGGTCAATATGGGGTAGGTCAAATAAAACAGCAAGTGGAAAAATCCAGAAAGTAAAAATGCTTCCAAATCAAATCTATGTGCTATAGATCAGGGTAAATAAACAGTGTAATTATCATGATCCTAAAAACCCATGACAATTCTATTTTTCCAAACATTAAAGCATTACACTGTAATATGACCAAAAGAAAAGCAATTCAAATGACATCTTTTTGACTGATTTTTTGGTATAAGGTGTGGAACATTACTGTCTAGCTAATATGATAAATAATAAACATATTATTACAACAAGAAGCCCCCGTCAATAATATTTGCCTCTTGTGCCAACCTGGAACATCTCCAATTTTTTTTACATATAAACTGGTCCAATTTCCCTGGCAAGAAGCAAGGTTATACATGTAATATATAGTACATATGAGACTGAGGTGATTGATTTGATGTACCAAGATGCTAATGTGTTGGGGTTCCAGGAAAAAGAACATTTTGAGAAGAGGCTTCATTTAGTTAGAAAGATGGAGCTCCAAAGTCATACATTTCTGTACTAAAGTGTGTGCTTCTCTGCACGCAGGTTGCAGATTGGTAAGAGGGGCGGTAGGTAGGCATAATACATAGTTAAGGGAAGATTAAGCAAGTATTTTCCCAATTAACTGAAGTCATTCAGAATAGCAGCAGGAGATCCTGAAGTTTTAAACAAAACAGGGATCTCTAGAACTCACACTTTAAACAATGAATACTTAGGATTTCATGTGATTTTATTTGCAGTACATTCCATTAAAATTTCTGTCTCAATGAAGTTTCAGTTTAGGTGGACTCAGCGCTTAACTGTGAAATTACCATTTTATGCTTTCAATGACTCATAGAATTATTAGGTTATGAGTGTATTTATATTTAAATTTTCTGTTCTCACTTAAACGTTTTGGTGAGGCATATTTAAAGTGAACCATGCCACAATCTATTACAGTAGAAATGTCTTTAGTTTAGCATGAGAGAGGGGTAGAAACTTTGTTAGGTTATTATTGGTATTACAAACCACAATAGGAAATATCTGAATTATACTTAAACATGACAAGCATATGTTGATGGCCAATTGTTGTAGATTTGTTTTTGTAATATCAGAAAATTATATCTATTCATACCTATCTATTTTTTGTACCAGTCTTTGGGAATAACAGTTTCATATTTTCATTCAGAGTCTAAATTAGAACAAAGACAGATTTTTTTTGTTTATTGAGAACATCGTATCTATCTATCTATCTATCTATCTATCTATCTATCTATCTATCTATCGCAATAATAATACCTGAGACCACAATATACATATGCACCACTTAATATTTTTAATCTGACTACAGCAGATCTAATAAACTGACTCCAGTAATTGTGGCAATAAAAGTATTTTATGTTATGTACTTAGCAGAATTGGATTGAGCATGTCTAATAGAGAGAAATGAGGCACGTTTCCAAACTCCATCTTACTGGAAATGGGTGCTGCTCTGTAATCTGCATTAGTGTTGTGAAAATGCTGGATCCTCCTTAGTCTTGGAAGATGACAGCAAGCAGAAAGTTAATGCACCATGCAGTCTGAGCCACACAATTTACTAGACATAACAATGTTTCATATCTGTCCTTTCATCGAAATTAGTGCAAATGGAAAATGTGCATTTTGTTCTCTTCTAATTCTGGTTTGATATGGGAGCCAGGAAGGACCCATTTCTATCAATCCCTAGTATATGCAGTGAAATATACTGAAATTATAGTTTAAAATATTATAACACTCTTTTAATACAAAAGTGCAGTTAGTAATTTATTACTGATTGTTGATTAGTAATGATGTGTTTCATTATCCTGGGAGTTAGATAAAATTTGCATCTATTTGTACATTTGTAGGTGTGTTCTACATTTAGAATTTGCAGCTTTATGTATTTTCAGGTATTGTAAATCATGGATGCATACATCAAGAATAGTATTAAAACAATAAATCCTATCCAATGCATCTCTTTTAATAGTTTTTATTTTGAATTTCTACATTGTAGTTATATTGAAAAAAGTGTTAAACCAGAATACATCTTACATTTTTACACAGTTGTGGCATTTTCTCAATTATCTTCATAAAGTAGTCACCTGGTTCTGTTTCAGTTCAAAAACCATCAAATGTCATGATAAAAATGGCTCTCATTAAAGAGCGTCCCAGAAAGGAAAGACCAAGGGTTACCTCTGCTCCAGACAATAAGTTCATTAGAGTTAGCAACCTTAGAACCCGCAAATTAACTGCACCTCTTTTTAAAGCTCACATTAATACAGACAAGTAGCAGACACATCTCAAAATTTCTGATCTGAAAATTTGGGTTCCACCCTACTATGGTTTCTACATGTGTGGTTTCCACTGTAAGCATAGAGGAGGTGTGATGATGTTGAGGTGCTTTGCTGGTGACACTGTTGGTGTCTTATTTAAAATTTAAGGTGCAGCATAGCAGCAACATGTCATTCCATCTAGTTTGCACTCAGTGGGATCATCATTTGTGTTTTTGTTAACAGTAAAGTCACCCCAGTACACCACCAGGCTATGTTGGGCTATTTGACCAAAAAGGAAAGTAATGGAATGCTTCGTCAGATGACCTGACCTCCACAATCACTAAACATAAACACAATTCAGTTGGTTTGGGATTAGTTGGACCACAGAGTAAAGGCACAGCAGCCAACAAGTGCTAAGCACATTTAGAAACTCCTTCAAAACTATTGGAAAACAATTCCAGGTGACTACCTGATGAAGAGAATACCAGAAGCCCGAAAATCTGTCACCAAAGCAAAAGATGGCTACTTTGAAGAATCTAAAAAATGCAACATATTCTGGTTTATTAACACTTTTTAAATGCATGAATAACAACTTTTGGTACCAATACACACAATTATTTATTTATACAATATTTTGTTGAGCCTGAAGATCAGATATAAAGCCTGTATACCACATGCACAATATTTGTTTTTTGCCATTTTCTGAAAAATGTATTTCATTTTTTAAAGACATATAATAGGGTCAACTAATAACATAAATATATCTTTTATGTTTTCACTAGTAAAAGGCACCAACATTAAAATTATTTAGTAGTCATGTATGATTGAAGGGAATCTCTAGATGGTAAACTGTATTCATGAATGATTGACTTGATAGTAAATTATGTGGCTCTTTGCAGCTGACACAGATCTTTTAGTTACTAAAAAATCTAATTTGACATGTTTCCAATCCCTCTGCATTTGCAGGGCAATTCGCAAAGTTTAAGACCTTCTTAAAAATAACAGACAATTTACTTACAACCAAAATAGAATATACAAATAAAGTTTTATCTATTTATTCCAGCATATAAAGTTTGAATAATTTATACGACTGCTTATTATATTACATACCTGTTACCCTTTAAGGACCTGTTTTTATACCAATAACATTTAATGTTTCAGAAATTCCCAGACCAAAACCTGACATTCAAGAAAAGAAAGAAAAGCCAGAGAAGAAACCTCCTGCCAAAGGTATCTGATACAATTAAACAATGGATTACCAGGGTGATTGATATACAATACATGGAAGAACTAAACCAAGGGAGCAGCCATCACAGAGGCCGGCACACACCTGGTTTTACTGGGATGATTTTAAGAGCTCAGCTGATTATAGACAGCTGCATGGATCGTCTGATTAGTGCCATAATGCTTTTTGGGTCGCCCCCTTCCCTTACCTCCCATCCCCCCCCCCCCCATCTCTACCCACCCCCCATTACACTCCTTTTCTTCTCCTCCTTTCTTTTTTTTCTCTCTCCTGCTTTCTTTTCTCTCTCTCTCTTCTTTCTTAAAGGAAAAAAAACAGGAACCAACAAAGTTTTTAATTTTGACCAATGCACATCTGTGTTTGACATTGGCCTGACACCAAATGGATACTTTCTTTTGCACTCTATATTTTGGTTTGTGATGATGCGTGTCAGTCTGTACTCAACAAGTCTGTGCTTTTACTATGCTCTGTAATATGCTCTTTACTGGTTTAGTGTCATATGTTAGCATATATTTTCTGTTGTGTATCTTATTGTTGGTTGCTTCTAAAAAAAAAGGTTGGGTGGTGTTAATTGGGATCCTAAAGATCAGTATTAAGCTAAATATATAATTTAATGGAAGTTGTCATTTTCAGCCTTTATACCTGTGAAACTATGCATGCAGTATGAATATGTTACTGATAGTTTGAGAGAAAACATAACATAAAGCTGTTAACTCAGGCAGCATTGCTTGTTAACTGATGACAAACTGTAAATTGTTATACCAATCATAACTTTTTGCCTATATGATCAATGTAGCACCTGCATAACTCAACAAATTACACTTGGATTAGTAGCTGATCTTTATTCTAAGCATTCATGCGTAATGAAAATGCATTAAAACATTAACTAAGGACAGTGTCAGACAGCAGGTTTTACAGGCAGCTCTTTTCTGCTCTGAGAAAAACGTTTACATATTGACATATAGACATATTTATTACAGTATAGTTCCCCTTTAATTCCAGCACTGTATGATGTCATTTCAATCTGACCATATGGTCAATCACTTAAGACATGACTGACATCAGCAGGAGAACATGATACACAATCTTAGACTAAACCCTTTTTATAAATGTCAGCAACACAAGCATCTTCCCTGTAACAGCAGCAACTACACCTGTTGTCATCAATCTGAACTGCCCACAGGGAAATGACAGTGACACAGAACTGGAGGTGAAGTGTCTCTTTTTTCACATTTGGCACAAGCATAAATGCAATGGCATTTCCAATTTTCCACAAACTGAAAGCTGAACCATTTACACCCAGTAATCACGGAAAGAAATGTGAAGTATTTCAAATTGGAGATCATTTAAACACAGTCAAAGTGAAACTGATCCCAACAAGTGAAAATTTGCTATGTAATAGGGAAAAACCAATACTCTGCTGCCTCATCTAAGAGTGAGGTTTGGTGATATCACCGCTATGCTTCTCAGTGTTCTCTTTGCTGGAGGCGCGAACATTAAAAAGTTAAGCCTTACCAAGATGTCTAATTTATAACACAATGCAAAACAAGCCATAACAAGTCATTATTGGGGAAAAGATCAACAGCAGGGAAATATAATTAGTCCTCTGACATTCACTTTTTTAACAAAACGTCCAGAGCTTAGTTCCTCTTTAAAGGAATGTTTTACTCCATGGGTGAACCTAGAACCGATTTTACAAAAATCACTACTATTCGTTTTCAATCCTGGACCAGGTCTATTCTAGGTTTGCTGGATCACCCATGTTCTCCTTTGATAGTCTATTTTCTCCAGTCTTGAAGAGATCTTTAATAAATTAAGCCCTATGTTTAGGCAATTTGTGATGGATTTTCTCATGAAGGTATAATCATTTTTCTATTTTTAATGACAGGTTTCCTTTCTTATCACTAAGAGTCAAAGGTTGGCATGTTGTGTAAGCTTCTCCTACTTGTGACAGCTCTGGCATGCAATATATGAGAAGTTCAAACAAATGGCTCCTGTTTTTTCTGATATTATTATTCTAAAACTAATACACTTCAAAAGCTCATTGCTGATTCCAAAGAGAAAAAAACTCTTGCAAAACTGTTTGCCAGTACTAATAAGTTTCTAATGGCCACCAATTAGATTTAAACCTACTTTAAAAGTTTGACTAGAATTGGAAATACAGGAAGGAGATATAGAATGTTGCACCGACGGGCTTTATGAAATACAATCCTAAAGACCCATTATTGAGGTTATTATGCTTATTCTGTAAAACTTAAATGAACCTCAATCCACTTAAACAAAACTATTTATTTCCTGAGTCAGATGCCCCATGTCTTGGACATTTAAGTAATAGAATTTACTTGCAACAACTACCCACTGTTTCTGTCAAGCTGGAAAGTTTTGGGTGTTGCCACTCAACATTCCGTATTAATAAATAATAAAAAATGAATAAAAAATTCAACAAAGAAATGGAAGATCTGATATAGGGTACAGCAAGTGTTCAAACCCCAGAACTTTAATGAAAATATGTCTTCATTATTTTTATATAGACTGAAAATGGTAAATTCAATGGACTGTACAGCCTCTATGTTTATGAGCTAGCATTAGTAGCTCAGTGAATGCTTTCACTTGTTGTCCTGGCTTGCTCTTTATGTGCTGAAGAGCAGATGAACAGTCAAACAATAGAAAAATGGCATGATTCTCATAATCCTAGTATTGAAGACTGTGCCTGCACAGAAAATGTTAGAACAGCCAGCTCTCCAGCTTTACATTTGCTTGACGAGCTCTATAATTCTTCAGTGCATTGGTTTGGCAAAAGGGAAAAAGAAACAGAAATTGTAGGGAAATGGAGATCAGGGAGAATGTGTTCAGGCTGAATGAAGTCAGGACCGAAGAATGCTGTGCCAACAAGGTCTGTCTGTGTGGATGAACATTATTATTAGCAGTGGTGCTAGCCAACAGCTGAAGAAGCACATTGTTGCAGCCTGATTCAATATGTTCAAAATGATTAGCAGCTTTGTAACATATGAGCCAAAGGCCTGAAGCACCTAAGCCTTATGTCTAGGAATTTCTATTTCATACTGATCATTACTCCATATACGAGATCTGTGTCTTGAATATTGCCTTCATCACACCAATGTTCCTTTACCTAAGTGCAGAACTAATATCATAATAGTCAATATAAAGGCTAATTCTTAGTGTTAAACTGGCGATTCTATGAGAATGCGCTGCAATGTTTGCATTCACAGATGACATAAGACCTCTAATTATTAAAAGGGTATATTAGTATGTAGCAGAACCTCATTTTTTTACAGTATAGCTTGACAATGGAGTCATAATATTGTGTCATTTAAGACATCAGTTAACAATTAGTGTTACTAAAGGACAAAATGAGATATTTGCCATAGTCGCACAGCAGCACAGAAGTTTTTTCTTTTTCTTATAGCTTTACCATAGTATTATTAACTTTTTATCTTTACTGTAGATCTGATATATTATCTTTTAATAATATAATAATAATAGGGGGTTACGCTGTTTGTTATACAGTAAAACTTTAGCATATCCCCCCCCCTTCCTGTGGATTAGATAAACATTTGAGATTCAGGGAAAAAATATTAGCAGATTAATCTTCAGCTATAAAAAAAACTATTGTGTAATCAGCTGTATACTGCTATATGCTATATATAAATAAATTCTTTATAGTATGTATAGCGTTCTTTATGTTGTATGCTTCGAACAAAACTCAAAATACAATTCATTTAAAGTATAAATGTTTGGGTTTGCTGCTTGAGAGTATTTCATAATCTGGGAAACACAGAGACAGAAATGGCTAAACCAGTTTAGATTGCAATAGTGTAATTCTTGACCAGGATGTCTTAAATTGTGAGGTTTAATCCTGATTGTGCTATATATGTATATATATATATATGAATATATATATATATATATGTCTAATATGTATATGATACTGGCAGATTACAATTTGCCTGGATTAAAAATTAATTAGGTTTATTTTGTTTTATTTTTAACCAACAACTCAATTTTCAGATTCATCCAGCACTTCCTGGAAAACATGATTCCCATAACTTCTTGGGATGTGTGATAAACCAAACCATCTAGTGATTTAAATTAGTATTGCAGCACAACCTTAAACTCAGTTGTCAGAAGCTTTCTAAAGATCTCTGTTCTTGCAAATGGAAGCTTTGTAGTTGGACCACGATTGGTGTTTCTAAGAAAGACACACAGAAAATGCTTCTATTTCTATTTCAATATTTTTCTCCACTGCCTCTTTTTTTGCATTTGGAAAACTTTATTTAACCAGACATAAACTTAAAGTCATTTCTATGGTTTAACCTTTGTCTCTTTCTCTCGCTCTCCTCCATTATTTTATCTTTACTAAGTGGCACCCTAACGATTTCCATTAATCTGAAATGATTGTTGATAATTAGACTGTATTCCACTGGCTAAATTATTATTATGAATACACAGTATTTATATAGTGCTGTAGCGCTTTACAAAGTTCATAGTTATGTCACTATCTTTGACATAACCTAATTGCATGTTTTTGGAATGTGGGAGGAAACCCACACAGAGATGGGGAGAACCTGGAAACTCCATGCAGATTGTGTCCTGGCCAAGATTTGAACTTGTGACCTAGCACTGCAAAGGCCAAAGTGCTAACCTCTGAGCCACCAAATATGTTACATATTAAAACTTACCAGCCATTGGACATACATCTAGGTCATTTATGGTCAATATACCTAAAATAGAGGGCCTCAAAGGCTGCAAAGAAAATTGTAAAGGGCATTAGGTTGGGTACCAGGGCTTTGGGGTGCCTGTTTTTTCAGTATTCTTCTATTTATATGGAGAGCTTTACTTTTCCTTCCCTTCCTAAATACTTTAAAATATATTTTCTACTTTTCTACATTTATTGGAGGCATCTTTAAATTAGTAATCCCTCACAGATCAACCAAAAGCCTCTATCCAATCTCTTTCCAGAATAAATTCCCTCCTCTCTAGCTGAAATACTGTGTTAGAGATCTGGAAAGCAATGCTGGCATGATGATCTGGTAGCTGCTCTCAGTAGTCAATTACGTTTTACCCAATAGGACATGAAGACATTAGGGAATTTAACATTTGTCAGTTGTTTCAGTCCTAATGGTTTTCTGATTGTATACATAAACTGCTATTTATCAAGATCAATTAACATTCTGTACAACTAATCACATTATTTTTCAGAATATATGCAGTTGGCTAACTTAACTATCTCTGGCATTTATATTAGGACATATAAGGTGTTACATTCTGTGATCACAGTCATTGTAACCCTAGGCAACACTGTTTACAGAATGGCAAGTCTGACCTAATTATTTATTGCCATAAAAATGTATAATTCTCTTTAAAGTTAAGCTTCTCATTTTGTGGGAAATACGTATGTAAATAAACGCATGAATATCCATATGTTTAAATGAAGTAAAACTGTTGTTCTTTTCAGAGAAAGCTGAATTAAAAGCAGACCTCGTGAAAAAAGCTCCATCTAAAGGTAAATACCTGATTATCATTTAACAACGTATACAAAAATAATTTTATGGAAATAACAGCAGTGAAAGAACAAAATAAAACAGTGTCAGTAGTTGTTAATTTTGTATACCACAACATGAGTAGTTACTACAATTTCTCTATACATAAAAATACATTTTCCCCACACGCTGTTTAGCTGGTGGCATTCATGGTATTCTCAAGGATTCACTCACAATTAAATTTTACAGCTGTGCATTGCAATTTTGGGCCATGCGACTGATGCAGCAGCACAAAGTAATTAATGTTTGTTGCAATATATTTTCCTCTTAGCATGCAGTTAGAGGATCTTTCCAATTCAAAGGAAAACCCCTCTTAGACAGTTGTCATGGGATCAAGTGTCCCCATTGGAAGATTTCCTCACTTTTCTTGTTTTGGTGGCAACTCAAATTTTTGGAGTTACAATCACTTTTGCTACCATTTACATTAGTGATTAGGTCAGCTAGAGAGAGTGAATCTCCCTAATGGGGACACAGAACAGCAATACAAACCTGGTCGGGATTCTAATTCACATGTAGTAAAAATGTTGTCTTCAATTATATAGGTCTCTCTATAAGTATGTATGTATGTATGTATAGGTCTATGCAAAAGGTAAAGATCTATGCTTTTCTTTTCACAGCCTATAGAACAGTGTTTTTCAACCTTTTTAACATAATTGCAATATGTTCTGAATCTGACTGTGTACAGTATGTCTCCCATTCTGACTGCCTTCAGGAATTGCTTTATCCATGTTTCAATACAATCCGAGGCTGAGTATGGTATGACCTGCATTTTAGATGTACTCATTGCACAAATTTGAATTAAGCCATTATCCATTCACTATCCCTTTGTACCAATTGAGTGCACATTAATATTTATATCCCTTCTAACTGCTTCCCTCCCCAGGTTCAACTGATCTCCCAAATTCCTTGTTGCTTTCATCAGTCTATCCATATTCAGGGTCGAAAGCACTACTATTTTAAACATCAGGGACATGTTCACATGCTCAAATCTGGTCAAAGTGCCAAATTCTATGTGCAATAGGAATTAATCCAGGGAATTGAAACAGGATTGGCAGCATCACTACATTCTGCAATTCCAATCTTATGCCTTTTGAATCCACCTGGATTCCAAAACAACCTCTGTTGCTACCATACTGAACTGCAATTTCACCAAGCCTACTCCCCTACTTTATTTAATCACCTTCAGGGAACCCCTACTATAATTGCTATATCCAAAGCTCACAGTATATTAGTATGGTTGTCCAGAAAAAGAATGCTTCGTACATTGCTGGTCAGTGAGAAGAATGTCACTTAATCTGACTTGAGAGGCACAAATTGCTCAATGCTCAAGGAATCCCCTAGCAACCTCTGGAGGAATCCTGATTGAGAAACACTGCTGTAGACAGAGATATCGAAAAAAGGCATCTGAAGTTCTTTGGAAAATAGGTACATTTGTGTACCCTAAAAAATATACCTACATACCTACATTCACAGAGTACCCCTCCCCAGGACCCTCAGCCTTGCTGGCTGGCATAAAAAACATGAAAGAAAAGGTTACCCTGAATATTTTCTATTGAAACCATAGCATATACAAATGTGGGTTGCTTCTAATGTTTGGATGTAAAGTTAAAGCTAAGCTCATGGATAAATATATGAACATAAACTAATATTTTTTAACACATTAATTTTATGCCCTGATCACTAATGCCAATGGTAAAAAAATATTAAAATATTAAAAACATTTTTAATTTTAACTTGTCATAGTATTTTCATGCATTCTTGTCTGCAGACTGTTGACTACTTACATGTAGAGGGCTGATAAAGTTTACATTTGGACCTAGACCAGAGCTGTCTAAATTTAGTAGCTAGAGAACAGAAAAGAGTTTTGCCAGCTAACCCCTTTTACGTGGGTCATTCTGACACCCATATAAATGATCATTTGCCAAATTTCATGTCTGTTTTTGTCTGTTTCCCTGCTCTTTTCCATAGACTCATTATATTCAAATCTAAATAAATAAAATGAACTGATTAGGCTTCAATTGTGTTACATTAAGAAGACTTAATGATGTGTGCCATAACTGATTATACTCATAAATGCTAAATACATTTTCTAGTACTTCAATATGTTTTTTTTTTTTTCAATATAGCTGTAGAAATGGAAAAACCTGAAATAAAAGCAGAGAAAAAAGCCCCAGGTATGTTGCCATAGAATTGATTACTTCTTGTGTAAATATAATAGAAACTGGAATAATTTCAAACCATGTCCTAAACAGAAATGAATATGTCTGTATCAGGATGTATACATTTTCTGTGAAGAAGGATATTAGATATGCATGTGTGCTAATTTTTTTTAGTACGTAGTTCTGTACACTGTTTCATATATACATACTGTAAACAACCACTCAAGATGTAGGCTTTGAAAATCACAGAGCTAAAAGTCTATAGGTATACAGGTTTGTTCAGTGGAAATCTATGGGACTTTACTGCACTGCTAGTGGTAAGTTGTAAGGAGTCAGAGAATCAACTTCTGGAAAACCCAGGGATTTGGGTAAGTATGATTCAGTGGAAGGGTGAAGCTCGGTTACTTTGGGTTATTCTTTTCTTCGCTGAGTAAGTACTCCAAGCTGCGCTTAAGGATTCCAAAAAAAGAACCATTTACCAAACATTAAATAATATGCTAGTTTATCCAAGTATATTGGGATAAGTATTGAGTAAAACCCTATTTAGCTTATCTTCTATTTCTTTGAGAAGGACTTTGGGCCCTAGGAGTTAGTGTTGCAGTTTGGTATATTCTGTTGCCTGACTGCCTGACCTCAAGCTGATAACACATTGCCTTATGATTGTACAAAACAAATTAATACACAATCTTTTTAAAATGTATGTAAATAACCCTATGACTGTGCTTTACAATATTACTGTTATCTAAGAGCTAGATGACTGTGTGTGCAATCAGCGTGCAGATAACTGACTTCCTTCAGAAAGCAGGAGTACTTAGCTACAAGAGTGACCTGCAGACAAACAAGTTAAAATCTAAAGCCTTTAAAATAAAATGATTAAAAATGAATAAAGTAGAACCCAGGCTATCTGGAAGTTCGATAACCGGAAAATTCAGATAACCGGCACCCGACAGCTCCGGTTTCTTGATTGCTTCTGCAGCCCTACCATCCAAGAACACATGCCACCGCTCCGCCAGGGCTGCAGAACCAATCAAGAAAGTGAAGCTGTCAGCAAAGCTCCACTGACTGCTCCGCTCCGTGATTGGCTGAGGAAAGGGAAACCCTGATGACGACTCAAGCTTCATCAGGGTTTCCCTTTTCTCAGCCATTCAGCTCTAGAGGTGAATGGGGACAAGTCTCCCCATTCAAGTCTAGTGCTGAATGGCTGGGAAAAGGAAAAAGGAATTAACCGGAAACTACACTTATCCGGAATTGCCCATTCCCCATGAGTCCCGGATAAAGAAGGTTCTACTGTATTTAGATTCTTTTATAAAACAGGCTGGTATTGTTTCTACTAAAGTGACCTCGTGGCTTCAAAAATAAAAAAAAAAAAACATTGTAAAAATCTTCCTGCAAATTATCACTTTTAATACCACACATACACACTAAAAGACAAAGTACTATTATAAGACTGGGTTGGAGAACCAAAGTGCACAACCATGGACCAGAATTAAGTTCCCACATTTTGCTGGAGTTTCAAGTGTCTTCATTTGTAGGCTGGTAGATTTTTATGTGACAGAACCACTTTATAGACTGTCAGGTAATATATGCCATTAGATGTGTTCTGCCCCCATATAAACCATCAACATGGCTGTGCCTAATAAAAATTTAAAATACAGCAGCACAGACTGCTGCTGGGTTGCTGAAAGAATGCATAGCATATATTGTTATTTTAAGGAAAGTTTTTGACAATCTTGTCTAAATATGATGAATTAGCTTATGAAATGTCACAGTAAAGCAGTGATGCCTGCATATTATTTATCTAGTTTTGGAATTCAGTGTATAACAAATTTCCCATTAAACACGAAATGTCATTTGTAGTAAAGTTTCAAATGCTAAAGATTTTGGACGCAAAACTTAATATAGAGCAGGTTGTCACCTACTTTGCTGTTCTATACAATTTCTTGGGCTGATCTGAAACTGTTATGTGAACATTATGTAGAAAATATAATTTGTGCTCAATCTTTGTTTTGTTTTTGATTTGGACGGAGTGGTGAGAGAATAAAACCATTTGTCAATGTCCCTGTTAGGGAGATTCACCATGTTCTAATTTTCTTTTAATAATTTTTTTGATTACCTATGTCACTGGTAAATCCAAAATTTTCAGTTGCCACCATGGTAAAATCTTTTTCAATGAGTACACTTGGATTGACACATCAGCCCTGATTTATTAAAGATTTCCAAGGCTTTCCAAGACAGTAATGTTATTACTGGGTGTCTGTACAATATGGGCAGGTCATGATTATGGAAAAACTCAGCTTTATAGCTTCCTAAAGCATCACTGCACCATCCCTTACTGCCGCAGAACCTCTTAATCCTGATACAAACAATGGGCTTACAAAGTGTGGGCATTTCTGGACAGACTCTATTTGCATTCAGACTGTCCTAGGAAAGGTCCATGTGTTGGGATTCCATGACAGCAAAAAATAAATTTCAGGTAATGAAAGAAACAGGCCAAATAGAGCCATGCTTGGAGGGAAAGGTTTAGATAACGCTGAAAGTCCTCCAGCCAGAAACTGTTGGGCTGTATTAGACCATCTGCAGTTCCTAGTGCACATTATAAGAAGCCTAAAGTATGCAGCGAAACCTGAGTTAGAAATTTCATTACAGGAGAAGAACCTGTACAAGTAAAGCATGGAATACATCTTTTGTTTAAAGTACATTGCTAAATTTCTTTTTTTTTCTTAGCTGTAACAAAAGAAACACCTAAAAAAACAAAGGCTGAAAAGGAAGAGCCTCCCAAAGGTCAGTAATTACTACCTGAAATGATCTATAAAAATGTGATTGTTGAACTTTTTAAAGAGGAAATATCAGAACATATGCTTAAAAATAGTATCAACGAAACAAAAGATCCATGGTGGACAAGCAGGCATTAAACTCCAGATAGGCATATAAAAAAGTAGTGCAGCTCGTGTTTCAATTTTACATTGTTAAGTTATTCTTATATTTATGCAACCAATATTGGAACATAATATTACCTGCTAACAACTTTTTGCAATACCCTATTTAGCAGTACTCTGCAAAGGAAAAGTGCTGGGCCAATGAAGTGTGGTATATGCAAATGTGTTAACTAGTTTTAGTTGGATTGTTTCGATTAGAGCCAATTCCAACTTGGAGTTATTCCGACCTTGGATCAGAAATTGGAATTTGAGCAATCCAAGTTCTAATCTAACATCACTACATCTGTAATAGACATACATAGAAGGCCGCTGCAAAATGAAAGCTGCCATACTATTCCTATCATACAGCTCAAAGAATCTCTATTCTAGGCTTGGAGAGGGACCTGTAAGAGTTGCTTTATTGCAGTGGAGATCAGGATCAGAATTGGAGGAAACGTAGTACGTAGTACAGTGTTCAGGTTTAACCTTTCTATTTTCTAACTTGCAGAAGCAAATTTTGTCTGACATCTGGTCCATCATCCTCATCACTTTTTTCTTCAGTGTTTATAACTGAGTCACATTTTTCTCTTTTCTGTCATTTGTCTTATTTCTTATCCAGTTGTAGATAAGAAAAAAACTGAGCCAAAAACAAAAGCTGAAAAGAAAGCACCAGGTATATGTCTCTGCAAAATTATAGGTAGCTCTAAAGTGTGAAATTTTCTGTAAGAATTAGAAACATTTCTTTTTGTTGCATGAATTCTGTTGAATTTGAGAGGGAATTTCCAAGCATTCCTACAGTTTATATGCATACAGTTAATTACATTTTCTGCCTCATTTTAGAAGTTACAAAAGAAAAACCTGAACCCAAAGAAAAAACTGAGAAGAAAGCTACAGACAAAGGTTGGTAGCTCCATTCAGAGAGAACAAAATCCAATGCCCAATTACTTATGATTTAAATTAAAAATGCCTACCTTTTTAGGAGTTCTATAACTCTAGTGTTGCGGAATAGGATGAGAAAAACGTAAGGTTAAATTTATAAACAATTTGCATATTGGTTTGTTCAATGAAAATGTTTTTTTTATAGTTTTGTGAGAACAGTTACTTAGAGATAGCTAAAAGTACTTTAAAGCAGAACTAAACCCATTGATACTCACCTGTCACCTTTCCTTCATGGGTGCTGGCAACTCTACCTTCTTTTCTTCTGTATCCCTATCTTCAGTCATTTTGATTGACCAGGCTGGAATGACATAATTCCTGGTGTTCATTCAGGCTCGGCACACGCAATGCAAGTAGGGATTGCCTACTTTGCAGGATTGAATACATTCATTAAATATAGATCAATATAGAATTCATTCCAATCTTAATCTAAAGTATATTATCATGTTTTTTTCCCCCAAAAGCACAAGTGGTTTATTTCAGTGGTGCCAACCGGTAGATGGGCTGCGAGAGCATGGAGACCAGCGGTGGTCTGCGGCTCTGACTAGTGACTCAGGATAAGGACCCCAATGTGGGGGCGCACCGGCCAGAGCCGCAGACTATGTCCCCGAACAGATTGTAGGCTCAGGCTGGTGGTAGGGTTGTGCCTCTGGAGTGGGAGGGTTCTGACATGATATCACTCTGGGGGAAGTATCTTCCCGTTTGAGTGACACATGGCTCCCTGCGCATGCGTGGTAGGGACATGGTATGTCCCTGCATGAATGAATGCAGCCCCGGGAATCCACTGTGATCCCCGGTCACTAGAGGTTAATTAGCCTCTAGTGCCCGGGGATCACACACAGGAGGATTTCCAGGGCTGCATGAATGAATGCAGCCGCTGTAATGAAGTTCTGATGGGTCGGCGAAATCAGTTCGCTGAAATCAATATGTCTAAAGTATGGAAAAGTACGTTATTAGTTTAGACAGTTTGTGATTCATTATCATTTATTAAAAACCAAGCTTCATTTTAAGAACCATTAAAATCCAGTAAAAGGGTTCAAAAAAAATTCTCGGAACTTGGTTATAAAGGCAGTTCGAGATTCTAATAGTTGTGCTGAGGAAGAAGATACAATACAGATAAGAATGGCAAGGGATCAAACCTTGTACAACTAACTCTACATTAAACATTTATTTTATGTAACTAGCTACAGGGTTCCAATTCAAATATGGCATTCAAAATACAGAAAATACTACATTTTTTCATCATAACCATTAAGAACAATATCACTTTTTTCAGTGAGTGCAAAAGAAAAGCCAGAAAAAAAGGAGAAGACTGAAAAGAAAGCCCCAGCCAAAGGTAACTATTTTTTTTACCTTTAAGTATCTGATAATTGAAAAACTTAATGGATAAAATAATGGACTAAAGTTTAATTCTAAATAACAAAATATATCCAATAACAAATATATATTAGTACCTACCATATACTGCTCAATCTAGTAAAAGTTAAAGTTTAGAAATAATGCTAGGTCTGTAAATGGAACCTAGCCTATTAGAAAGCCGATACTTTCAGTTAAAAGGAAACCTGAATGTATTTATGCTAAAATTAAACACTAATGTACTATAAAAATATTACAAAATGTCAAAGAACATATATCGCTTTTAAAGCAAAGAAACAATTGTGGGTTAGGTTCTGCAAAGGCTAGCTAAGTGTGTACAGCTGACAAGGGTGCAAATAAAAGGAACATGTTGCTTTCCCCAATGAAAATAGACTTTAAGTGACAGTATATAGAAAACAATGGTGTTCTTTTCCAATTATGCTGTTTTTAATTAGGGCTCCATTTATAAAACCAGGAATCTGACATTATAAATATTTTTAGTTATAAATAGAGCCTTTGGAGTTTCACTTGAATACTGGGCTTTAAAACCTAATTGTATTTATGATACGTTTTAAGCATGAAGTTTGTCTTTTTCGAAAATATTAGAAATCAAAAAAGTAATTATTTATAATTTTTATGGTAACAGTAAGCAGCCACAATAATTTTTAGATTGCATCAGTAACTGTGTACTACTGTTTTTTTTTTTTTTTTGTAACATTTCCTAATAAGTACAAAATGTGATATACATAAAGTTTTACATTACATGATTTCTTTTTATTCTGGAATCAGAATCATGTCACTAGAACATCTTTATTTTTTTAAACATCTGCTACATTTTGTTAGATGCCCATGTTACAATGCTAAATTGCTTATGAACTTGGGTGAATCTTGACTGCATGTTGTGTGGTCTTCTGACTAAAAGTGGGCATTGCTGTGTAAAAAAATGTGCCTTCCTGTTTGATCCCCTTATTTCCTGTATAGTTTTAGAAGTTACAAAAGAAATTGAAAAGGAAAAACCTGTAAAGAAGGAGAAAGCTGAGAAAAAGGCTCCACCTCAAGGTTAGTAACTGTCAACCTCAACATCTTTTGCAGATTAACATTGTAACAAAAGTGTTTGGGTTGTATTAGGAGATGCCTCTCCCAAAACATTTATGTGCCAAATAACAAAGGTACTGCAAATATATATAATTGTAGTCTTTTTTTTTTCAAATCAATTCAGGGCTCATGCTGTAACCCAGCAGCTGTTTATTTACATGTAATGATAGTTATCTGCAGAGATAAAGTAAAAAATAAAAATAAATTATCTGATCTTTGACCATGGACATCTGTCACAACCAAATGTATTTGGATGGGTTTATCTCTAGATATTTTGCATTTAGTGAATATGGCATTGATTCAACACCTGTTGAAATACTAGGGAATAAAAAATATGTAACATTTAGTTGAATATTTTAAAAGCTTTTGTATAACATGCCTAACATATTATTTTATATTATATAAGATTCACTTGAATGAAGTAAATTGTTTACAGAAAACCTTGTTTAGGCTTTAATAAAATCTCCAAGGTATCTAGTTTAGGGTTTATTCCTGGACCCTACTTACTAGATAGATTTTTCTCAATATGATTTCACTCACTAAAACCCCTCTGAGCAGACACAGTTCAAAATAGGCTACTTTCTTGATAGTACAACATATTGCAGGCTTGTTTGGCAAAAGGAACCCCTGGAGTGCTGCAGTGTCTGCACTCAGCTTGCTTACCATCTCTTCCATTTTTATCTTCAGAGTCCTAAAGCAAACAGAGTGTATTACTTATTTGTAAAGTACTATGCTGTTTTTTTTTTGTTTTTTGTTTTTTGTAGGAGCAGCATTATAGTCAGTGTTTTCCAACATTTTTAAAAATTATTAGTATCCACAAGTCCAGGCCACTGTAAAGCAATTAGCAATACAAAAGACACATAATCTGTGAAATTTCTAAAAAAAAAGAAAAAAAGCGTAAAATAAAGTAAACTAGGTCAGCTTTGGTGGTGGTAGATAAATTAAATTCTTTTTTTCTTTACAATGAAATCAGATTGACTGGAAT
Source organism: Pyxicephalus adspersus (assembly GCF_032062135.1). Classification (NCBI taxonomy): domain Eukaryota; kingdom Metazoa; phylum Chordata; class Amphibia; order Anura; family Pyxicephalidae; genus Pyxicephalus; species Pyxicephalus adspersus. The sequence continues at coordinate 84,899,835 of NC_092861.1, read as the reverse complement.
GGTCACTTAATCAAATGTGTTTGAAGTTCTTCTGATTACAGTAGCAGCTGAGCAATCGTTTGTTGTGATCATTTTGCTAATTAATATTTTGGCTACTTAATTTCAGAAATTAAAAAGGAAGAACCCAAAGAGAAGATTAAAGCAGAGAAGAAACCAGCAGCCAAAAGTAAATATTTACTTAATCATAATATGCTAAAACATCTGCTTAAGGGTTTGTGGATATGGGTTTTAAACTCTGGAGCAAATTAGATTTAGTATTACAAATTACTTTCAGGTAAAAAGACTTGCAATGAAGATTACTTTAAAAATCCATTTAAGATCAGTTTTGGGTGAACTGTTGAACTTGTATGTGGGAACAAAATAAAGCTAAAGGATGCATGGCAAAAGTAATTATGTAGCTTCATGCAGTCCAGTTTAGGTTCAATTGCAATTTATTAAAAATAATCATAAACCAACATCAGATTTTATATCTTAAAATCTATGAACAAAATTCTTAATATTTTGCAATGTAGGAACGAACTGTGTTGCATCAATAGTAAGTTTGAACACTTTATCCTCATTCTTGGTAATACTATGCAGCCATGTAACACTATCTCTACCTGGGCACTCCGTTTTGCCCTCCAAAAGTAACGCACTACATCATTCTTCATGTAACATTACCTCTTTAAGAACCCTTCAACCCACCAATAATGTGCATTGATAACCCTCTTCTGGCTCTCTTTACCATGTCAAGCACTGTAGATCCTCAGGATACTCCAACAAATATTTGCTTACTGCACATACCTCCTCTGTAAAGCTGAATACAGTCACTCATACATACAATAATGGTATGCAATCCAAATAACCAGTGCACCACTCAACAAAGTGCTACAAATTAAAATGTTATAACCTGCAACATCACCAGTCAACCCTGAAAAGCTGTCTGGCATGCTCAGGTCTTGCCTGAAGGTAGAAAAGTTACATTTCTTGCATATTTCAAAGAAAGAGAGCTATATGGTGGGAACAACAAAGTGTGGTGGAACTGCTGCAATGTTTCCCACTTTAATGTCATACCCATTCTCTTACCTCAGGGGTATAAAAGCAATTGTGTGATTAGCTGTTGTAAGCAACATATGAGAGAAAAGACTGACACAGATTAGAGAACTACTAAAACTAATTAATAGATGTTAATCTTGAAGAAAAGGTTTTTTTTTTGTAAATTATTAGAAATGTCTAATGATCATGGCCATTATATGGTGAATTATGACTACAAGCCTTTCATACAATTTTTATCTTTTCTTTTTTAGTACCTACAAAAGAAGAACCTGAAAAAGATGTTAAACCTGAGAAAAAAGTTCCAGCCAAAGGTTAGTTTTTTATTTTATAAACATATTTTATTTGTTATTTTTGAGCTATTTTCAGGACTATTCACATAGAACTATCTCTGTGCAGTTTTTTCACATGCACAAGAATATGCACAGGAATGCATTTTGTACCAGTACAAGCAACAATGCAACTCAAATATCTGCATTGTATCTGAGTTGTCCTAAATTCTGGCATTTTTTTATTTGTGTATTTAATGTACAGCGCTGCGTAATATGTTGGCGCTATATAAATCCTGTTTAATAATAATAATAATAATAATAATAATTTGTGCTTTTCTATGCTGGGATAGGCTTGTTTTATGGGCACCTTTATCAAAGTATTAAAATCACACATGTGAGTAAAGCGTTATTCTTTTATTCAAAAAAAGCTATCAAACACTTTATTATGCATAATTATATTTTTACTAATTTAAAAACAGTGGCTAAAACCTAAAGACAATCATTGTGAATTGTTGTAGCCTTTTCAGTACTTCATTGTGATCTGAGAATATACATGCTAACTGAATATTCAACATTAATAAAAAGAAAATAAAGAAAAATAAAGAATACAAATCTCTCTGTTGGTTTAATAATTAAATTATTTAGAAATAAGATTTTATGCTTGCGGGTTGCTATTTACTCTATTGTCTGCTGCTTCTCAGATTTGACAGGGTTATCCAATTTGTATTTTAGTATTTTGATATAGAAAACCTCATTAGACATCACCCACATAAAGAAGTTTGACAGTTGATTCAGTGTACATATTTGCTAGTCATTTACAAAGAACGGGTAACAAGAAATCAACAAAAATAGTTTTGACTAAATACAATAGTGTGGCATGTTTCTATTGTGTAAAGTTATTAAGGGACAAAAACAAACATAAAATTGCAAGCAATAGTTATCACATCACCACCAAAAATACTTCCCATATTATTCAGCATATCTTAGCCAGCAGTATACAGTGTTTCACCTCCTGAGTATACACCACATCCCACAGGCAGAATCCCTTCCCAGGGTAAAAACCTCCCTATCTCCTCTGACATAACGCCCTGTAGTGCAACACAACCAGTATACATCCCCCTAAGATCATTCCTATGTCATGCCCAATCCCTATCTCTGGGTATTTAATGTACAGCGCTGCGTAATATGTTGGCGCTATATAAATCCTGTTTATTATTAATAATAATAATAATAATAATAATAATACTAGGGGAGTGGGATTAGTTACAGGCCGTGGATGTAACAAACAAGATCCTCCTACTATCTGTTCCACCATGCTCAAAAAAGCAAGGGTAAGAAATGCTAAAACGAGCAGGAGGCACAGGCAGAAATAGAAACTTACACTACTGACAGGAGAAGAACCTTTCTCCTGATACATTCAATGATATATAAAAGTAGCAAGACCTTCATGCAATGGCTGCTTTTGTTACTCAAACGGAAAGAGATAAGAGAGTTACATTTTTGAGTGGAGTAGCCTCTTTAATACTTACATAATTATCATGGTATTTTTTAATCTCGCAAGTTGCTAATTGCAGTAGTATCAAGTATACCGAGTATCAAAGCTTGCTGCTATCTCTATTACTCCAAACAGTCCACAGATTGTGTAGGAAGCAGAAAGGGGTGGGCAAGCTCATATTTTTTTTCTGCCACCATTAAAAGGATTCCTACCTTCCCTGATTTTTCGGTACTTCTGCTTAGATCAGTTTCTCAATTTGGGTTCCGTGGAACCCTATGGTTCCACTAGAGATTGCTAGGCCCAGCAATTATAAGAGGCACTCTTCCTACTGACCAGCACACTAATGTACTGTGACCTGTGGATATAGAAAATGTTTGAGTTCCCTGGAGACTCAAAACTTGTTTCAAAGGTTCCCCCATGTTATAAAGGCCAAGAAACACTGGCTTTAGATCATTAGGAATGCTGCAGTAAAAGTACGAACATTCAGAGGGAGGTGGGATAAAGCTGAGAACTGTGACAAGAACATGTGGAAGGGTGTTCGTGCCAAAAGAGTCCCTAAGAGATATAATAAACCAGATGGAATTTAAAATCCAAAAGACCTCACTACCTAGTATCTTTTGGTAGACTAACCCTTTTATGTACCCAAATATTGGTGACTAATTGGCACTTACTATTGTTTATTTTCATGTCTAAGTACTTTTAGGTTTATTATTTTGTATTGATCCATAGAAACTTTGATTTGTCTAAACTATCCTATACAGACATGGCTTTTTTAACTTCAATTTTTGTCTTTAGATGAAAAGAAAGAAAAGGTCCCTGCAGCAGAGGAAAAGCTTAAGAAAGAACCAACAGCCAAGGTATCAGAAGCCAAGCTGACAAAAGACATTAAGGAAACCAAAGCAGTAGAAGACAGTAAGGCAAAGCCTAAACCCAAAGAGGAGGAAAAGACTAAAGTTGAAACCAAAGATGAGTTGCCAGGTAAATCATACCAAATGAACTCCAATGAAGATCTCCCAAACAAAGCAGACTTAAGTGAATCAGATTGTAAGAATGATCCTCACTCTTATCTTCTCCAATATCACAAATAAATAATGAATAAATTCTGCACATAATGTGGTTGGTTTTTTTAAACTAACCCTTTTTATAAACTAAATCATAGTGGCAGCACTAACTCAGTTTTGCTGTTTTTCCTGTATCCTGAATACACATTGTAGTAAGGACCCATCAAACATCTCAAAGATAGTTTGTTGTGGAAGGAAGCATCACTGTAAGAAAATCCTATGACCATTTTAAGAAAGCATCAGATGGATAAAATTTAAAGCAGAAACATTATTCATTTTTTGTTTTTGTATTTACATTTTGGTTGGCTAAGAACATCAGCCAGATTTTAAATGTTCATTATCTTCTTTAATACGTATTACAATGTCTCCCTAGCACAAAGTTTTTTTTTTGTTAAATTTGGGTTCAATCTTAGTTGATTTTATTATTTTGTAAAATAATTCATCACAATTACTTTGAGGAAAAATTAACACTGTTGCACTGTGGTAAATGAGTCTAAAATGTGCATTTTACTGCAAGATTCCACAAAGCATAGATGTGGCTTCCATGCAAATCACAGCATGAGGCATACCAGTCCTGTTCTTAAACTGTCCCTCAACACACAATTACAACTAAAGGCAACACATCAACACCGCAAAATATGGCATGTGTTGCAATAAAAAATATTAAAGTAAAAGCATTGTTCTTGTGCATTAAAATGAGCTTACAACCCATTTAAAGTAAATAAGCTACTTTAATGCCATGCTGCTTAAACGCTAACGCTAATGCATATTAATTAATTTAATGCATAGAATGAGCCTGATTTAATAAAGCTCTCCATTACTGGAGAGGATACACTTTCATAAGCGAATCTGGGTGATCCAGCAAACCTGCAATGGATCTGGTCCAGGACTGATAACATTTGCTAACAGATAGCAAATAGCTTAAGAAAACCATTCCTTTTTTGCTGGATCTCCCAGGTTCACTGATAACTTTAAATATATCTTCTCCAGCCTTTTACCCTTAGAGATCTTTATTAAATCAGGCCCAATGAGTATAGCTTTAGGGGGAGTAAGAATTTGGTAAACTATTAGAGATGGGTCAAAGGCAATTAAAGAATTGTACCTTTTCTCTTTAAAATAAATAGGAAAATAGGCAGTAGCAAGACTTACTGGGCTAGGCTCCTGGCTTTATTATTCTAATATCCGATGGATAGTTGGAACTGTGTTTGATAGTGCTGCCTTATTATGGTATTTTTACAACCATGAGCTTAGAATATAGAAAGATCTAAACTTTTCAAAGACAGGAGGAGCATTGGATTTATTATGACTTGCTGATTATTGACACATAATTTATTCGCCAAAAAAAAAATACAGTAAAAAATTACAGCTGCTAAATTTTCTAATGAAATAGAATATTAATAATACTTTTTATACTGTATATTATATTATTCAGTTAATTAAATATTTTTCTGGAAGTCACTTTAGTAATGCCAGTCTGTAAAGAAATAACAGCAATACTGATGGAGAATAATGGTATCAAAGTCCAAATAAAAACAGTAATTGTTATCGTTTTTTGCAATGATTTCATAGCATTGCAAAGATAATTTTTTTTTAAGTAAAACTTGCTGTAGGATATAAGTATGCTTACCAGTATTTTTTAGTTTTCCTCAACAATTTATAATGATTACAGGGAAATGACTAAATAGTCCTAAATATAAGAGCAGGTAATTTTTTGCTACATTATTCTTGCAGTGGTTGCAAGAGCTTTCGGATGTTGACACTTGCAGTCAATGTAATCCCTAAATCATACAATGATATTCATTGTTTATATTGTGCAATCCCTTTCCCAAGTGAACCTGTATGTACTCTAAAAAAATCTGAATTTTATTAACGCATGATTGGATGATTAAAACAAATACGGCTAAGGTAAATAGTTAAGCTCTTCGAGCATATTTACAAATCAATGGTGTTGACATACCACTATAGCCGTAGCAGTGCTCTAAATAATTAAAATCTGCTTTTTCAAAATTTTTTCTTCAAAATTCTGAAACTGGTGGCATGCCATTTTCTTTATTTTTTGATTTTTGATTAAATCAGCATAAATAACTCTGATATGGTGTTTTGCAGTATTTTGTTGAACAACGGTATTAAATGTTAGTAAAGGGAAAGGTGGAATTTTTTTTGTATTATAATATTTGTATTTCTAAACGTATAGTATATTTATCAGTGCTTCTACTCAGGGTGCACACAAATTTACTCAAAGATTCACGTTTCTCTGATTGAATTTTAGCTAAAAAATTGTGTAAATCTTGAGTGATAGTTGTGTGCATTTTTGGTAAAGACACTGAAAATTATACACAAAAAATTGGTAGATTTATTAATAAGAGAGAGCCCTGTTTTCGACTTGGTTTCATTCAACTTTTCTTATTAAAAAGCCAAAAAGTGCATATTTTACATTGAATTTTTAGACTACTTAGGTTTGTTTTCCTCATAGAGCAGCGAATGTCCTCATTGAAACTAAGTTAACTCTGAAAACCCAATCATGTTTGCCTTGCATATGATTGGTAAATTTAAGTTCATATAGCTTTACATACATGTGTGAATATTTAATGCATGCACAATGTGCAGCACTGCAAAGCAGTACACAAAGTATGAATAGGTTATGAGCACATATTGATGCATCAATGGTAACATAAATATACACATCAAGTCTACTTAGCATAAACACACAATATTAATAATATTTGCACAAAAATATATGTAAGATTTACATTGTGGGAAAGCCTTTTTTGCAATTTGATAGGAAGTGAGGAGAAATCTGAATTTTAACCCCTAATCAAGAACAAATAGTCAAGTACCCAATGGTGACAGTTGTTCTGGAAATTTTCTTACAGTATAGAGGTTTCCTCTCATTTCTGCTTGCAACCTCAGGACAGGAAAGGAAGTAAAACATCCCTAGCAGGAAAAATGAATGATAAAATACCCCCCACACACACTTTTTTAAAAATCAAAATCAAAAATACAAAATATCAGCTGGTCTATTTACTTATATACCTAAACATAATACAAAAAGACTAAATATTTTGTATAATACCTCCAAAAAGCCTGGTCCCGTTGTGTATCATTATTGTGAAGTAAAACCCAAAGCAATTATTTAGAAGAGAACACAATCTGTCCAGTACTAGTACTTTTAGGAATCTATTTAGCTTGTTATGTCTAGAGACAAATATATGGAGACATTTCTTTAAAATTGTAAACTGTTCGAACTATATACCAAAGTAACAATAAATAATACACAGAATGAAAATGCATTCCTGTTCTTTTTCTTTTCTTTTATGCTTTTCTTTTCTTTTCTATGTTGCCCAGGCAAATCAGATATTAATATGTCTTCCCTGTTGATTAGTATTTTTTCTTTTTTGTTCTGTCAGATCAGTATCAGTTCTGTCGCTATGTGGTTGACATGTATGCACACGGGGATTTATATACAGGTATTTTACAAAATCTTTGAGCATTGGCTTCATATTCTATGCTTTTCTGAATGATAAACTTACCTTTGCACTTAATTCCTTGTGGATAAGCTGCTGCCATGGAATATACTCTGTAATAATGACAACAATAAAGAGCTAATTGTGCCTAAATCTGCATGGATAGTACTTTTCAAAATTTCTTATTAATGGGGTTTACCTGTCATACAAATCTAATTTAAACCTGGTATGCAGTGATAATTCTCATTCACTTTACAAGCTGCATTCCAGCCTGTAGCACGTTATGGGGTAACAAATCATACTGGCTGGGTAGAAAAAAAATGTTTGCTTTAAATAGTCATTTTGCTGTTGAAGAACATTCTTTCTATCTATTCTTTTATCGACAAGAATACAAATTTCCATTATACTAATTATTGTTGAACTCTAAAGCTTCATGGCATTTAAAGTGCCTCTGCATGGCTTTGAACAGCATTCTAGCAAGATTAAAGTGCACCTGTAGCAAATAATATGCTGCAAGAAGGAAGCAAGATAAACTCTTTTTATAAGTGTTTGTTTTAGTGTAGTATAATATTAAGTCCTGTCTCTTTGGTAGTAAAGTCTCCCTATGTGACTGTAATAGCTATTCTGAGGTTAGCTAGTGAACATTTGGAGAGATGATCTGTAATGCTGAGTAAAGCTACGTACACACTTCCAATTATTATCGTTGGTAAACGAACGACGAACGATCCTGCACGATATCTGCGAACGATCGTATAGCACCGATCCTGTACATACAGATACCGACACGATCGTTCGTAGATATTGTACACACAATAGATGCGATCGTTTGAACGATACAGGAAGTTACGTGCACCACAGGAACGCTCGTTCATCACGCATGCTCAGACCATGGACGATCAATGAACAATCGTACACACGAACGATGGTCAATGATCGTCGTCCAATCCGATCCGCCAGTCCGGTCGTTCATTTCCAACGACTTTCCTCGTTCGTCGGCGTCGTTGGTTACTTTTTTTACGAACGATTTTTGCCCAATCGATCGTTCGTCGTTCATTTTGAACGATAAAAATTGGAAGTGTGTACGCAGCTTAACAATTGAATCTGTCATACCTACTACTTCCTTCACCTAACTTCCTAGGCATAGACAAATCAAAGATTAGATAAGACATTAAATGACAAATACAGAATATAATATATTTATTTTATTAGTCAAAATCACCAAGCCCAAGCAAGACACCAAGTTTCTTTTGCTACCTTCTTTCTTCAGCATTGCATTTACTACTTAATTACAGGTGTGCTTTATTAACTTTGATATGGTGAAAATAGCTAGCCATACACAGGGGTGTTGTTGATATAGTTACAATTCAAGCCACAAAGGTCATACATTTAAATATATTCGTCAGCTTCTGATATTTTAAATGTTGATAATGTATATAAGTATGCCTGTACTGTGGGGATGTTGCCCAGCATGCAGTTTAAAGATACTGTATATATTACTTGTGTTTGATCATCCAAATCCAGTATCACATTGTTACCGTTAGTTGTCCTGCCAGATACTGCAAATATTTTCTGTACATTGAGCCTTGTTGCTTGCATAGATACCAATCTTGTAGGTAAATATTTGTTTCATACTTTACTGTTAACACTACATTTCATTAAAAAAATGTTTACTTGTTCTCAAGCCAAAATAAAACATCTTGTTGGCAGTGAAAATTTGAGATCTTAAAAGTCCAAAGTTCTGAGGTTCCACCAGGCAACACAGAGCTACTATATTATAGCTTTCTTTGCATTTGTTCTAAATCTACACCATGCTTGAAGTCTGGAGACTTATTTACAAATCATAGCACTTTCATTTCACTCAATTCGTAGCAGATTTTTTAGGTTAAGTCATCTATTTGTTTTGTATATATGGTTTTGATTCTTGAAAGTCAATCTCTGGTTTTTGTACCCAGGGCAACCACTCTTATACAGATATCTCATTCTCCCATGGAGTTTTTTTTAAGTAAATAGAAAGGCATACATCTGGTATGTCGTCCTTTCTAAAGCACTACAAGTGAGACTTTATAGCAAAGAGATCACATAGCCCTGGGAGCATCTAAATGATGAGACCCTTTTATACTTTATTTCACTGTATTCCTTGTGGTATGTGATTGGTCTTTAGCAAAACTAGAGTTGGAATGTGCACATTCCATCAAAAGATAAAGATAGATGGTTTCATGTTTCCTGAACTTTAAAGCCTTAGAGTCATTTTAGCATGCTCTCTGCCTGTTTGTTTCTAACCAAGTCTAGAAGTGACCAAAAGAATATATAAAGACTGCTAATATTGTAAATATTGCTCTGTACAATTGGTGTTTGCTGCTTCAAGACCGACCTAGAAAATTCCAGACTTTATACCAGCACAAGCCACTATTGCTTTGTATAAATTAGCATTTGGCAGAAGCTTGGCAACCATACATTGCAATTCTCACCCAGGAAATCTATATCTTACATGTGGTTCAGTTGCTTCCACTTGTGTTTTTCCTCTTACTATTTTGTTTTTTTGTCCTGGCCATATGTTTTTGACTGTTACATTCTGTCTCATAATTGATCCCAAGTTTCTATTACATGAAACAAAACATTTCAGTAACACTTATTTTTAGCACAGTACATCTGTTTGCATTCTGCTATTTAAGTAGAATCTTTCTAAATGGTTGGATAGCATATTCCCAATTCTAAAAAATATAATGGTTAGTATTTAAACATATGCTATCTGACTACTAGACTATGGCATTATTCCAAGGTTTCTGATAAGTTACAAAAGCTGTGGACGCATGCCTAGAATAGAGGTAGCAATTGGAAAGTCTATTGCAAGTGATGCTCCAAGTATGAAAGATGCTTACTGCTTTCTGGAGCATACTTTAAACTATAAGACCTGAAAACTAATTATTCAATTATCATAGCTATGATGTTTATTTTCTAGAGGGAAAAAAAACTTTTACAAAGTGATCATTAGTAAAAACGATAAATATGTTAACTTTGAATACCCAATCATGTGCTAGCAAAAGAAAGTTTTAACTTTTTAATTTCTTTGTCACAGAAATAGGTATTCAAAAGGAACCTAAATTACCTTATTTACCAACATCGTCCCACCCTTACACAGTTGTTGATGGAATAGGAATCCCCACTTGGTAGATTTCTTCTTACCTCTAATGCACACATGTGGCTTATATACATATACTGTGTGAATAGGACCTCTGAATACAGCTTAAGATATAGGAAAGCTCCTTGAGCACTGAAAAAGTATTGAAAATGGCTGGGTTTTGAGACACTGGAAACCATGTTTCATGTGTGGTTGACCTGCCCCAGAGCTAAGCAACTTTAAGCAGTAGTTTATAGGTTCCTTAACCTATTCATAAATGTAATTTAAAGCCAGATCCGTTAACGGCCCTTTTTTTGGAGGTCAAGAGGACATTTGCAAATGTGACTGTGCTCTTTTTTCCTATATTGTGCCTCCAAATTTACCATTGCTAAGCCCTGGAAGTCACCTTGGAGAAGTGAAAGGCTGCTTGTGTAATATAAGGAGAATTAGCCAGCTATTCAGGCTGATAAATATCTGATATTCTAAGAACTTTGAGCACATTTGGCAGCCCTGGATAGATTTTACGTCTCCCCCGTTGCTTTTGGCTGGAGTTTAGGTATTTAAGGCCCTGAGCTGCCTCCAGTAAGGAGCACTTTATGAGCCTACTAGGTGTTGGGGGAGACGTAGATGGGCAGTAGTTTGCCTTTCCAGTTTTCCTATATCTTGATTTCCTCTTGACCCTTCCCTAGTTTTTTTTTGTCTGTTTATGTGTGTGCAGTCCTGGGTGTATTGATCCTGGGATACATAAATGTTTCCCTTTCTCTTTCTTTTGTTCTCTTGTTCCTTTTTTTTTTTTTGTTCTCTTTTCTCTTGTCCTTATATCCTGAAATAGTTTAGCTTATATATTCTATATTATTTATTACTCTATGGGGATCACTGTACAGGGGTCACTGTTTGTTTTATGAAATTTTGCTTTTGCTCCTACTTTGTGATTTGTATGCCTCATGTCTTGTTTGTGGTTGTGAAACAGAAAATGGCTATACCTTGTAAACTCTGAAATCACCAATATAATTTCTTTTTTAATATAATTCACTTATGTTAACAATTTTGTCTACATAAGTTCTTTAACACTGTATAGTGATAAATGTTTTAGGTTTTTTGGCTTTTTTAGATATGACCCCTTCTCCATTTTTGTCAAATAATATAATAGCGTTATTTGATGACTTTTATAATCCATTTAGTAATAAAAACCATGTTAGTGAGTCTAGTAAAAAAAAAAACAGTATTCTCTGATAAAATGTGCTTGTGTCATTTCTATGTTTCTCTGTATGTCTAAAATTGCAGAAATGTTAATGATTTTGTGTTTAATGTTACTGCATGGTTTTTATGTACATTATATGTACTGTACATCACCACAAAAAAATATAAATTACAATAAACGTTTCCAACTAAGTAGAAGTTTAGGTTTATATGTCTGCTGAGAATAAATGTTAGCGCTGATTGGTTCCTGCAGGTTGCTGCACCACCTTTTTTCTTGCACAAGTAAATCGTAAACAAGCTTTATTCTTTTTAAAGAGTCAGTTTCTCTTAGCCCTTTTGAATTAAAGAATAAATGTAATTTTTCCGCATATGTTTTACGCTCTGTGGTGCCATTTAAACATCTTGTATAATACACCAACAAAACATTTTTCCTGCATGTTTGGATAGAACTATATCTGCTTAATCGTGTCTTCATGTATTTTTAAATAATGCTGTATGCTCAGTGGCTGTTATGAGCCCAAGGCGAATTACATTTTAGTTCTTTATTTATTTTATGCTTTGTTTCTTCAGAGCAGTCTCAGTTTTGACTGCTGTGAAACAGATATAATAAAGCCGCCCTTTACAGCACCCTAATGTTCATGTAAACTAGCAAATGAGATAACTTGGCTGTCACCAAGGGAAAAACAGTTGACAAGCTGATAAAGTTGACATCCGCAGATTAAGCAGACACGCATTACTTCTTCTAATGATGTTTACACACATTGCGCTGCACTGTATTTGTCACTTTTATAGAAATTTTCATGCCAGGGATCTCACTCTAAAGGCTCTATTTATAAATTATTCCCCCAGCTGAATTCTCTGAAAATTGGCTGGTGCTGAATTTTATGGTCGGATATTTCTATAGGTGTCCTATTAAAACAATGACTAGTTCTGCCACCTAGTGGCCAATTATCAAAAGTGCATAGCTGTCACAACAGGGAATAGAATAGGAGGGAAACAAACTTTGACCGGGAATTTAAGAGGGAATAATTTATAAAAACAAATCTATGTCTTATAGTAAATATTATTTACTTTATTTGCTGTACTGCACTAGATACATTTTTCTGTTGTAACATTTGAAGCTAAATTGTCCCTAACACTTAATCTAAAAACTTTCCCTGCTACTAAGGGGAAAACTTCCTGATAGTTCAAGGAACATCACTTTCTTGCCTCCATGAAGACTCCAGGAAGGAGATTCCTGGTTCCTGCAAGTATAAGTGAGTGCAAATAAAAAAAAATGTGCAATAAAAAACATTTTACGTTAGAAGGGACATTGCCTGTCTCTTCTGAAACAATTGGATCTGCCTGGTTGTAATTTTTGAATGTAAGGGTTTAGTTCTGCTCTAAGACGTCCTGCCTAATATATGAATAATATGGATAGCTGTTTTACAAATTTCCAATGCTGAAACTTGTAGTTCTACAGACTCTAACACTGCATATTCGTCCTGTAGAAGTTGGCTGGAGTAACTATTATAATAGTTTTATATATTGTGTCTCTAGTGTATGGTTGACTCTTGAAGCATGGGCCCAGTCCTCAACAGTTCTGCAGGCCTTTTAGCAGTCTCTGACTATCTACTGTAGCTAGTACATGTCTTTGACCATATTTTGCCTGCAGCCTATGGTATGTCTGCGTATAAGTTCTGCCTTTTGCCATGTTATATTTCTTGTCTAGTTAAGACTTCCAGAGATATCTATTGTAATACATTTTGTCTGACTGGCAAGCTTTGCAAAATAGAAAATAACAAGCTCTCCCTGGTAAAAGAACCTTACACCACAAACAGTCATTTATGGGAAATGTCGCAAATAACTGTTACAGAAAGCGATTTCAGACTATAGTGGCTGCACAGCTTATTCTAATGCAGTGAGTTCTTACCGTTCACTGCTTGCTGATGCTAAGATGGTATTATTTAGGTAAAGATTGCAACAGCAGCTTAGCAACCTTTGCATGAGATAATCCTATAAGAGAGAAGGGTTTATATGTCTGTTCTTAGAGAAGCTGTGAACTGTGCTGGATAAAAGATGTTCCTAAATATCACTATGAATATGGATGCGTAAGCCACATACAATAGGGAATTCCCATGGTGTAGCAAATATCCTAAAATAGGAATATGCTTTTTCTACAGAACTATTTTTCTGTATCATTTTCGAATAAAAATTACTTTAGATTTAATATGTTTTAAAAACATATTTATATTGAATAATTTTATTAACAGTACTTACTTTACACTGTTTTTGTGGCCCTGCTGTTTGCCAAGGGTTCAGGCCTTGCCTGGGTCATGATTAAGCTCCACTAACTTGGGCTCCACCACCACATTCAGTCTTCCAGTATCAGAACTTTGGTGGGCTTTAAAGGCTGTGACATTTAAAAGTGAAATGAAAGGAGGCAAAGCTTAAAATACATATTCATCATCTTTGTCCACTGTTGTGTTGTATATCCACTCGCCGCTTGCAGACACATATTTCATTCCTGGTAACATATTATATGTCAATTACACCCTACCTCACTGTTCTCAGCCCAACTGGTACAGATGTAATTCATAGACTTGGAAGGCTGTGGGTGGAATGATCTATTCAGTTTTTTTGGACAATATACCATTTAGTCTGCAGAGAGCACAGGCCATTAGACTAGGTAAATGTGGACCTGAGTGGGGTGTGGGGAGGTACAGTTATGTGAGTTGAGGAAGGTAGGGAGTGGGCCTGGGAGAATTAAAAGAGAACATATACTTTAGCATTTATTTGGGTTAGAAATTACATACAGGGATTGATTTGGAGATGAAAACTGATACTTTGAAGTAGTATGAGATGCCTGAACTTCAGAACTGTTTTTATCTTGAGATCATTTCAGGTCTGGTCAGGTAAAATTCTCTCCTTGAGCCCCGAAAAAATATACTATTTTCTCATTGTCAAAAACTGAGCAGATAGTATGGCTGGTTTACTAAATGAGTTCAGATTCTTCACTCACTTGCGTCAATATTCTTTAAAATTATAAATGGGAAAAATATTTGGATATGATTGGGCATTTAAAGTGAAAATGAGTTTACTTTTCCGGACTGAATGATTGAAATTATTAATTACATAAGTTTTGGATTTTAAACAGAGATCTGCAAAATCCTAAATAAATAGTCTCAAATGTGAGTCACCTAAATACACATGCTAGATGACCAGTATTATTTAGTTCGAAACTTAATTTTTTACATTGCTTTTTGCTTGTTGTTCTGTTAACTTCTGGCTTTAAAATTTACAGATTTCATCTGCCTGTAATTGTAAAGTTCACATTATATTGAACAAAGTCTTAAAAGTTTAGCTTAAAAAGTTACATGTTTATCTGTTAAATTTAGATTGCAATAAAAGCAATTTGGAACCTGAGTGTTGTTTTAAAACCAAGTGCTAATATACATAACAGAATAAGTAAAATAAAAAAAAGAGTAACTTGGTCTTTACTTAACTTATCTGTGTGAGATTAAAATGACTTTCGAGCTGTATGTTGGGTGGCTCAATCAACAACTTGAATATCTTCATCTATTAACATTTCATCAAAAAAAAACATTTGAAATCATTATGGTTTAGTGGATACATTGGGATTAGGAGGGCTAATTACTTACATTGAGACAACAAATGATATGACCAGTGTACACAGAACATTTCTGACCTGATCATCAGGTACTTTTATGAACCTGTCAAACTGACATAACCAATGGCATATTTAACAGACCCAAAGGGAGCAAACAGGAAAAAATTATTGTTGGAGTTTTCATACATTTTAATCTATATCTAGCAGTAGGTAATCACATTCAACTGGACTTGTTTTTGAAACGTTGAAGATGTTTCACAGTTTTCCAATCATTTCTTCTTCACTGGTATTTACCCTTCAGCCTTCAAACATGCAATTGCCTTACCTAATAAAATCCAAATCTCTTTTAATGGCAACTTCACCAATCTCTTCCCTGGCATTTCCCTAAATTCAATCCTTAGACCTTTCTTTTCTTTAAGCCTTCTCCCTTTTGGCAGATACATAATCTCCCTTGGCCTACAATGTTTCTGTATACAAATAATTACTTATCCACCCCTGACTTGTCTCCCAGTATATTACCTCCATGCTGCCTATCATTCCTCTTATCATGAATATTCATCCATCCTATCATGACCTAGATAAAAGTGAATTGATTATCTTGACAACTTCAACCAATCACTAACCACCATGTCATACCCCAAGAGTCTACCACATAGAAGTACCAGATTAAAAAGTACATTGGAATGGGAACCAAAAAGATTCAAAGAACCTTGATCTGTGTATTGGGCTGCAAACTGGACTTACCTGCCCCCACTGCTACTTTGCAACATGGAAAGCAGTAAGGAACCATTTTTAACTTACCACCAAATTAAATTGGATACCTACTTGGATTGAAATTCAGGCAAAAAAAAACAGTTTCAGGTTATCTGTAAATATCTGTCAGTAGGTAATTTATAAGATCTATCTGTAGTTATAGGTTAAATACCACCTAAATTTCTATTGTCTATAGATTTTACTTTGTAAATTAATTAAAACAAAATGGTTTTGTATACTTTGTAGCTTAAGAAACGTGCTTGAGAGCTTTCTTCTAACCCTTGTGCAAAGCACTTATCACTGAATAAAGAAATTCACTTGTCAAATGTATTTTCCCAAAAGAATTAATTTTACTTTAAGGGATATACAATTACAGAAATAGCAGCAATTCTGAAAATTGAACTTCACATGAATTTATAAAAGTCGAGTAAAGTGCATTTCACTATTTAATAAACCAATTGAAGCTTAATATTTCACATCATCTTTTGCAGTTATGTTGATTTTGCTGCAGAACGAGAACAAGATTAAGCACAGCATATATACATATTTATAGCATCTCTGTGGTTTGATGCACTGTGCTCGATTTAGAATTGTATCCTTGCCTTGAAAGATTGTGATTAAATTGATTTACTGCTAATGAAGCACTAGTTCACACTGCAGACAGATGGAATGGGGCTTATTTATAAACTCTGAAGGTAAACACAAAGGTTATACAATATTCTCTGATCAAGCCTTAGTTTGTTTTTTGTAGCCTAGACTATGGAGAGCAGCTGAAAAATAATTGGTTGCTATAGGCAAAATCTTCCTGCTGCTTTATGAATCTAATCCAATATTTCTGTTATGTTCTGCTCCTACATAAACAGGAGTATACCAAGATGCCTGTTTGTGGTGGCCTGCAAACGAATTATCATAATAGGTATAATATGTTTTCTAAAAGGATAGTACAATAAATAGTAAAATATTCTTAATATGCCTTGGACCAAAAACTGTAATGAAATATATTGTGTTTAGTCAGGTCAATATATAATACTATGTGTCCCTAACTGCTAAGTCTTTGTTTAAAGAGTTGAATAGCTGGAGGAAAATGTCATACAGCTGAATGGGTCAGATGATTGACTCATCTGCCTCCCTCTCGCTTCCTGTGTTCTTTGTTTAGTTGATCCTATACAGAGATTGCATTGGAGAGAGCAGAAAGGTACCAAACTTAGGATACGTACAGACGTGCAACAATGGTCATTGTAAAAAATCTTTCACAATGCTTTCCAACGATAAACGACTGCACGATGCATGAATGAGCGCTGTACATACAGCACCGTTCGGCATTATGGAGAGGTGAGGGGGAGAACGTCAGAGCTGCACCCTGCTGCGCTCTTTCCTCTTCACTTGCATTACGATTGTTCATTGTCCGTGGATCCACCAGGACGGTCGATCAGACGATGGACAACAAGCACTGTTCACATGCAGAATTCCCGTCCAATATTAGCCTTGAGCCGATTATCAGAAGTGAACCATTGCAGATGTGTATCTAGCCTTACCTTCTGACTGCCCATGTCTTGACAATTTGCCTCAATGGATCTCCTCAGCCACTATAGGCATTCAACCAGTCAGATGGGTTGAATACCAGTTTCCAATACCATATGCACCCCCATAGTTTGTGGGATGCTGGCTTTTTAACTGTGCTGATAGCCATATGGTCTCTCTCCTCTTCCCCGAGGACAGCATTTCCATGATTTCAAAAGTTTTTGTTAATAGTTTGATTTATAACACCACAGACCAACTTTCCACTTTGCCTTAGTCCATCCTATATGACCTTTGTCCCACAAAACAGTAGTGGAGTTTCACCTTGACTTTTGTGGATGCAGCAACAAACTGTATTTACAGACAATGTTTTTAAAAATGTCCATGGTCTGATACAGTTTTTTTCACTACAAAATCATGTCTGTTTTTAATGCAATACCACCTTGAACATTATGGCCTTCCAATATTGGCTTTTGGCCCTGTCCCTGGTGTACATAGATTTTTTCATTGTTTAGTGATAGTATGTGTTAAAGATGAAATTTTAAAATGTTGTGCTTGGGAAAAATAAAAAATGCTTTTACCTTTTTATCTTGGGAAGTGGTATTCTATTGCACTTTTTACCCCCTCAGTCCAGGAGTGCTCCCCTCTATACTTTTATACCAATTATCAATTAACCTTAATAATTGTGTATTCACCAGGTGTTTAAAATAAGAATATACTTTTCATACTACAATACCATTCTCAGTTTCAAAATCTAATATACTGTCCTTCTGCTACTATCAAATAAATACAGGATGTAAATGATTTGCATTGCATTCTGTTTTTATTTACACTCTACACAGAATCCTACATTTTGGGAGATTGGCTTTTAGAATGGAATCAGGGTACAATGGTAGAAATATTTATAACAACAGCTATTCATTGGTTCTCTGTTAACAATGGATGGAACCTGATTTGTAAAATAGCACCAACTATCTCCTGAATACAGTATATTCCTGTATTCTCTAGCAAACCTTGTTCTCTATTAAAGCTCAAATGTATTACAAAGCAAAGCAATCAACTTTTCAAGATATATATATATATATATATATATATATATTACTAGAAGATTTTTTATCCTAGCAAACAGGTAGCAACTAAGAAATTAGGATGGGGATTTATTGTAATGCCAAATATGTTTATTTGTATGTAAAACAATAGGGTCAATATAATACTTTATCAACATCACCTGCTGGAATTCTAGTTTCATGAAGTTGTCTAGCACTGGAAAGCAAATAATTGCAGTCAGTTTATTAGTACAGCAGCAGACTTGGCACCAGCAGTTATGTGCTGCAGTGAAATAAATGTATGCACTAAACAAACTGTTCACAAATATTACTCAATTAGTAATACTCCAGGTTTTAGGAGGGTGGCTACGTGTTTAATGCTAATGTAATTTTTATAGTATGATTAATTGATATAGGCCTTTTGTACTTCACAGACTATTTTTACTTTTTAACGATTTCTCAGTAACAAATTAAGTATTTACTATCTGTAATAAAGTTTTTTATATTTACCAGTACTGGGCATAAGCACAACTGCATACATGCATACTCAACACCTTCATCTGAAAACAGAAGGTACGTTTAGGGCAGGTCCAGGATTGCTTTGGGATGCAGCAGGAAATCTTGCTCAGTTCCCGGTGGCTGGCACCTTGCCACTCAGTCACTCGCAATGTGGCACTGGTTCCTAAAGAACCAGCATATGCTTATCTGACAGCTGGCTGCATTGAGTGCTACTTATATCACTCATTGCCGCCACATTCTTTCTTTACCGGGCTGCCACTGGCAAAAGCTACACTGAGTTCACTGGCATGAGGAAGCCACAAAGTAACCTCATGACCAGTGTAAACATAGCCTTAGGGAGACTGTGATTATAGCGTATTTTATGTAAACCCAAAAACCAAAATGTGAAATATTTCAGCTTATCAGTACTTGAAAATGGTAACTGAATGGGTTTCCTTTTTTTGGCCTTTTTCATTTATATTCACTTAGTGATCATCCAGTAACTTGATTAGGTAAGATTGACTGTAATATGCTGACTACTCTTACTTACCATAATGCATCTTTCCACCATTGGCTGGTTTTTTGATTTGGACAACAATTCTAATCTCCATTACATATGTGGGAGGTGCTCTGTAAATTACAGAAGATAGCTTGGGATGCTGATACCATTATTGGTCAAGTCAGTTCAGGGCACAGGATGTCACAGTGACTCTGGAGTTTTGGGATCAATGGGTATTTCATCTCCATTACATGGTGGATACTAGTGTTGGTCGAATATCTCACATATTCCTTTCGACAGCTATTCGATCGAATAGTGAGATATTGTTCGGGTGATCGAATGTCGAATTTGAACACCATTGAAGTCAATGGTGAAAGAATTTGGGTTATTTTTAGGGACTAATAACGGCTGCAAGAGCAATCAGATTGATCTTGCAGCCCTTTACTAATTGTATGTGTTCTTGGATAGAGTTTCTCTATCCAAGAACACAGGGCATTAGATGTGATTAATGGGGAAACTTGTCCCCATTCAACCTCTAGTGCCCGGGGATCGCCTGCAGTCACAGCTGTGACCGCAAAATTCCCAGGGTCATGTGACTGTGGGAACTGAACTGCAGATGAACTCTGCAGTTCCACTACGATCCCCGGGGCACTACAGGCTATTTAACCTGTAGTGCTCCGGGGATTGCACACACTTTCTCAATAATTGCAGACATGGCTGCACTCATTGAGAAGATGCCCGCCCCGCAAGTATCACTCTTTTTTTTTTTTACAGGTTATCCTACAATGACATGATATCTCTTACTCTGTAACACACTTTCCACCACAGTAATATGATACATTTGTTACATTTCTATTGACTTTCTAATATTGACTGCAAAAAGTCATCATTCTTCAGAAACTATTAGGCAGGAGGCTAGTTATTACTATCTTTGGAATACAAACTAAAACTAAAGATTAAATATTGTGAGACCAGCTTTTTATTTATTTTCTCCTTACTGCTGTAAACACTGCCCAGTAGCATTTCCTAGAGAAGTAAAATCACTTAAATGCAGCATAATTTTCAACAGTGAGGAAAATTAATAACCAGGTTGGAAATTGATCTTCACATTGAGCCACCAAAAAAAATGTAGGCGTTCTTTTAAAAAATTCAGAAATTATGTTTTACTAAGAAAGTTTGGCTGAGACAATTCCTCCCTTTTAAAGCTACTGTTGGCCATTTCTAAGGATATTATGACATAATCAGCTTCCACGAAAGCTTCCACGAAATTTGGGGACACATTACTGCATCGGAATACGTTTTGGGGATACATTACTGCTATTTTTGGCAGCCTAAACCTCAATCCTATTCAGTGATATAATGCACTAATGTCTGTTGAGAAAACACTAGAATACATAGACAGGATGCATATTCACGGTTCACATTAGAAGCTAAAATTCCTGGCTGACTCCAAAGTAAATCTTGAATTTGCTTTGTGTCTATGGAACTTTAATTTACAATAAAAATGAATGCTGTGTTTTAATTAGGTTGTGTTAATTCCTGTGATTGTAGAAGAAACAAACTCTCAGTTCATTATAACAATTACAAATGCAGATTATATAATTGCACAAAAGCTAATTTTTTACTCTTTATTCACACAGGTTTATAAAATGCTATTTTGTCCTTTTTGCTATTACTCCACTTTACACGAAAATATGATTTTTTTCTCTCAGAGCACGTACTGGTATGGTCTGCAAGGAGCACATCATAAACAATAATGTGAATATTAGTACAAGAAGCACAACAAATTACAACTTACTTGAGTACTAATCTCTAGTTAATTGCATAGTATTCATTATAATCAGGATATAATCGTATAAAGGTTGTTTTCACAGTGAGAATGTCAGGTTTGGGGAATTTATATGAATATGTATATGTGTGAATAAACACACAGTGCTATATTTTATGATGAAATAATGAATATATGTACCAAGACCATAACTAACTTTTTAGGGGTTCTTTTTATAGCTGTAGAGCTTCTTTATCTGGTCTAATGGGTACCATTAGCCTAATATGGACTAGTATCAGGTCTCTCCATATGAGCCCCTCTTAAAAAGAGTTATCATTAAAGATTGGAATAATAGGTAGATGTGTAGCTTTGAAAAGTCTATAAAAAGCTGTTTATATAGTCATATGTTTAAAACCTTACAATGGGAAAAAAATGTCCCTTAGCAGGGTTTTAAACAAGCAAATAAAAAAAAACTACTGGTCTTTATACTGAATTGTTTCTTTTTTATACCTTCGTGCCAGTAGATGTGCGTAGTTTTCTGAGTTCAAGCAGTCAAATATATTTTTATATGGGATTGTGTATACCAAAAATAGAGGAAACATTTTCAGCTGATTTTGAGAAATATATATGTGATGATAGTAATGCTCTTAAATTCATATTTTCTTCACATTGCAGTAAAATTGGTAGCATTTTCATCATTCTGTGCTAGTTTAGTTTTATGTTTATCACACATTTACAATAAAATCTTTGCTCATACCTTCATAGTGATTTACTGTTTTTCAGAAATGAAGTTACTGGGAAACTAAAAAAAAATCTGTTTAAGTCAATATTAATTTGTTACAAATCAATCATGTCTGCAAACTGCTGTCACTGCACCTGATTACATAGTATATATGCATTTCCATTCTGTTTGTCTAGAGCTGCCAAGATAAAATGTACTCAAGTTTGCAGTACCAGGTGTTTTACTTGGTCACAAAAATACTGTATAAAGTCAGCATTATATGAATACCTTAAGCCTGGACCTGAGGACAAATAGATCCTAGTTCGGGTATAGTGAAGTTGATTGTGCTATCCTTTATAGCGTACATCATTTGCTTATTACTGAATTCTGATTTGTTGTGCTTTGCTGAATCAGAAGGTTTTAACGTGTTTTTTCCCTAAATTATCTGTACAATAGACATACTTATTCCTTCTCTTTGAAAGTTTGGAGGTCATCCATATACCTTCCTATGCCAGACGCGGACTGATATCTGTCAAGAACTACTGTCAGTTTATTTATTTTTACTCTTCTTCCTCTAACAGGTTGAAAAATATCATTTTCATATGAAAAATGATGCTGATAGAAAGTACTGTAGTATGATCTGTAATTATAGGCTGAAAACCTGAAGGTATTTCAAAGGTTTCTCCATGTTGAAAAGTTTGAGAAATGCTGTTCTAATTGGTCTTACATTATCATAGGCTGTCTGACAGGCCAATAGAAATTTTCAGGAAGGGACAGTCAAGATTCAGCCCCATCAGGAAAATGTATTGATGCTATTTGCCTAGTTTTGTAAGCTGTGGTGAATATAAAATTTTTATCAAATTAAAAGGAATTTGTTTACATGTGTTTATTTCAGACTGGTCGAATGTGCCCTAATGTTGAACATGTCAGAATTGGAGACCTTGCATCAGTGATGATTTACTTTTTTTTAGTCACATATATGCATATAAAGAGAAAAAAATTTCACATGCAATTCTATCAATTTTATTCAGTATTCATCTGCAGACAAACCAAATCATTTACAGTACAGTCATTCAATAAAAGGATTACTGTTTGGTCATGACAAAATATTGTCTCACACCACACTTTATACCTAAAATATTACAGGTTGCATCTACACTATTTTTAAAGTTTTCAGTTATAAACCATCTCCAAGCATTTTTAGAAAAAATGAATCAATGACAAAATCAAAGAAGAATTACTACAAAATCAAATTTTAAAGTGTCGTCATTATTTGACCTTTACAAATCTAAACCACAGTTAATGTGTAACACCTCAAACAATACAGACATGGCTTTTAGGTAAATACTTTGTTCTTTTTCAAAACGTACATCAAAGGAGTGTAATATACACTGATCCATACTAATTTAATATATCTTGATAATCACCAGCTAAAAGTGTTAGATTGAATGTAGCTGTAGGAATGAATACAATATTCTGTAAAAACAAACAGCCTTTATTCACTGAAAACTGTTCACTGTTTTCTTGTCTGTCCAAAAATAGTTTGTGAAACTTCTACAGGCTTTGCACAATCTCTGGAGTGCAGTGTATTGAATCTGGTAGAAAAGTCTGGTTTTCTGCATAACCAAAATAGCTGGTGGTGGAGGGTTTTGATTTTTGCTACCTAGCTGTTTATCATGTTGCTAAATGTTGGAGACTCCTTCCAGTGTATAATAAAGCTTGTGCCAGGTTATTGCCATGTTTACCTCGGTCATCTCCCCAAATCTTTGTGTATTTAAACTGTTACTAAGGATGAGCGGGTGAAATTTTAAAATTGGATCTCGCGGCCAATCAGGCCGTTCTCACTTACCGAACATGTAAGCGAGAACGGCCTGTGTAAATTCGTCTGTAGAGATCAAATTTTTTTGGGATCTGCAAGAGCAATCGATTGTAGTATGCCCTGTAGTATGTGTTCTTGGATAAAGATTCTGGTTTTATATGGGTTTTTTGGTTTACAAAAGTGTATGTCTAGCCAAAAAAATAATGATTTTGTTTTATAGCAAAGAAGGTTAAAACTGCTATAAAACCGCTATAAATGTATCGTGTAACACCCCCCTGCACCCACAAGGTATTCCTTAATTGTCTGACAAAGATCATGGGGACAAACAAAGAGGTAAAACTCGGCTTGAGAGTGTCTGACCCTTACCTACTTTAAAAAAAAAAATACAATATATACTTAAAGAACTATATAAACTTAATAAGGAGTTATACAAACATTGAATGTTAAAAGAGACTGTTGTAATTACCATGTTGTAGCCATAAACGACAACATTTCCAAATATATTCAATGTCCTACATTGAGGTTTCACATGGAACTATAAGACATGACTGTGCATTTAAAATGTATTCAATAACTCAGTTTCGAAATTCTAGAATTACTAATTTAGCCCAAACGTCCACCCTGTTTGTAATGCTTAGTAGGATTGTCAGGAATATGTCTCCAGAGGTAGCCTAGTATATTTAATTTCATTCCATCTAGAAGAAGCCACTGGCAAGGTACAAATCATTGTCTTAGATACTTTACCGTCTATTTCTGTCAATCTATTGCTTTACTTTTTTAATAAAAAGTTTACAAGATAAAATGCTGTGTTTAAAAATATGTCTGTGTGCAAACAATATAATTACCTATAATAAACAATATAATTACTTTTACATGTTACATGGCATAGAAACCTCGGCTATTACTTTTCCTGTTTGTCTGTCCTTCTTTGGTCTTTTACAATTGTTGATGTGTTCAATATTTCCAAAATGTAAACTGATAACTCATGTGTTGTCTCCTTGTGCACAATTAGGGATTGTGGAAATAACGAAAGGGAACAAGATGTGGAGGCTTATGTTGTTTGTAATGCATTAGAAATAGAGTAGGCAGAGCTGACAACACATGTTTTAGAATTCGGAGCCAAAATACACTGGATTGTCATGTCAAAGAGGAAGGTTGAAAGTACTGTATTTCTGGCATATTAACAGTTTTTTAATAGTTGCAGTGTGTTTAAAGTGATAAAACATGGGGAAATGTGCATATCATGCATGCATGTAACTTTTTGTGGGTTACTTTTATGCCTTTACCATAGTTCTGAATTTTTTTCTGAAGTCCAGTTATATGCTTGAGATTTCTTGTGTCTAGTTTTGGCTGACAAAAATGATTTTCATGTAGGTGCCATTTTCTTGATGTCTATTAGTTTTTTTTATTAGATCAGCTTCTAGCATCCATTCCCACATACCTGTGTGGACTGGTCCTTTTTGGGACTCACTGACATTAGATGTGACCCTGATTGTTCGTGGGAAGCAGGAATGTTGTAGTTACATCGTGGAGAAACATCATAAAATAATGGGTCCTGTGGTGCTGAGAAACACACTCTAGATGCTTTAAAAGCTACAATAGAAGCCATAAAACAAATGCAACAAGTAAATATTATGACTTTGAAGTAACAAGTGCAAAAACTGTCTGGATTAACATAGTTGGGAGAAGTTCTTGTAATATGCGTTTGGTAGTAGCATGCCTTTCTGCTTACTGGGAACAATGAATTCTTTAACATCTATTGATTTGAGTTGTGCTGTAAAACACATGACAATGCATTTGGAACATAATGCTCATGACAAGATGGATGGAACAATGTCATAAAAAAAGACTTTTCTATATGGTATACAGGCCCACATTAGCCCTGATTTAATAAAGCTCTCCAAGGCTGGAGATGTTACACTTTCATCAGTGAATCTGGGTAATCCAGCAAACCTGCTATGGATTTCCTAAAAGTCATTTGCTATTTGTTAGCAAATGTTTTCAATCCAGGACCAGATCCATTCCAGGTTTGCTGGATCACCCAGATTCACTGATGAAATTTTATTCTCTCCAGCCCTGGAGAGCTTTAATAAATCAGGGCCATTGTCTGTCAGGCATCTTAAATTTGGTTAGCAGTGTTACACTGGCCAATAGTGAGGGATTTGGCATGTGCCAGCTCACTTTACTGTAAAATTTGTGTTCCCAGAGCTATTTGTAAGTGTGTTGGGGCACTTTTTGTAGGAAAAGTGAGCCCGTTCTGTACTGTGTTGGGGTGCTACATATTTTTGTAACCCCCCGCCCATGTACATAGTGTACAATTTAGACCCGACAACCTTTTATAGGACTACCTTTTGCTCTTTCCCTGCAGTTGCTGTTTTGCTGCTATGCTCCCACTTGTACTTTTAGAGAGGCTGTAAGAGAGAAGTTTCTGCATATGAAGGTAGCAGGAGGATTATTATTAATATAACAGGTTCTGCATTCCAATGTGTATGTCAGTCTGCACCATGCAGTGGCAGATCATATCTACATTTTTAGTTTCGGAGTGGCCATACAATACTGCTAGTATAAAGCTTAGGAGAGCAGTCCTCTTATTTAATGACTCATTATAGTTCAGGAATAATTAGGGATATGGCCATGGTAAGAAATTCACCATTGTATAATTGTAGTTTTTAGGTATGTTAGAGACTTTTTATTCAAAAGAGACCAGTTATGACCTTCTATTCAACCTGTTGATCTATGAAATTTATTATTATATTTGAAAATATGATATAGTAATTCAACTTTTTAACTTTTTTAGTACTAGCGAAGAGAGAGAAAATGATTTTCTTCCATTTTCAGTCAAAGGTTTCATGTGATGTTAGCACAAAAATCAAAGTTCCTAAAATGTACAGTTTTTCTTTTGCTCTTCCATGCCTTAGCGCTGGAAAAGAGCAAAAAACGTTTATTATCGCAGGCCTCCTGATTTTTCACTGTCATCAGCACCTTACAATATTCCATCATGAAAGCAGTTTGTGATATGTTGTTTTTACTCCATTATTTTGAAAACACTGCAGCATATCATAGAACATTTACAAAATCATTTTATTTATGACTTGGGTAAATTGTGCTGTGATCTGTGATGGGTTCAAGATTTTTCCAATTTTTTTAAAGCCCAACTAAACCCAAAATTCTCAAAGCAATTATGTTGTTTAGTGCAAATTATAATGATTACCTATGTAACTAAACTTAATTAAAAAACTGAATTAAAAAACCTAATCTAGTGGAATGGGTCTGATTTTGTGCCAGGCGTGCATTTTGATCCATTCCAAAAGTGGATTAATAAAGGCTTTTTACACATTGAAGACTTCCTCAACAGTTATGAGATATTGGATTTTCAATTTTTGGTACAAAAGAAAGAACTACTCTTGATGGGAAATTCCAGTATCTCCAATTTCTTTTGTTAAATCAAAATTTAAACTGGCTTTTCTCTTCTCTTGACTCCTCTTGAGAGCACTTGTCACGACATGGAATCTAACCAAGATCTAATCTCTCAATTTTACCAGATCTTCTTAGATTCTCCACATGAATTGAACTATATGCTGGTTTGGGAGAAGGATTTGAACACACAATGGGATGTTCAGGCGTGGCAAGAGGCTGATTCGTACCTACTCAAGATCTCGTTTAGCAAATCTCTCCTTGCGGCCAACTATAAGACTGCCTTGTGTTGGTACATGGTTGCATTGCTAAGCTTGCTCCCCAAACCTCTACATAGTATATTAGAGGCTCTAGTCAAGAAGGCATGATAGCCCACATGTGGTAATCTTGCCCTGGAGTTACCTTATTTTGGTCCAGAATTCAAAACTTTTTTCTGTGACCCAGGTTTTCTATTTTATTAGTTTTAAAAAGAATGTTTATGTTTCTCTTTAAAAGCCAGATATACTATACCCATCTATTGACTGCTCTCAAATACTCACCTTTACTTAAGTTATAGTCATAGCGTAGCTTATCATATTGTGGAATCGGCTGATCTGGATCCTAATCCTGATATTTTGGACTTTGATCAATGTACCCCTATTGTTAGGTTGGGAATTCCTGGTCCTTCCCTCACATTTTTTGTTGTCTAATGTTTGTTTATGTCTGCCCATCTGTTAATGTTACTTAACAGTTTTTTTTTCATTAAGGTAATTGTCACAGATCAGCAGCACAGCTGATCTGGTACTTGTTGTTCACCAGATATATGTCAGATCAGCAGCAGTTTGTCTTCTTACCTTGCTTTAGGCTGCTCTGTCCAGGCCTTGGAGGTAGAGGCATCACCTGAGTTTTCCAGCTGATTTATCTGCACCTTGCTTATTCAGTCCCCACCAAGCCTGCCTGTTAGCCTCACCGTATAAGCTGTGTTCAGACTGACACTCCTTGCCTTTCAATAGGTGTGTTTACTGAGGCGCCAGCTTGTGTCTGTTTCTAAGTGCTGATTCCCTGGTTCTGAGCTTAGCTTGTTTGACTTTAATTGTTCACCCCCTGCCCTGACCTGTCCTGCTCTGGTTTTCGAGATTGCCTATCGATTTGGTACTACACTTTGGTTCCATCTGCAGTCAGTTCCCGTCTGCACGGGTGTGTTTGAGGGCCGCAACCTGGGTGCCGTCCGCTGCAAAGTCCATCACTCTTTGCGGAATGCTCTGGTAAACGCCAGGCAGTTCCTTAGACTCTGCGTCTCAGCTTATACCTCCGTGACAATATTATTTTTGAAATAAAAAACCCAATCTGTAGCTGTGCTTTGCTCTAGCTGTGCACCTATTCATACAACTGAGGCCTCTTATTCTTTTCAGTTATCTGTTGGCAGATTTTAGTCTTACACCTCCTATGAACTTCCTATGAAGTCCATTTCCACAGTATTATTATTAAACAGGATTTATACAGCGCCAACATATTATGCAGCGCTGTACATTAAATAGGGGTTGCAAATGACAGACTAATACAGACAGTGATACAGGAGGAGGGGACCCTGCCCCGAAGAGCTTACAATCTAGTAGTATGCACACAGTAATGCATGTATACTAAGAAATGTAGTCTTGCCATTGTTGTTGTACCACTTTATGTGTCACATGGTCACATCTGATTAAATATTTGAATTAAAAAATTAGTGGATATGTTATGTAGTGCATTGTGCAAGAACATTTAGTCCCTTAAAATAGGTATTCTGTTCATATTCACTTATTTACCTGATTGATTTCAGAATTTGTCCAATAGCCCAATTTAGGTTCACTTTGGCTTTATTGCACCCAATAAAGGAAATCATTTCTGACCATTTACTCATTTTGACACAAACATAGATATATAAGTATTGTAAGCATGCATGTTTTTTGTATGTTTTAAACAAAATCTTGTCTTGGTTAGATTGTCTAAACAGGTCCATTCTCTTCTCAGTAGCCATCATTAATCTCTCAACAAATGAAAACACCAATTAGTATTTGATGTTTGTTCATAGCATCAACGTTAGGCAACAAGCAGTAGGTTTCCTGCAAATTTAAGCCAAAGTAGAAAATTTGGGGGGCACCAAAAGTATGTATGTGATATCATTGCTCTGAAAGATTCCCACAAAGGAATGTTTGAGGGAATGTCTGATTCCCTGTTTTATAAATAGAGCCCTAAGTGTTTAGGGGTAGACTTTGCCTATTCAAGTGAACTGATCTCTGCAGGACATCTAAAGGACATCATATACTGTGAATAGACAGAAATACAAACTTTTTGGTAGGAAAAACAGCTCTCGTATATGTATTATTTCTGTGTATTTAGAATGTTTGCCTGGAGTTAAGCTTTACAAGCAATGTATAGTCTTGGGTTGACACAAGTCAATAAAAAGCATATCAAGTTGGAGTAAAAACACTATCTACTTCCCATATGTTCTATATTTGCACACAATGCTACAATTGCTACATGTGCTTTTTCACATTTGTTTTAATTTTAATTTTGAATGAAAGTAAACATTTACTAAAAATACAGTCTTTCCACCTAACAAAATAAATTTTTACTTTACAAGGGCATGTTGTGTAATGCTTACTTGAATCATCTAATCAAGTGCTTGCAAAATCTTGCCATTTGTGTATGTTTTTTTTATTTCCTTGAATGTAGTTGAATATTTTGTTTGCAACATACATTTTTGCCACATTCACTCAGCTAAGAGAAATATTCCTTGCAAAGGAAGTCTTACTTTCTTTATTAAATCAACTCCAATTGCTCCAGACTGGTTTTAATAATGCATTTCATTTTTATATTTATCACAGCTGGTCGACTACCAATAACCCCTGCAATACCCCCTGCAAAAGTGTCTCCACCTTCTTTGCCTTCTAAAAAAGGTATTGTTTTATTTTAAAACAATTTACTTGCTAAATACCTAGTAATTCAGATGGGAATATATTCGTCCCTTAGAGAAATACATAAATGTTTTTTAGATAAATTGAAAACTTAAAGTAAAGTAAAATAAAGCAAATTATTTTTTTTATTAGAACTGTTAGTTCTTTGTTCATTATGAGTCTTCAAGGAGGATCTGTTAAACAACAGAATATCAAAGGAATGTTTAATAATCATTATTTAGTAAACTATTTGCTTTTCATGACTGGGCAGTTGTAAATGATGCAACAGATATATCATTTTTTGACTGTTAAAGCAAGGATAAACCCATGGCAAGAACAAGATTGCAGTGGGGTCCCAACATGTATATATACTCATCTTCCTATATATACTTATGATATCTTCCTATATCAGTGGATATGAAAAAATGGCAAAATAGCAATGGATAAAATAGTTCAAAGCAGGTACATTGTTACGTAAGTCTAATGCTATATCAGCTCCGTTCCTTATGCTCTTGTTGACATGAGTACTTTGGAAAGAGTTGCCTTTCCTACAAGGGTTTTTCATCTGCTAGAAAAGTACTGGTTAAGCAGCTACCAGTTACTCGTTTGGTTGTATTTGTAGCAGATCGTTTATCATCCATCATTCCTGATAATAATTCTGTCTGTTGGGTATCTAGGGGATAATCTTGTTTAGTCCTTAGAATTTACTATAAAAAATGCACCCAATGATTTCAGCAATCCTGGGGGTCACTGTGTCAAATATGTTTTAAAATTTTCCAGAGTTTCTGGCTGATTTCCCTTTATGCATTGATCCAAACAACATGGTCATCAGTAAATAAGTAAATAAGGTCTCTTTAGTTGCAATTAATTGCATGTGTTGCACAGCAGCGGAAATGCTATATTTGTAGCTTAGCATCAGTGATACCACCAAAATACTTTTTAAAATGATTTAAAAAAAAAAATCTGTTAACTAGAATAGGGTTGTCTTCTTAGTGCTTCATAAATTAAAATGTAATTTTTAATTTGCTGGAGGCATCAGTTTTCATTCAGTTTTATCCTGCCAAAAATTATATATATTGTTTTACATATTTTTGAATGCCATCCTTTTAATCAGTTTAATGAAGAGTGAATCTAATAAACTAATAATTGAGAGACATTCATTAGATTCATTAGGCCCTCTCTTCTGTTGATTGGATTAATTGATATCTAATGAACCAGAAATAAGCCAAAATGATTCTGATAAGAATCAAAAGCTCTTTATAAAGGGAAAAAACTATGGTTAGAATGACCCCATGCTTCCTCCCACAGTGCATTCTAACAGTATTATTTACTAAAATAATTACTTGACAAGGGCAGAGATTACATCAATTGGCATTATCATTTATGTGTTCATAGAGCAGATTGATATCTGAAAACTGCATATAGAAATCCATAGCTGCCAACTTAAAATCAATGTCTGTTAATAAAACGGTGGTTAGTTGCAGTCTGTTTTGTAATCTTTGAAGTATGTAAGCCGTGTATACTTCTTATTGACTGCTGATCACTAAAATGAGATATTTTACATTTTCATTACATTTTTAATTTAGAAGCATCCCATATTACCTAAATCACAAAGGTTTCATCACTAGTTTTTTTATTCAGTGCCTTTGTTTTGATTTATTCTGCTTTTGTGTTAAGTTGTTTTGTTTCCTTTGCGTCCTCCTCCACAGCCTACATTTCATGCTTATCTGTTCTAAACAAGAGGTTGTTTTGGATAATACCAGCTAAATTGGTTGTTCGTATAAATCTGTTGCTTCATGTAAATACTCTGGAGGTGGATTCAAACAAGCTAGTAATAAAAGTCATTTGAAAACATTTTTTTCTAGTGCAGTGCTATTTTACCTCTGTGTCAGGCTGTGAATTAGAATCAGACAGCATGCAATCATCTTACAGACAGGATGCCACTTAAACAAAGTGTAGCTCACCAACAGAATCTAAAATCCAAATGCTAAAAAATGAAACAATCTGAGAAACATATTGTGGAACCAACTGTGCAATCAGTAGCAAACAGCGTGTTTACTCATCTCTTCATTAACTGGGACTCTTCAAAATGTTAGTTGTGAATGAACTGCTGAGGATCCTCACATTGCCAGACATGACATGACTTTCCAATTGCTTCATACTAGCTTTGAATAAGCCCATCTGTTGCTTATGTAAATGCTGCCTAACAGTATACACTTATCCTTAAAGTTTCACAAAAGTGTGTGAGAAAACGTCATCTCCAAATAATTGCTGCAATAGTCACAGATAGCTAGTCAAAGACTTGACTGGTGAGAAACATTGGCACAAGGTAACACATGATGGGTCCTCATCAAACAATCACACCAAAGCTATTTTATGTTGTAGGACAAATTCAACGTTTTAATGGACTAAAGTGTTTTTAAAGCATGGTTAAATCTTTGGTTACGAAGCCTCTTTTAAAAATTGATCAAATATTGTTTTGGCTTTGAATACACTTTAAACAGCATTTATTTATTTGCTTTACAACTGAAACATTGGGAATCTGCAGAGGGATTGTATGGTTTTCTTGACCTGATTTACACTGCCTGGCCAAATAAAAAGAAAATGTCCCCAAGGCTGTAGGGCCAATATTAAGATCTGGGGCTGCTTAAGCTAAGGTTCAGCAACATTATTTGTCCAAAAAGTTTGGCTGACTACCTAAATATCTTAAATGACTAGGTTTTTCTATCAATGCACATTTTTGTTCGGATGAAATTGGCATATTCCAAGATGATAATGCCAGGATTCGTCAGGCTCAAGCTGTCAAAGAGTGCTTTAGGGAGCATGAGCCATGATTTTTATACCAAAGTGGCCAGACCCTAACCCGACTGGGAAATTATGGAATCTGCTGGAGAAGAGGGAAGGATGATCAGTAGGATGAATGCTTTTTACATTGCTGGCTATTGGGAGGAACATCACTTTAACAGATAGCCTAAAAGATTATTGATATGAGTTAAACTGATAGGAAATATTGGTCATTGCAAGGACCCCTAGCAACCTCTGGAGGAACCCTAGAGATTTCATCTGTTGTTTAATTTTCAACAACCCTCCAATTTAACACCCTAATATTCATATATTAGTTACTTCAAGTATTTATTGTTCCTTTGTTTATGGAGAAAAGAGACTGTGGATTTCAAATTTAAATTTGCTCAGAGCAAGGACTACATTAAAAACATTACCCATAGTTTTTTATTGCACTGCTCCACAATATTTATAAAACAGACACTTATAATGAAAAATAAGTTTACCTTTACCTTTAAATTTTACATTTTATTCGCATTTAGTTTGTTACACATCTTATACAATTGCATGGTAAAAAAGGCTTCTTTGTTTGTCTTACAAACAGCATCTTTGCATCACTTGTCATTTCATTACTTCAGAGGTCTGCTTTAAGCATCTCAAAGCATCAGTTTTCTACATAGAATTCTTAACATTCAGTAAGCCTCTCCGTTTGGTAATTGAATGTTAAATATATGTTATCTACATTTTAAAAACACATTTGTATGCAGCCTGGGTGTCTTAGGCAGGCTGTGCAAGGTAGTGGTTAGATAAAAAGCAGGTAATTAAAATGCAGTGTTACTTGAATAGAACACAAACTTGTCAAACATTTAAAACAGCAGATTTGTAAGATTATATTCCTTGTCAGGTACTTTTATACCGAACTAATGCGCTATTCTTCTGCATAGGTAGTTTCATTTTGATTCTTTTTATCATACTGTTCAGGAGTAAGCTTAATATTTTTTCAGTAAATAAATCAAACACATGTTAGTGTTCCTATTGCCTTTTTTGTTGCTTTATATATCCATAAAACTCCTGCTTAAAAGGTTAATTGCATCACTGCAAAGGTACATTAATGAAACTGACATAAAAAAAGTGGAGACAACCAAATATGCCTGCATAGCCAATATAACCCAATGAGTTATAGATTCATTGCTTTGTAGTTTACACTAAAAAAATCATATAAGCCACAAAGGCACATACCATTAGAATGTTGATTAACGTTGCAGATGAGAACAAGAAATGTGTATTCTGATTTTCAGACCCTGCTGTCAAATTAGGTATAGAGTTATAGTCACGTTTACTGACTAAATTTAGCAAAAGTCAGCTGAGTATGTCATTGACATCCAAGCTTCACAAAACTAATTTTAAAACAATGAATTTTAACATGAAAGGGAAAAAATAATGGAAAATATTATATGCAGATGCCATTTTATATTTTTCCAAAGAAAAAAATTCTCAAATGGGTTTTAAAATCCAGCCTGGCTGATAGACTTTTCACCTGAGCTCTGTAGGTCAAGTGTGACAGCTCAGCTCTGAAGCCTGCAGGATTAGGATACAGTCCTCTGCTTTCTATAGATAAAATGTTAGTAAACAGCTTTGGACAAGTAGCTGGTGAATGTAACTTTCTATGTTTCCTCAAGACATGATGAAGTGCAGTCAGCTCTAAATTACAACCATTCTCAGGAAATTCCATATTCTTGATGGTCCAAGTATCTGTGTTGTGGATGGGATTGGATGCTACTGCTAACAGTCATCTCCATCTTCTTAAATTTGCAATTTACAGTATATCCATGTATCTGCTTTTACTAAAGCTGAGCTAAGGTTATAAATGAAAAAAGAAAACTGCAAGCATGTCATTTTTATTGCAGAAGAGACAAAGCTGGGTCCTTCTGCAATAGAATCGACTTACTTGCCTGTTAGCAATTATTAAACTAACCTGACCTTTAATTGCTCCTTTGCTGGTTCAGGATCTTGGTTATCTTGGCCAAGCCAAAATGTCCTCAAGCGGAAGTAAACTAAAAAAACAACTCACTCACCTTTACATTCGTAGCTCTGTTGATCTCTTCCGGAGGTTTCTGGATTGGGTCCTGTGTCATCCTGGTATCTTCCTTCCTCCTGGAACGGAGGAACACCTGGGCGCTGCCATCTTCTTTCCCTTTCTTCTTCCTTCTTCCTACATCTCCCAATCTCGCACTGCGCAGGCGCCAGATTGGGTGAGGTAGATGGGAAAAAAAAGAGTGCCGATCTCACCGCGCATGCGTGATATCAGCAATTTCTTAAGCCCATTGAAGAAAAAGTTCCCAACATTGGGCATGTGCAGAAAGAGGAGCCAGAATCCTCCTGGGTTCCATGACATATGTATCCTGGGATACTCTGCACTCCTATTCTGTCTGGATTGCTGCAGTTTTAAGGGTTCCATGACATATGTATCCTGGGATACTCTGCACTCCCATTCTGTCTGGATTGCTGCAGTTTTAAGTAGAGAGGGGAGAAGTTAGAAAGTCTGTTACATTTTTACATCTGTTTGTATGTTACCAATGAAGATATTTTTGTTTCGTTTTCTATCCATGCATATTATGTCAGACACAATAGAAGAGATGGGTAATGCAAGGGCACAGATTACGTTTCACACGAGAAAGAGATTCTAACCTATCTCCCTAGACTGAGACAAAAACACTTTTGTCTACAATGTACTCAGACATCTTCTAAGCTTGTTTTAAAATGAGACATATTCAGTCATCTGAAAGCACCTAAAGCTAAGCCCTTCTTTCCTTGCATCAAAGTCTGACTTCTCTCACTAAAGATTCCCTATGTCGAATGTATCTCTGTCTACTCTGGGCTGTCTGTAATGAGAGTTTATTAAAAGTGCTGTGCACATACTGTGGCTCATATCCCTTTGTCTTAGTTGATAGTGTTTTGTTACTTGGGAAACTTTGTGCATTAACTGACACTGAGAAATAGAAAACTTTTAATTTAACCCTTATACAATTATATTTTCTGTTCACTGCAGGATGAGCTCACAAAACAGGTCTTAAACAAAAAGAACAGCTGATGTTAAACATCTAGCTAATGTGGCTTAGCAGGTGGTGTAATTGGAGTTCTGCTTTAATGCACTGAAAGACTTTTAAAAAATCAGCTTGATTTCTGAAGTCCCAGCGGTACCTAAAATGTGCCCAAATGATCTTGCTCTTAGCTGCTGACATTGGAGGTGTCCTTGTGTTTTTTTCATTCAAATAAGCACAATGAGCTTCAGTTAGGCTCACAGTTTAATCAGTGTCCTTCATGTTTACAATATACAGTGCGCATAGAAATGTGACTGAATAAAAACCTGACAAGGTCAGGAGGACTGTGTGAATGGGGCAGAGAAACTTTTTTATTTTGATTTGTCTAATTTTTCTTTGTGTGCTTTGAATGTTGTAGCTGTATATCACACTGTGCAAAGTAATGCTGTTGCAGCTTTAGCATAAACAAATTAGGTGGAATTGTAAATCAGGAAAAGCATTCTTGCAGCTAATCTATTTTTAATATATTGGAAATGTGGTGTAATGCTATGGCACTGTTTATCTGAAAACTCTGCAATGAATTTTAAAAGAATAGGTACAAACAAATATAATAAAACAAAGATATCTTTATGCAATCAAAAGCTGCTGCATACAAAGGTGCAGAAAATACAGAAAAGAATGAGCAAATTTGCCTAATTTTACTTTAAATTTTCATGAATAAAGTATTTTTATAAAATGTAAAAACAAGGTACAAAATCTTGTAGTGAATAGAGAAGATAAAGTAGGGTGGTTTTAGGTAGTTTAGTTAGCGTTAGTTAGCCTGGAATTCGAGGATCTAAATTAGGACTCTCAGAATGTTATATGTATACCATGCTCATGGAGAATATATTAGTCAGACAGAAATATGAACAAAAGCATTCCAAGATTTTTAGATGTTCTTGAATATCAAATTATTATTATAACAATGGGATGAAGTGAAGATGGTTCTAGACAAAGAAGAGGCTATGAACAGACAAAGAGTGATCCATCATCACAGACATTCCAAAAGTTGGACAAAAAAATTCTACAAGTTTCTAGAAAAGAGTGCATGTAAAGCTTATGTCATTGAAAGTATATTCATGCTTTTGTGTAGTACTTCTCTATGCCTGGAAACATCAGTCCACTTGTATGGAGGAGGAGTGCCTTGTCTTGTATATTCAAACCAAAGCATCTTTCTGTAGTCCTATGGCCACCAGTGCCTCAAATCTGCAAAAATAATACAGCACAGAGTTTACAAGCATGGAGAGGCCAAAAAATAAAACGGCCTATTAAATTTATGCCCCCCCCTCCCCAATTCTCCTTATTAGAAATGTTCATTACAACTATTCAGGACCTATTGTGCCAAAAATGCACCATTGGAAAATTAAGGAATTGGTGTCTGAGAGACACAAATAATTTGATATAATACTGCTTAGTGTAAACTTACTTTTTAAAAGATATGGACTCTGATTTAATAAACTTTCTCGTGAGTTTTTTCTTAGAGGATGTTTTTCATCTTATCCCCAAAATACCTTTATAGTATCTTACGTATGAAAAAATACAAAATAGTAGGTAAGAAAAGTATCAAACTTTGGCAACTAAGTACATTTGTATGCTAGGAATTTAAAAATAATTCCATGTGTCAAAAACTATTCCTATGTGAAAAAAGGTTTAGAATCAGAGCCATAGAAATATGACATGACAATTTTCAGAGAAATAGTATGATTGGGAAGTTAAACCTGACAACATTACACAGCATCACAACAAAACTCAAACTGTCCAAACAAGTAGCAGAATTAGAAATTAGGGAAAAAACTACATTCAAGTTTGATGGAAGTTAAAAAAAAACTACAGCTAAAACAAGATCTAACAAAACTCTATCAAAGTACTGTCTAAAGATTTCTGTCAAACCACCTGTTTCTGCCTTTATACATCACTTTTTCAGATTCTTAAGATTTGCACTAAATCCAAACAATACAAAAAAAGATTCAAGGAGAATTATTAAATGGTTACTGGGGCTGGTCCTTGGTGTTCATGTAACCTGAAAAGTCACTCAAATTAACAGAAAGGGGGTGGGGGGGTGGGCACTGTCCAAAACAAATCTTGGCAATTTTGAAATAAGTTTCCATATATATATATTTTTTTATAAAATGACGGAAGTTGGAGACTCTCAAACATAAGGTGTTAAATCCCTATTTCTTTTTCGGAATTCAAAAAGCCACCCTACCAAAAAAAACAACCGTGTTAAAATAAAGCTATTTTTCAGTATAAGTTGTATCATTTATGATATTTAGTGGACATGTTACTAGTTAGCTTACAACACCAACATAATTTCTTGTATCATATATTTTCCACAGTCAAGTGGCTGACCATCAGCACCTACCAAAATCTAAAATAGCAGTTAAAAATGTAATCTGGCAAAAATAATGACTTCAGCTCAGGTCTGCAAGATCTTTTTTAATTGACTTGGAAGATTAGCTGCTAAATTTGCATTTGAGTGAGTTATAGATGGTCAGTTCAGAAAATGCTCATTTTATTTGACATTTGTTTCCATTTAACTCACTAATTTATGTGTTCTGCAATGTGTTTTTAACTGTATGTTCTGATTTTTGTAGTAAAATAGCATAATTTTTACAACATTTTTCAAGTGCAGAAACTTGTCAAAGGCAAGGAATACAACTATGCTATTTGTATCTTGCTAAGATTTATCAGGGGAAATATTCCATTATCTTTATGAAAACATGCAGATACCAAACATGACTCTTGTTTTCTACTATAACATTTTATTATATCTCATTTGTGTATGCTATACCCATTACAAATAACCCATGGCTTCTCTTCTTTTATGCTAAACTCCCATCATGCATTCCATTTTTTAGATAATAGCTTGAACTTCTCTTTGAGGGGATACAAGTCTACTAATGCATGTTTGAAAAACAGATGACAAAGATCCTTAACATGTAGTTTAAGCATAACAGATAATAGCTCAGCGTTAGAATACCATCTGCAGGAATGGTCACTTTGCTATTTCTGTATGTTGCCCATCACTGGTCTCCTTTGGCTAATACCACGTCTAACAACAGTTTAAGCTGACAGTTGAAGAGGATGTACCTTCTTGCAGGTCATGTTAGCTAAGTAAACTGGGTATTTAGTAATGGGAGGATTTGTTTAGTTCACCGTTTGCCTTACATTTTTTCATGCGCATGCGGTTTCGACTCTGGGTGTGCCTACCCTAGCAAGCTTTATCAGGTTCGTCGGCCAATCAGGAAATAGCCTCTTAATCATCCCTGGCTATTTAGCTAGCTCACACGCTGCACTCAATTGGTGCCGAGGCTCTAGTTCTGTTGAACTAGTTTCTGTACACCTGTTGGCTAATTCAGTGATTTCTCTGTCCAGCTACAGTGTTAACCCCTCACTATCCAGTCTGTCGGTTACTAGCTAACTTCCCTGTGCTGTTCCAGTGTTCCTGTCTATCTGTGGATATTCCTGTGTCACCTGTGCCTCCTGTTGCTTCCAGTGTCTCCTGTGTTTTCTGTGTCCACAGTGACCCCTGTGTCACTGGTGTCTATTTCCTGGATCCCTGCTAATTGACCCCTGGCGTTTGACCTGCCCTCTCTTGCTTGCTGCCTGCCTCGACCCGGCCATCCTCGACTATCCTTCTGGTTTGTGATTTGGTACCGTGCTTCATATTACCCACCTTGGTGTGCCCAAGGACCATAACCTGGCAGTAACCAATGGTGCAACATCCTCACCCCTCACAGGGATCACTACCTTTATAGATGAAATGTTCACCTGTTTAGCCATTAAGTCACAGCTAAACATTTTGGTTGGTTGGGACAAGCATGGAAAGTTATATTATCACTACATCACTATGTCAAGTACAGTCTATATTAGCATGCCATGGCCATCCTAGCAAAATATTTTAAACACTATTAAAAACTAGCAATGCATGTGTGAAAAGTGTGGTAATCCTTAGAAATTAGTCAGAATGAATTGCATTATAGATGATCAGTTAAAAGACACTTTGAATTACATTATAAAACCTGTTCTCAGACTAATATTAAGGTATAGCTATGGTTAGCTATGTTATGACATTCAAGGTAGTGATGTAAGATGATACTTGTTTCTGAACTTTTGCTTAAGGCCCAATCGAACCAAAAATTATTGTAAATGATCATGATTTTCTTTGGAACTAGACTTTTCAATTTAAGAAAAAATAATGTGTATCTGTTGGCTATATCTGAGCACCTATGCCTTTAGGTTTCCTTAACA
This sequence comes from Pyxicephalus adspersus, assembly GCF_032062135.1. Taxonomy (NCBI): domain Eukaryota; kingdom Metazoa; phylum Chordata; class Amphibia; order Anura; family Pyxicephalidae; genus Pyxicephalus; species Pyxicephalus adspersus. Next base: position 84,859,520 of record NC_092861.1, on the reverse strand, counting down.
GAATGAAATCTTACAATTGCTCACTATCTACTTCCTTTGACTTAAAGTCCTCTCTTCTGGGGTTTATTTGGGCTTTAAATCTTGTTGATGAGTTGATACTTTAAAGCAGTGGTCACCAATCTTTTAGATTTCACGGATCGCTAAATTCTAATTCATAATTCTAAATCCGGTGGCGTGTAGTAGAAGCGAGTGCGCATCTCACATCATCATCGGATGTGAAATCCAGACCTGGGAGCTGCGTGTCACTCAAAGGAGAAGAAACTTTCCCCAGAGTGACGTGATGATGCCAGAACCCACTCACTCTCCCATCGAAGGCTCAGACCTGCTTGCTAAACATCCTGGGGGGGGACAGTAGTGCAACTTTTGTTGTATCCATAGGGGGCACATGGGGGGGTGCATCGGCCGCGGATCACCAAAATTTTCTCGTGGACCACCTGTTGGCGACCGCTGCTTTGAAGCACACCACGCTTTTAGTATTGCTGCAACAAACGGTTGAAGTCAAGAATACAACCAGACTGTTCTGTAAAAAGTATACTGACTCCAGACTAATTTCAATATTTGTAAAATTCAGCTGACTGGGTATTTAGTTACAGCTGACAATTTTCATGTATCTGAGTGCATTGATTTGCTGTCCAAGTAATCAATGGTAGTTCCAGAAAATCTAATCACAGGTTGTAAAACCTACAATACCTAAAGCTTAATCTGCTCATGTTTTCTTATTTCTCAGCTGAAAGAACTGGTATTTAATAAAGAACTGTTCAGTGTAAATTGTTTTATTAGGCTATAAACCACATAATTTATTTTACCAGCAATACAGATTATAATATTGATGTTATACAATTAACAGTCAAGCAGGTGTTAACATTACATGGCAAAATAGTTCCCACAAGGACCATGTCCCAGAAAATGTCCTAAATATTTAATGACCATCATGCATGCTGATTAGCTTGGTATTAAACATTTATATCACACAAAGATCTAGCATATTCTACTGAAGCGGATAAGACAGTATGTTCCATATGCTTTTGGTGTATGCCTGTTGGAGTACACCAACAGGCATATATAGAGCTGAACAACAGTTCTCTGCTTCCTACAGAATCACAAAAAGTGGTTATGGACTGCAGTAGAACCATACAGGGATCACTACCTTTATAGATGAAATGTTAAGCAGTTTAGCCACTAAGTCACATTTCTACACTATGTTTAAACCTTATTCCTGGCAAAAGGTTTATGTGGCTACATATGAAGGCCAAGACTGTGCATTCTTCAGGTTATTTTTAAGCAAAATATGTTGAATACAGTACGGCCCAGCACAGCACCAACACAATATTTATTTTTCTCATTTGTAAATCACCGCACGGAACCAACTGGGTTGTGGGTATCTTAATAGGCTTATTAATTAAAAGAATGACAAAAATAATATTAAACCAATTTTAATGTTTTATGTTTTAGTGAAAGAAGAACCAAAGAAAAAACTGCCAGAGAAGAAAGAAGTCCCAGTGGTGAAGAAAGAAGGTATGATATATAAAAGCACATTATGTGAGGTTTGAACAAAAGTATTTACCTGTAGAGGTAGCTCGTTAGAGTGATATTATAGTCTGGCATAATATACAATTAATACATGTGTTCTAAATCTTTTTTCACATATAGCCATCTTACCTGCCTGTTTCATAATCAGTCCTCTTGCATAGTACAGTTGGGGTTGGTAGCAGCCTTTATGCATGGTTAGGTCATATCTTTTTTGGATGCTATGCACAGCAATGTTGTAGACTTACCCTTAGCATTGTCTTAAGGGAAAGTCATAGTGATCATTTTACCTAGTGGAGCTGTTCAGATTTGGGATTATTACAAAATTTTCAGAGACATTTTATATGCAGTTCTATTCATAAAAAACAAAACATATGTTTTGAGTGAACTTGTTTGAGTGAACTTTTATAAGGTATATTTGTGTTTTGTGTAAGAATATATTTGCACACAACTGACCAGTTTTTATTATAACTAATATAAATAGTGACTGTAAGTCTGATATATATTTTAATAAAGGGCTTGCAGCTACTCTAATTGACTGTTGGTCATCAGGGGTAATCCTAACCCCTGACAACCATAATCTCAATAACTTTTTACTTTGTCCATTGGCTTTTCCTAATAAATTAAAATGTATCTTTAAGTTTTTAGTTGGCCACTGTGTATATTTAAGGGCACATTTGGGTATATTTGGTTTCAGATATCCAAATCCGAACATTTTTCTTCCTTAAACTAAGCTGCTTAGAGGTCATAATGGTGTGGCAAATCTTTTGAAGCAGTGATGCATTTATGGATTACATTCACTTTAGGAATTAATGAAAATGTACGTGGCAGTTCTTTTTTTTTTTAAATAGAAAGATTGTAAAACAAAAATACAAGTCTAGTAAATAGTCAATAAATTCACTTCATTAACATATAAGTAGTCTATCAATGGAGAAGGCAAGTAGGAACAGAATAATTAAATTAGTAAAAGGCAGGACTGCAAAATACAGTTGAACCTCGGTTATCCGGCACCCACGGCCCAGATAAGTGTAGTTTTCGGCTAACTGAGGTTACTCTGAAATTGAGGTTTCCCAGCCATTCAACTAGACTTGTCTCCATTCACCTCTGGCGCTGAATGGCTAGGTTTCCCTTTTCTTAGCCAATTTTTGTTAGCCAATCACGTATCGGAGCAATTAGCGGAGCTCTACTGCTTTGCTGACAGCTCTGCTCTCCTGATTGCTTCTGTTGCCCTAGTAGAGCTGTAGTATGTGTTCTTGAATGCAGAACACATGCCACAGCTCCGCTAGGGCTGCAGGAGCAATCAGGAGAGCAGAGCTGTTGGGTGCCGGTTATCTGAGTTTTCTGGTTTTCTGAGTTCCGAATACTTTAGGTTCTACTGTACAATCTTACTCACTGAAGAAATAAGGTTATATACTTGTTTGGTTATATAACTTTTCTGAAACAATCATGCATAAACTAAACTTGATAGTTGTCTGCTCTGAATTTTTACTTCTATATATTTTAGCAGCAGTAGAAGAAAAGGAGAAGGTATTACCTGAGAAGAAAGACGTTGCACAAATTAAGAAAGCAGGTATGTTTAAGCTCCAGTAAAACTACTGTATTTTTTAGGTTCATCTTTAATGCATTAACACCACACAATATTATGAATCCTTTACTTAAGGTGTAACTTGAGTGCTTGTAAAAATCTGCTATAATACACATACATGTTGCTTTATTGTTTGTATTTCAATATTGTGAATTCTTTCCTTATCATTCACCCTAATGCAAAACGACAGTGGCTGGGCTTAAGCACTTAAAGCGTGTGCTCAGCTTATATGTTTTGGACAGCTGTAAAATTTAACTCGCTTTCTGTTAAGGCATCAATACTGTTTACAAATATATAAAAAAGGAATACAAATTCTTTATGATACAATATTATATGCAAAGCTTGAATCAAAAACATATACAGTATTTCCTGTTTGAATTTGCAGTAAATGTTTTAAAAAAACATTAAAACAAGACACTTTTTTATATAAAGTAACAAATGTGGTGATAGGTCTGCTTTTAGGTATAAACAACATATTGTTTAAAGCGTACCTAAACTCAGAATTTTTAGTTTACAGAAAGGGTACTGTACAAGGTTAATGTACAAAGGGTAGAAAACCCTTTTGTTTAAACTAAAAATTTGGTTCCTTTTTTTTATGTCCAACACCCTTTTTTTTTTAAAAAAGTGCAACACTGTCCCTTTAATTCTTGAGGGCGGAGGCAGAGTGTCCCAGGATACATACATCACGCATCCCGGGAGGCTCTTGGCATGCCCGAGCATCTGCGCAGAAGGAGCCCTTTCATAAATAGAAAAAAATTGCCGATCTCAAGCATGCGCATTGAGATTGGCAATGTTTTCTCAATCTATTTTACTCGATCTCACACCTCACAGTGCCAGATTGGGTGACGCAGGAAGAAGAACACGAAAGCAGAGAGGAGGATGAGGATGTCAGTGCCCAAAGACAGATACTGGGACGACGCGGGACCGATGGAAGGAACCTCCTGACAGATAGACTGATCTGTGGGATTAAGACTGATCAGCAGGACTAAGACTGATCTGCGGGAAGGTAAGTGATTTTTTTGTTTTATGTTTACTTCCGCTTTAAGTAGGCTTTGTACGACATAATTTTGTAAATGTGTTAGATTGTTTAAAGATTGTGTAACCAATTTGAAATGTTTTACTTAATGTTGAAGCTGAAAGCATACAATTTAAAGATCAATGTTATGTATGTATATATAATTAGTGTGCAAAACCTACCTAGATTAACACTAAAGATAAAGTTCAGAAATATATCAAAGTGTATGAACTCAAATAAGGCAACTCCGCTGGCTATGTTGTCCACAGATCTTATCAGTTTGTTAAGAGAGAGAAAAAATCAAGCAATTATTCCGCTTGCTTCTGTAGTAAGAGAAGTCAGCATCTTAGATGGGTTCCATACATGTTTTCCATTGCTCAGCAAGTGTCTGGTTAAATTAAACAGTTCTGCATTTGTTCTTCATAAAAAATGAAAAAAAAATGAAACCACTACAATGAACTGCAGCCTTGCAACTGTAATTGTTCTAATAATTTCATGTCGGTGAACTTTTGTTATTAAAGAATAAATGTTACTGGAATTATCATTGTGTGAAAACTAGCAGTGAACAGTTTCTTTTTAGAGGATCCACAATTATATTTCAACATGTATTTATTTTTGCTAATTTAGGTTGGCTGTTTTATTGGCTTTACACAAGAAAAAAAAAATGGAAAGATAACGGCTCTTTATGGCAGAAAATAAGTCTAGCATGACATAAAACCTTTTATTTCAGTTACTAAAACATATACTTCTTAGAAACATATTTGGTAAAAGAAGTCATGGCAATGTTTAACCATAACTTTTTAAAATACTCTCACTGAAGAGTCCAGGATGTGGGTCAGTACTGTACTTATGGTCTCTCCTGACGCGTTTTGCCCTAAACGGGCTTCGTTAGGGGATTGCCGAGACCCTAGAAATTACATTATTGATAGTATAGTATATAATTTCCACAGTATCCTTACAATTTTGACAATTTTAAAAAAAGCAGATTCATCTAAATAGTCTTGACTTACTTGGTATATTGACCTCACGAGAAGAAAGTAGAAGAGTACATTAAACCAAGAAAATGGGGAAAAGTCGGAAATTACTTGATTGGAGATTATACAATTTCATATGAAAAATAATCGCAAGTGTAAATAAACATGTTAATGTATTGGGATTAAGATAAAGAAAATATTTAGGAAATATAACTCTTACTTGGATGGCTATCTTAATGATGTAATAATTATCAATTATTCCAGTTCTAGTAGATGGAGGTATCTATAAATATATTTAAAAAAATATTTGTAGCATCACAGAATATATCTTAATTATGTAATATACATTTAATCCACAAAATAGCGTACCTACGATTTAAATATATACACTGGCTGTGGTTTTATTTTTTTATAAATCTTCAACCTATGATAGATCAATGAGAAAATAATAATGGTAATGGTTTTGTTTTATATTTTAAAGTAATGATCACATATGATAATAATAATCAAGTATAATAATAAAGTTAGATAAAAAAACATACTTCAGAAGATATGTGTTGGATCTTGTAAGCAGTGTAAGGAATGCTATCAAAAATAGGGAAGGGTATTCCAAAGAAGATCTTTTGGATTAATTGAGAGGTGCTTCCGAGTATAAACTAGGACAGAGAAAAGATTAAATATCTTTGGAAAATTAAACAGAAACTTTATGGTTAGGTGTCTTAGTAAAATCATTACTTACTGATGTGTGAGGAGGTATAGGGGAAAAAAGCTGGTGACAGCTGTCCAAACCAGGACAGCTACAGCCAGCTGCTCATCCTTAAATGGGTTCTAAAATCTAATTACTGAGTATACTGCACATGTCTGAATTGCCATGCCTATCTTGTTGATTTATGCTACTATTTAAAACAGGCTACTTCAGTTTGTTTGTGGGTGGGTGAATAAAGTTTAAAAAAAAAATAATTATAAATAAAGATACGTGAGCATGGGCTTGGCTCGTGCACGAGCACATACATGGGCACAATTATACGAATAATTAGATAGTGATGCTAGTGTAGGACCCACCTATTGCTGGGTGGGCCCTAATGGTGACATCAAACCTCTGATGCCTTCACCGGCTATAGCATCCCAGGCAGAGCTCCGAAACAGCGAGTCCTGATCAGCCCAGCACGGTTGATCAAACAGGGGTTAGGGAAGGATAAACCGGCTCTCCCTGAATTTTAAAGGAGAGACCGGGTCCTTTATAGCACCCACTATGGGGTGCCCCCGTCCCCTGTAAGGCATTAGTAGGAGAGGCAATTTATATGTGAAAAACTATGTAATAAAAAAATAAAAAATATAAAGAAGCAAAAATGTTTATCCTCAAATTATAAAATGAATTAGAAAAAGTTGTTTAAATGGAATAAATGTGTATATATGTATGTCTATATTATAATGAAAAAATGATGTGTTATTAAAGGTGTTAACAATGTAAATAAAAAAAATAAATAAAATAAAAATATATATATATGAGTTAGTTGGATGGTTATATACGAAGTAAGTCAAGCTGAAATAGAATGGGACCCATACTATATATACTCATTATACAAATTGTGTTTAAAAAATTAGATTAAAATACCTAATAACACTGTACATACACATAATACCTCTTACATTAGAAGGGTTAAGGGTGATAAATGGGTAAAGTATACAACTACATATATGACCTGTCAAAATTGGGTACCATATTAGTATAGTTACCAGTATTCATTAATATATAAATCGTAGCTAGAGAATTCTTAAGTCCATAGATATCATAAATGAATACCTCTTTTATCTCAAGGAGGTGTTATATGCAATACAGTACATGATCGATAACAAATACAAATTAGCATTATTTATAATAGTAATATTTTAGATATTGTTTCAATTTGTTCTTATTTGTGTCAATATGATTTATACTGCTCCAATGGATGTAGACAATAGCTAAAATCATAATGATGTCAACTCATGTCTAAACAAAGGTATGAGGTATGAGGTGACTCACATCAGAGATAGAGGTGATAGAAATAATAACAGTTTAGAGATATGGTTTACAAATGGAGAGGTAGCTTTAAGGATAGAAATCCATTTGGTTTCAGCTTGAAGTGAAAGTTGGTCCACACATCCCTCTCCAGGGTTAGGGGTGATATGTTCTAAAACAGAAAAAGAGATTGCAGAATTATCAAAGTTGTGATGTGTTCCTACATGGAAACTAATCGGGTTATTGACTTTACAATTTAACTTTGACTTGTGCTAAAGATAATGTAAACAAGTATAGTAATACCATGTGCTTGAAAATGTAACAATAAATGTCAATCACAGTCTAAGTTTTCCCTCACTTCCTGTCTATGTGACACAAGGATAAAAGATGACATGAGCACCTGTCACCAAGACAAGAAGATATAAGCAGCAATTAAAACAGTCACCATTATCAAAGACTACTTCACTGTGTCATATATAGGGTGGCCTCATAGTCCAGATAAGTGGATGCTGATTCTGGATGATTCCTAAAGATAGCAGAAAAGGAATATAAAGAATTGCACCGTGGAGAATTATAATTAGTAATAAATACCTACATTTTTCACACTTCCTCTATATTTGGCATGCATGCATGGAAAAATATATTTGAAGCTAGGTCGGCTTTCACAAATGTAGGTGTGTATACTTTGTACAATTTAATACAATTGTAATTGTAAGTTAATCTGCACCTAGTGTATTACTGTCTACACATGCAATTATGTTTATGTATATGTGTGTAGAATATGCAAATTTTAAACATCCTAATTTTGAATGTCATATGCATTAATGCTTGACTAAGCAATCATGGGAGGTAAATAAATGTAAAATCAAAATGTCACTGCATGTACATTTCTCTCCTGTACTTGTAGTGTACAAGTAGTGTACATTGTATGAAATTATGTAAAACTGATAGACTGCAATCATCATCAAGTCCTCTCCCACTAAACTTCACTGTCTGTCTTCCATCTGTTGGCTTTCATTTCTTCAGTCATCTAGCTTTAGCGTCATGTTTGGGTGTTACCAGGGGGGAAAACTGCATGCAAAAATGCCCACTTATCCAGCCTAAAATGAATATGTATGTGTGTATCCTAATTAAAAGGAATCTGCATTGCTTTTTTTTGCACAGTGATATTTTATGCTGGCGGTATCACATATACCTATTGTTGTGGGTTCAAGATTGGCCGGTGATTTTTTTAGCTTGAAAAAGTTACATTTATAATTAGATTTTTTTTCTAATATTATAATTTTATACAAATAAAAACAGCATAACAACGGTGAAAAGCAATACATAAAGCCAAAAATAAAACAAGCAACTATTTGTTAAAAAACAGTTCTAAAAAAAACATATTATAAGATGGAATAGTATAATGTTACTCTGGTAACTCTGTTACTCTTTTAAACGTGCTCATAAAGTGGACGTTGGGAATAAATCACTTTACCATATCTTCTTTACCAACTTCTAGGATTTTGAAGATATTTTTTATAAATCAAAAAAGAAGAGTGAAGGTATCCCTAAAACATGGTTACGCCATTGAATTATAGCAGGAATATGGCTAGATGGTTTATTTCCGACTGCAGCCATTGACTAACAGTGTTATCATTTTTTGTATTCCTTAGGTGACAACTGTACACATTTGGCAATATTGCTCTAGCTGTATGTAGTATAGAAAACTTCTTGTTTTTATATCAGGGTGAAAAAGAATGTAATGGTTCTGGAAAGGCCAGGCACTGTAAATGTTACACACAACTGCTGCAGCAGTTTTCCTAAATATTTTATAAGGGTGTTTAGGGTCATGGAGAAATTTCATGTACAAAGACACTCATCAGCTTGATGGCTAATAGAGGGGTACCTTATAACACAAGGTTGGCCTTAGTGCGGAATATGTAATAATGATAGCAGCTCCATGTTATCTTTTACCTGGACACCATTTATTTGGGTACCATACAACATTGGATTACAATATTTAGGCTATACTGCTTAACTGCACCAATTCAGAGGACTTGAATTATGCACTAATATATGGTTGTATTTTAAATGACTCCATCTCTTTGTTAGGAAATGAGTTCTCTGCTAGGTCAGCTAGGTTACCTTGCTGCTAATGGCAAGTGGTTCTGAAACCAGGCTTGGGGTTATATTTTGCCCATCACTATATATCATCCGAAGCAAGAAATATCTGTTCTACTATGGATTCAGGACAAACATAGAAATGGCATGAATTCAGCAGAAACATGTCCACGTGACTTGATTGCCCATCATCGGCCAAAGGTTTTCAAAGGATTTCAAAGGTTTTAGTAGATGGCACACAGTCCAGACATATTAGACCGCTTTAAATATTGCTATTACACATAGTGTCTATAGAATTTAGATACAATGCTTATGGTCAGTGTTTGTAGTGACAGTCCCTTTTAAATTCCTTTTAGCTTATTACTTTAATTAGTCAAAGGCTTCTTGATATCTCTGCAGTATTGACTGGCAGCACCTGTTAGCTTGAAGTGCTTTTCAGCGTTCTTTAATTGCCTCCTCTTTGATGCAAACAGGAGCATTAGAGGCTGGCAAGCAAATCATAATTGAAATGACTTTTAGATGGATTTATACTGATTTATAAGTAGGCAAGAAAAAACTCAACAAAGCAGTTTAGGATGGCAACTTGCAAAGGTATTAAAGTCATGATATGTAAGGAAAATGAAGAAGCTGTGATACTGCATTAATCATAATGTTCCAAAGGGGATTTTTATTTTTTGAAGCATATTAATTCAACTTTGATTTTATTTCTGGCTCATAATTTCAATTATCTACGCTACTAAGGTACATTATAAATCTGCATGTATAGTGTTTAATGCACAGTGTTAGAAAACTCTCTACACAGTGAGTATTCAGGAGATAAGAAACATTTTAGTTTGCGGAATTAAATTACCCACCCCCTTAGCTGATTACATGGTTAATATGGCCTACTCCAAATTTTACATCCACAATGTGCCATACTTGCCATACTTGCAAAGTGTACTCTCTGGCTTGTATAGGGAAGTCTCTCAGATGTCCCTAGACTTGAAACCTAGCCTTTTGAATTTTATGAAACCTCACTGTGGAGAAATGAATAAGGACAATTTTGGCTGGAGGATGTGTCATATCACTCAATTAGGTAAGCACCTTATAAGGCTTGTGTAACATGGGTCAAAAGGAATACCCAAGGTGGGTTTATGTACTTTGAGCCAGTAGCTACCTTTGCTGCGCCAATAGTTTGCTAGCTAGTCTATAGGTAAACATAAAATATTTTATTTATATTTGGTATCTAAAAGCTTGGTGCACATTGAAGACGTGAAGGTTTCACTAAATGGAGAAACTGCAGTATTATAACTGCAACAGCAATATTCTGATGGATATTTCAAATCCTTTCATGAACTTCAATTTTTTTTAGACATAAAAATATTCTTTCGGTATTTGCAGCATCGTCATGCCACTCATTCACAATGTGGGTCTACTATTTTACTACTTGCTAGTACCCATTTAATGAAAGGACAGGATCCAATCCAATAATAATAAATGTAATATATTCCTTCTATACATATATCTGTTTCATACATTTATTTGTTAATACACTTTAAAATGTAAACAGATATGGTATTTTGGTTTGGTTGACTTGTTAAATGAGGTATGGTGTTCCCTATATTAGTTTTGCATCAGCTAATATATATACTCTGAATGAGATTGATTACTTTGATTAATTCCCACACTCTGCTTGGTATATACACTTCCTTTCATTTTCCCCTTTCCATAACTGTTTTTCATGAGTGCTCCTTCAGATTGCTGTGCATTTAATATATTATTCTTGCTAATATAGTCTAAATATATCATGTTGGTTCTATTTTATTTATGCATTGCCATATGCATGATTTCTGTATGTATGTATATGTTCGCTATTTTAGTGTCATGAAGAGATAGAAAGCTGAAAAAATAAAAAAATAAAAGATTATTCAAAAGAACCAGCATCTCTGCAATATATGCTCATATCCTAGCATTTTATTACTTCAAAGACCATGTAAGCACAACAAAAATTACCTGATCTGTCTGAAATGCACTTAGCTCCTAAGTCCTGTTGTTTATTTATTTTACATTCAAACAGCCTTGTCAAACAGGTATAACAAACATTTTCAATTGTATATTAAACATAAAAGGAAGCAAATAGGAAAAGTTCATTGTTAGGGTTTACATGCACTTTCAGGATAACCACATCTAACTCTATTCAATACCATTTTATTTTTATTTTATAGATAGGAGAAAATGTCCTTATATCCATAGAAAAAAAACATTAAAAAACCTGTGTTCTCAAGTTTTAGCCGTTAAAAGCTTAACCTTAACTGTTGAAAAGCTGGGTTTTAGGATTACATAACTTAAACATCAATATGATTTAATTAGCAGTTATAGAACCCAAATCTTCAAGCTTTAAACATATATAGACATAAAGACACTAGATTGCAGTGACTTGACATTTTCTTTATGAAAAGCCCTTGGAACTCTTCCTTTCATATATAAAAGGAATGAGGCATGGTCATTTTTAGACTTTTAAATATTACATACTCAATGTGCTCTCTGTTGCAGTATGGGTATCCACATGCCATTCTTTTCTTCCATTGTCTATGCCAAGCGTGTGTTGACCCTTTTACCTCCAAGGAACCCTTGAAGTATTTTTCAGGTATAGAGAAACTCCTAGTAAAACCAATTTGTCAGGGGTCAGTGGGAAGAATGACCACCCCTCCTTCAAAATATCCAAGTAGATCATTTGTTTCATGTTGCTGGCTCTTGTATCAGGTATAGGCCTTATATCTATGCAGGCAACTTCTAATAGGAGGTTAATCAACATAGATTAAGGAACCCCTAACACCTCTGCAGGAACCCCCGAGTTCCAGTAAACCCTGGATGACAAATGACTGGTCTATGCCCTAATTTCCATGTTTGGTGGTGGAGTAACTCATTTTATTGGCAGACACCCTCCTGATTTGAAAGTAAGAAGGCTAGAAAAGTATTTCCAACTGAAACCTTGTAAAAGGAACTATGAATTGTTCTTAGTAGCATAAAACTGTCACCAAAATAACAGTTTCTCAAAGTGTATCTCAATGCTTGTGGCTACAATTCATGCTCTGTTCAGAAAATAGTCATTTGTAGCCACTTCATTGTGCTATAGAGACCTGAAACTGCAAATTATTAATATTATTTTAATATTACACAGTATTTATATAGCGCCTTCATATTACACAATGCTATACAAAGTCCATAGTCATGTCACTAGCTGTCCCTTAAAGGGGCTTACAATCCAATGTCCCTACCATAGTCATATGTCTTTATTACAGTCTAAGGTCAAATTTTGGGGGAAGCCAATTACCCTAACTGCATGTTTTTGGGATGTGGGAGGAAACCGGAGAACTCGGAGAAAACCCACTCAAGCATTGGGAGAAAATGCAAACTCCATGCAGATAGTGTCCTGGCTGAGATTCGAATCTGGGACCTAGTGCTGCACAGTGCTAACCTTTGAGCCACCGTGCTGCAAACAAATGTATACTTACTTCTCCTCTAGGGTCCATAATCAAAAACTTTTCAAAGAAAGAAAAAAATATTACTAATATAGTGTGTGCATGTTGCTCTTTCTTATTTCCTCATGTAAGGACTGTGAATTTATGTTTCCTTTAAAACTAAGAGATGATCAGCTGGGCCACAATTTTTAGTTTGTGGTATGTATCATAAATAGTTTGTGTTCTATACACTTAATGTGCAAGGTTAGAGTAGAAAAAAAAATATCTAAGATTGAATAATTTCTTAGCAATTTATTTGTAAGCAAACAATTTATATATAACTTTTAAAATTGTGGTCCTCAGCCAACTACAATGTGTGGAAGCATTGCTTATATAAGTAGACCCAAAAGACCAACTACTATTTTCATTGTTTAAACAGAATTTCTGCTAAAAATGTTTGTCACTTTAATATTGTGATTTATGGAAATGAAAGTACATCATTCTTCAGCATGAAAAAAACTTCTATTACATGCTGCAGTTATGTAGCAAATTCAATTGAAATGGTTCAGTAGATTTTAAAAGTGTAGAGGGAATTCTGCTGACAGGTGAATCAGCCTGATCCACTTTTCCGCTTCAAAATTGTATTTCAACTATTAAGATTACTTATTTCAAATGTGATATCAAAAAACTGGAATAGCCTTTAAACCACATCCCTTATTTCACACTTACAGAAAACTCATCAACACTTCTGCGGCAAGTCATTTTGTTTCACCAGTGTCTTTCTGGTACTGTCATTTTATTCAGTTTTAGGTGTCTGGCTCTTTAACTCTAATGTAACAGACAAATATGCAGTAGATAAAGGATATGTAAGGAACTGTGGGCTCCTGCTAACATCCTTCGAGCAGCTGTCGATTTTCTGCCACCAGAGTTAGCTTTTCCATTTTTTCTCCAGATGTAGCTGAAGTTTTGAAAAATGCCACTGACCTATTCGCACAATAAAATAAATTCTTCTCAGTGCACTGTAACACAACCCAAACAAAAAGGTTCTATATATTTTTTGTACTTTGGTACAGTTCCTGCTGTTACAAAACTATTCTGTCTTTTGGATTCTGTTACTTGTCTGTTTTGTCCTTTGTTACAATTCTGCTGCCCGGACCTGTGTCTGTCTAACCGTTCTTCTTCAATAAAGCTTTATTGACAATAGATTGTATATAGATTACTTTTGGATATTGTTTTTCTGTTTGCATGTCAGTTGTCTCCAAGAAAGAATGAAGTATGTGTACAACATAAAGCAAACCTATAAATCTTTGGTTCTGCAAAAGAAACGGAACACATTCAAGACTCCGCTTCTCTGGGAAGCTTACGTCTGCTTTTTTTGAGTCAGAAGGGTCACTGTAACCTATCACAATTTATATTTACCATAGACGCTGCTCACTTTTTCACTGTCTCACAACAACAAGATATATCCATACTCTATATTAAATGGGTTTTTTCTTACTACTCTAGAAAGAAGGTTTCCACCACCAGTTTCTTGTTCAGCCTATATTTTTGTGCAACTTGCCTGTCATTATCCTTTGTCTACAAGACCCCAAATGACTTTCCAGTTTTTCTCAACCAGTAACCGATGCACTTAGTTACAAGTTACACCTGATATTTCATTTTCATTTGACATCTAAGGTGTTGTGTATATTGTAATTTGGCTCTTTTTTAACATATTTTCTAAACTTGTCCCTTAATCCTTAGAGGAGGGTCATCTCTGATTGTGTTTCAGCTGTCAGAAAACTGTAAAAGAAAGGGAGTATCTCAAAATGTTATTATTAACAGTATTTTTAGAGCACCAGTATATTCCACAGCAAGTACATTTAATAGGGAGTTGTCTAGGAATACATTTTTGTCACATGTTCTGGCAGTTTGTTAAATCAAATCAATAATGGTGCTTTTAGAAGATGCTTATCTGGCTGATGCACCACTGTAGTATAACTCTGCCTGTTTCTGACCTTGCTATTGCATGCTGCCTGGATCGACCTTTGCCTTGTCTGGTAGACAGTTTACTTGTGTATGACCTCTGGCTCCAGATTCTGGAAGTTCCTCTGCTAGAATCTTCTTTACTGCAATTATCTGTGGGCTCCAGGTTCTCTGTTAGTCCTTTCCCAGACACCATCTCTTGCACACAGTCATGGGGGCAACTATGTGCTGGGACGTTTGCTATAGGTTAAGAGTGTGGCATTAGATTCGGGGACTGGTGTTTGGGGAGCACAGGTGCTGGACCAGGGCCTTACATTTATTTTGTCACTAATTCTATCGTCATTAGAAATTCTGGTGTCTTTATCAACTAAAATGTGCATTTAGGTGCAAAAAACAGCCACCAAAAAGAAAATGCAGCTGATTCCAATAAATGTTTCCCTTAGTATGACTTTTAAAAGAACTGTACATTGAAGTATATGGATTTTAAATTAGAATTTGTCCATTGCTTTTCTAATACATAATTCTTCAATGAAAGTTTACCAGAAGTTTCTTATTTGCCATCCTAATACTATAGCCCCATAAGGTTTCCACAAGTAATGCTTGTCTCGCTGCATTGCTTGGAGATTTATTTTTTATTCCTCCTTGTTGCATGGAATTGGTGAATTTGTAAGTGTATTTGTCAAAACATTGGCTTTTTGCACTTACTGATATATAAATGTACAAATGTATTATCAATATTGATGTCTTCTTTTTTCTGAATATTTCATTGTGTTCATGCTTCTAAAGCTCCTGAAGAAGCAGTACACGTTGAACTGTGAAAGGCATTAAGAACCTTCACAGTGCCTTTATTCCCTTCTTGCAACACCATATGATTATCTGTATTATATAAAGGTTATTTTGCTTAATAAAAGTGGAGGGACAAAAGGTGATTTGTGGAAGCATAATACAGTGCACAGTATTCCTACATGACGGGGTCATATGTATATAATATTTATATACACAAACAGGCTATGATAATATTGTTTTTCAAATAATACAATAGCTGAAAAATGATTGGATTTTTTGGAAAATAACATTTGTTGGTGTATGACTTTTTGATGCTTCCAAAAGTCTCATCAGGTTGTACAGAACCCACTTAGATACTTTGATTTTAGGAACTGACATCTTTACAGCCACAAAATATCTATTTCTGTTTTTTAACTCATTAATATTACCATATCATTTGTTTCACCCAAATGGAGAACCAGCTCTCCCGCTTCAATGTATTCATATTTGTGTCTTAAAAAATTAAAGACAAGTGGAACCCCTGACTTTCATTATACATAGAAAATCTGAAATTTACACACCTGGCATTACTGGATTTTATTTGAAAATGTTGATATATTTTAGCAAATACTGAGGAATGACACTTGACTTTTCACCGCTCAACAATCAATAGACTGAAAGATGAATGAATGAGCCCTTTACATACAGCATTGTTCTGTTCTATGGAGTGGGGAGAATGAGCAACCAGGACCCCGCTGCACTCTCCTCCCTTCACTGGCATTGTGGTCATTCATCTTCCGTAATTCATGGATCCGCCAGAAAGGATCCATGAAAGTCGCTGGACAGCCACTGTACGCATGTCAGATTCTTGTCCGAGACAAGCCCTGAGGCTCGTATTACCTGAGAATTATCTGTGTCTACATTATCTGTGTCCAGCCTAAGTGGAGTCAATAATTATCAAGTTTTTTTTTTTAAATATGGTTACATTTCCAAGGATTAAAAGAACTGACCTGTCTTGGACACCCCATTACATAACCTGCCACCAAAAGGGGGATAATACAGAAAAATATGACGAACAGACATTGGCTTTTCCACCAGAGTCTTCACTTTACTGGTCTCTTCTTGGAACTTGATGTTTTTTGATGTGGGCCATTTCATCCTAGCAAAATGTTTACCAACCTTTTGACCATAATTTTCTCCAAGTGTTTCTATACATAATGTACCACCTTTTAGGATACTTTTGTTGGTTTACAATGCAGTTTTTGGGTGACAATTTGAGACAGCCCAACATGAGCTATGGACACCCATTACAAAAACATTCTTACAGTACCTACAGAAATTATTCATCAATGGCTCACTGGCCTTTGTTCTTTGCTGACTTGGCTACCTTGTGTAAACCTGAAGAACTATTCTAAAGGCAACATTTTTGTTCTAGTCTCCAGATTCCACTCTCCAACAATCCAAGTACTACCTGGTGTGATATTTGTGCTGCTTTAAATTTATTCTAAAATTCTTATCTTAGAATATGATTCAAAACTAATAGTGATAGGTAAATAGATTTTTTTTTAAAAATTTTCACTTACTTATATGATCAGAGATGAGTTCACCTCATTCCATCCCATGAATCCCAGAATTATATGATTTTCCATAGTTCATCATGCAAATGTTGCTTCTGACATGATCAGTACTTGCTGGTCATTGAAGGAAGATCAAGCCTGCTTTGGATATAAATAGCGAGAGAATACTTCAACAGTGAATCCTTTTGCATAATGTTTGCCTTCCAGAGTTCTCATGATGTGATTTGCTGTAGCAAAAAGTTGTTATATTATCACTTGATTTTGGATGTATAAAGATTTCTAGACTAATAGAAAAGCATGATATTTTTTAAATAAAAATGCTAAATATACCCATCTAACTAGACTACTTCCTACTTTTCATAAACAAATATCAGCATAATCCAGTCAATATTTTTTCATTTAAATTTAGATAATGTGTAAATACACATCAATATACATTTGACATATTTTTATTTTAAATATATAAATCTTCCCACCCTCATTTCCATGTCAACCAGATTTTCTCACTATTTGTTTGTATATTCTCTTTTGATGTCCTTCATCTCCTTCTTTTGGAAACAGATATTTTTACATAAAGTGTTATTTATATTTGTAAAAATAGAATGGCTTATGGTAAATACCCTCTTTTGATGCAGGCAATGTGTAAAAATATAAACATTTTCTTTATTTACATTTTTTATGTGACTTTTTAGCTTTTTAGATGTTAATATTAATAATATTATTATTATTATTATTATTATTATTAATAATAATATTATTAATAATAAAACAAGAAACCACACTTTTAGGAAGCGGCATCAGAATAAGAAGCCTCTGATTGTAAAGTAACTAATAACAAAAAGTAGGCTGACGTTATGTTGGAATTTATATGGAATATAAATGGAAATGTTGGGAATACAAAAAAGTTGTCTGTTTTATACTATCACATCTTTTGCTTGCTAAAGTTCCAGTTGCTCCAACACACTGTTGGAGATTCTTAGTTTTCACTGCAGATCTTAAAACAGGTCCTGTATTTGGTTACCTGTGTAATCTCTGTAGGATACCAATCAATGAAACTTATTGGATAAGAAGTCTATTGCATAAGTAGCTGAACAACAAAAACCCATAAATTCAACTTGCACGTATTCATACAACAGTAAATCGTAAAGATAACTTATGGAGTTGAACATAGTGAACTTTAGATTGTTGCCTTTTCCTAGTAAATAATAAAATAATAAAAATACTGAGAAAAAAAAATATTTCTTGTTCTTTAGTAAAGAGAACACATATTCAACATGTCTTGTGTTAGATTTTTATTTCATAATGCAGATCAATGATTTCTGTTCCCAGATGGTGCCAGGCCCTTGCAGTTCTTAAGCGCTGATACACAATTTAAAAATAATTTACTTTTCATTTCTTCAATGCTCCATTATAGAGTTCTCTTCAGTATTGTTATTGACTGCATTTTGACAGTGACTTTTTTTTTAGTCTCAGCCCTGAGTATTGCACATACCGTTGTTATCAAATTCATTTAACTGCTTTGAACAAATAACAAGTAAATCGATTTAAGTATGAATTTTGTTTGTAGATAAACTGGAAGTTGCTGCTCCCAAGCCAGAAAAAAGTTAAGTTCTGTTGTTTGCCATTTTGCTAAGTTATATGAAACATTCTAATTTCAGAATGATTAGACCTATTTGTAAGACAAAGACAAATGTTGCCATAGTGAATAAATAAGTTTGGTCTTTTATTATTTTATTCAATGAGTAATGGATCATATTTTCTCACTAAGGACAACATGTCCACATTTTCTTTAATTTCTGCTCATAATGACCCCTCAAGTATTTTATTCTCTAAAAAAATATATGAAGACTTACTTTTGTTCTTATTTTTCTTCTGATTTTATAAATGTGTTTGTTCTGTAGGTAGTCCCCACAGTTCCCCTGTGCCTTGGTGAGTTTCGGAAAAATGGTTTATATTTGCCTAATTTTTTAAAGCTCCCCAAGACTGGAGAAGATAGACTATCACGGATGAACCTAGGGGATTCGGCAAACCTGGAATTGATTTATTTAAAAACATTTGCTATTAATTGGCAAATGTTTTCAATCCAAGGCCAGATCCACTCCAGATTTGCTGGATCACCTATGTTCCCCCATGCTAATTTGTTATTTCAAGTCTTGTGGAGCTTTAATAAATCTATTAAGTTGAATTATCCTCTTACAAGAGATAATTTATTTATCTTAGTAAATATGGTGAGAATTCACTTAGCAAATATAAATAATTTTTGTGTTGATAATTGGTGACAACAAACAGAGCAGGTTTTCTTGGCAAAGTGAAGTTAGATTTATATGGTCCATGAGTTTAAAAATAGGTTAGTACAACGTTTTGATGTAGGTAAGAGATACCGGGTTGCACTATATGCAATAACTGGTGATATTCCAATGGCTGTTAAAGGCTGTTTGAATGGGTCTTGTTGTTCTGACACATTTTCCCCTTTTTGGGCTTCTTCAGGGCAAGGTTTCCAAATACATTACCCTCTAAGTAAGGGTGTATGGTCCCAGGGTGAGGAGGGGATCTTATGCCAGTTCAATCTCAGGGAGAGATGAACCCGGGGTGAGTATGGGTCATGCTCCCTCACAGGTTAGATGGAGTGCTGGAAGGCAGAATGCTCACACTAGGTAATTCAAAGTCTTGGAATCCAGCTCACTGGGGTTGGATTTAGGTTGTATTCCTAGGTAATTCCCAGTGGTAAATCATCACTGGTGACAGGGAATCATAGGGTGCTATATAAACGGCCTATGTTCTTTTTGTAAATCAACCAATATGAAAATTATACATAAAAATTTTAAAAAATAGTTTTGTTTTCTTTTAAAATGTATTTTAAATGATGGGACACATTCCTACACATGCCATAAAAAAATAAATCAAAAGCCATTAACCTTTTTCGTCACTTGAATACATGTACAGTGGTCTCTCATACACTTATGGGCAGACAGTAACTAATAGTAACATTTTTAGAGTCAAAGGACATAGAAGATAAGGGCTTTATATGGTCACACATCTGATATTGAACATATATATATATATATATATATATATATATATGTGTGTGTCAAATGTGTTAAATATGTCCTAATTAGTATCTGGGTCATAATATTGACAAAAAAAAAGCTCTTTACACATATCATACCACAGGAAGGAAGCTTTTAATCCAGGTTTGAGGGTAACTTAGGAAATAAATAACATTTTTTCAATAAAAGATTGGGGTGGCTTAAAGCTGCTCCTCATGTTGTGATACAATACCAGCTTTACAGAAAATCACAGTCAATACCTTTTTGGATATGGAATTGATTTTTTTCCATTTACAATTAAGTTGTCCTTCATACAGAAGCAGCACACCAATCTAATTCATGTTAGTGAACAAAAGAATTCCAGGTCATTGCTGGCAAGACAACCTTTTTTATTCATTATATTAATCTGTCAAGTTGTAGTTTTATTTTTTATTATCTTGTATTTATGTAATGCATCACATTAGACATCTTTTAGATGTCTCATTTAGACGTCTTTTAGAGGAGTTCACAATTAACATGAATTTTTTAGGTTAGACTGAATTGGTTTAGGCTGGTGGATAGCCAGGTCTTAAAAATCATCCTTAATTACAGCTAGGGTAGACATATTATTCACAAGGTGTTGTAACTTGTTTGCCGTGGATAGTAGTAGGAAAGTAAAAAAAACTCTGTGAAGATAGTGTCTCTCAGTCTGTGGCTGAGATTTATCCCTGGGACCCTGGACCCTGGGTAAGAGTGTTAGCCACTAAGCCAGGGGTCTGCAACCTGCGGCTCTTCAGCCTCCTTGTTGTGGCTCCCTTCGGCTGCCGCGGGGAGATCTCTGATGGGGGATCCCCTTCCTCCCAAGACACTGCAGAGGAGGGGGATTCCCTATTCGGTGTTCTAATGAAAAAAATCTACCAGTGAAATAAATCTACCACGGGGCGTGTACAAATGGGTGTGTACAATAACATCCCCCTCCTTTGAACCCCAATTCCTTTGGAATGGGGAGATGTACAAAACCAAAAATGTAGGTGCAAGTGGGGGATACCTGTGACTAACACCCCCTAAAATTTAATTGTTAGGCTATCATCAGAACATAAAGAACTCTGCCCATCAAAAAAATTTACCGTTACACATTGCTGGAGGCACCTGAACCCCAATTTCTCTGGAACAGGAAGGGGGTACAGGTGAACAAAATTAGAGGTGCAAGTGGGGGACACCTGTGGCTAACACCTCCTAAAAACTCCACCCATCAAAAAACCCCTACCCTGTTACACATTGTTGGAGGCTTCTAGCACCTAAACCCCAATTTATCACCCATCAAAAAACCCCTACCCTGTTACACATTGTTGGAGGCTTCTAGCACCTAAACCCCAATTTATCTGGAAACGGGGGTACAGGTGAAAAAAAATTGAGGTGCAAGTACGGGACACCTGTGGCTAACACCTCCTAAAAATTCATAAAAACTCCGCCTATCAAAAAAATCTACCCTGTTACACATTGCTGGAAGCATCTAGCATCTGAACCCCAATTTCTCTTGAACAGGAGGGAGGCGGTACAGGTGACCAAAATAGAGGTGCAAGTGGGGGACACTTATGGCTAACACCACCTACAATTGAATTGCGTCGTCAGAAAATAAAGAACTCTGCCCATCAAAATAATCTACCCTGTTACACATTGCTGGAGGCTTCTAGCACCTGAACCCCAATTACTCAAGATTGGGGGGTACAGGTGAACAAAATTAAAGCTGCAAATGAGGGACACCTGTGGCTAACACCCCTTGAAATTTCATCGCTAAGGCATCGTCAGAACATAAAGAACTCTGCCCATCAAAAAATTCTACCCTGTTACGTTAGAAGCCTCCAGCTAATGTAACAGGATGATACGTTAGAAGCTGGAGGCTTCTAGGGGCATAGTTCAGTGTTTAATTTATTTCAAAGTAGGCCTACACATGCACACTTGTTGTAACAGGTAAAATTAAAAAAATATTAAAACTTATAAAAGTTTATAAACTGTGTTATGTTTTGCGGCTCCAGACTATTTTTCTTTCGTGGAAGAGGAGGCAAAATGGCTATTTTGATAGTAAAGGTTGCTGACCCCTGCACTAAGCCATGGTGCTGCACAGTAGTCCAGGTCTAGGGCTTTTTTCTCAGTGAACGCAGTTCCGGCACCTTTCCAAGTCTGTGAAAGTCCGTGAAGGGGAATAGCTGTCAATGAAAATGAAAGCTCAGTGAATGAATAAAGGCTGCACGTGCATGCTTCAATACTGGACAGTGGCTGAGCAGCCTAAGTGCTGGGAAGTGTAATCACATGCAGCATGAGCTGCCTGACCTGTGACAACATTTGGGGAGGGTCAGTTGTTTAAATCTACCTATCAATTTCCCGCCGACACAGCAATTCAGAGCATTCTACCCATGGTGCAGTGATACATGCCGGCTGGGTTGTGGAAAAGGTAAAGGAGAATACAACTCTAAAACCCTCATGAAAGCTTTCCTTACTCTTATTTCCTCACATACCCCTGTATGGAATTCTCTGCATACTGTCCTTGTACTTTATTTTTTTCTTGCAAATGATGCTGCAATGTGTTGGGAACAAAAGACCACTCCAAGAACAGTGACAAGTAACCTCTGCATCTTTTGCACCACAAATGCAGAATAAAATTTATACCCCACAAATAAACACAACCCCTAAAACACCCCTCATATCCTTACAGATGCCTACATTTTAAGAAAGCCTTGCAAAAAAAAAAATCAGTTAACATTTTAAAAATTGTTATTCCTACAAATGTGTTTTTTTATCTATTTTATTGGCCCCCAAGACTTTATTATTGTCTATTTTCTGCAATTTACATTTCATCCATCTCAAAACCATTTAAGATGCAAGTAAAAAGGAAAAAGCTCCATCAGCTGTGATTTTCAACAAACATTTACTACTGGTCAATGAATCACTGTATTTTAAAACATTGCATCAGGAAGATTTACCTGTAGTGAGTGTTTGCAAAATGTCAAATTTGTTATTAAATTACCAAGATTTCAAATCTCAATAATGTGTGCAGTGCAGTCCAAGCCACTCAGTAATTTTACGTGTTACTTAGGATGTAGATGGGGTATTGGCTACAGAAATCTATACACTACAGTTGTGCTCGACTTGCCCATAAATTGAAGACAAATAGAAAAGAATATTTTCTTACACATCTTGTCCACTATCAAATAATAAGTTTTTGTTTCAAAGAAAATCAAATTCCACTTGCAAAAAAAGATTAAAAAAGACGTACTCCTTCAAATATTCAAAATGTTTTGCACTGTGGTTCCTTAACTAAAGGACACAGTAGTGACACAGGGCAGACATCTGACACTCCTGGAAGTGTCAGATATGAATATTACTTAGGCAGCCATGACATTCAAACAATCTTGAGATCTCTAGTAATGGGTGGGGAAACAGCTTGGTATAAAAGTTTGTGTTTGTCAATGGTGTGTTTTTCACGTTTGATTTAAACAGTAGGAAGCCTCTTAAATAATATATATTTTGTGGTTACTATATCATTTGTTTAACAAGGTTGATTTGCTAAAGAAGTTAGTCTGTTCACTTAGCAAAGAGAATTATCACTTATCTTTTTTATAAAATTATTTTATTTATATTTCACACATTATTGGATATCTGAAGCTAACAGACCATTACATTACCATTTATTAAGGTAAGTAAACATTTCCTTGCAAAGGAATCCACTTACCTTAATGATTTATTTTGCTATGGTATATGGTTGATTTACTAAACTCCTTTAGTAAATCAACCATATACCACAATTATATAGAGCATTTACCAATAAAACTTTGAAAGTGGCCATTTATATCACCTGGCATTTTCCTTTCTTTACAGAACATGTGAAAGCTCCCACAACTAAAGAAGAAATTCCAAAATTAATTACAGGTAATACAGCATATAATCGCTCATTTATTAGGCTGGTTTTAGAGATATAATTAGTAAAGGATTCCCTTAATGGCAGCATAGCACCACCTTCTGGCAAATCATATTACCTACAGTAATGCTACAGATAAACAGCATTACAAAAACAGAAAGCTGATAAGATATATTCATTAAACATATATGGGACATGTCAATAGAGTGTTTGTTTTAGAGTGTGTATTTTGGCTGGATAATATGCAATATAATTGCATGCATTTAGTAAAATGCTTTTAGCAACACTGCCAATGCAAATAACTTTGCTTTTTTATGTAATGTTATAATAATTTATAAATTAGTATATTATCTAGATAACTATTTTTATAATATGTCAATAACTAAACCTCTAAAATATTGAATAAATAAATTATAGGTAAAATACATGAATGCCTTTATTGTGTTGATGTCAGCTCATAACATAACAGATGTTATAATAGTGAAAAGGTTTTATTTTGAACCCTCATGGTCAGGGTTTTTTGTGCTTACTTGCATACTCCAGTCTACTAAAATATTTTTCCAATGGTCTCATGTCAAGTGTTATGTATTCAAAGTCATGTAGCAATCACCCCTGCTGTCATTATGACTATCATTTGAGACTTTACCTAAACATGTAGTACTACAATACCCAGAAAGAAGGATTGCTCCCTAGCACATACCATCTCTATAAGGATTAGCTGATTTATAGGTGATTTAAAGTTTTTGTCTAAGTTATATTATGTGTGTGGGTGTGTAAATATTATATTTAAAAAATAAAAAAAAAATCATGCTACATATTTTTGACCCTAATACTTAACCCAAACTGTTTTAAAGTTTTATCATAAGAATATTTTTTTTATATATATATATATATATATATATATATATATATATATATATATTTATCTTTCAAATCTCCTACATTAATCTTGACATGTTAACTTGTCTGTTTAGCTTTCAATAAAATCACCTTTACTGTAACTTTTTCGGATAGAAATATGTAAGCTGCTATCTCTGGTTTCAATAGCTGCTATCCCCGAACAAGTCTACAAGTGGGGTCTAAAGTTGATGCTTTTTTCAGATCATTAACTCAAAGAACTTTCTAAAGAAAGTGGATTGACATAAGGCATCTTGTATCTTTGGAATGGCTTTCAGAAACAGGAGACTACATATTTCACTTAGTACAGGTTTCCTTTTATAAAGAAGAGACAGGTTTCTCTTAAACAATTATAGTGTACATAAGGCTTACCTATAAAGTTACATGAAGATCAAAAAAGCTACAACATATAACATTTTTGTTGTAGGGTTTTGATTCCCTTTAGGATATCAGTTACCTAATCAGACTTGTTAGAATGGGGTAGAGTATGTGTCTTGGTTAGATGTTTGCTTCCTGTTTACCTGTTGGGGCAATTTTCCCTTACTTCCATTCCACTTGACAGGTGTCATACAGAAAAAAAAGTGTGGTACACACTATTTAATAAGCCGTCTCCATTATAAAACAATAAAATACTTAACTAGAGTTGAGATTCTTACATTGTAAAACCTATAGCTCTTTATTCTGTCATATTATCCAAGGATCAGTAAACTATTGAATCTACCTAAGCAATATATAGATCCCTTGTCTACATCAGATGTACTTCTTGCTGATCGCTGTAACTTTCTCAAGCTCAGGTTAGAAGTGGAAATACAAAAATAACAGCAGCTTATTGAAATTTTTACTTAAGAACTTTATCTGCTTCCGCTGTCTGCTGCTCAGATCATTTCTGTTCCATTTATTTTCTGACATGTATTGCTCAGCAAACATTGAATGCTGAACATAGCTCAAGAAATGTCCCAGAGAATATGTCATAAGGAGATAACCCGGCCATCTCTAACTGCTGCAAAGCCTCAAGATTTAAGGGACATTCGATTTCCACTGAGCAGTATAACAATGTCTAAAGAAAGTGACTTTAACAAGTGTTCAAATTGAAATCACTGGATATTTCTACATTGATTTGCCACGTATTTTATCAGCTGGAACACATTTGAAATGAAATTGCAAGTACCTGATTTCAAACTTGGAAATATAAAACATTCAATTTTCATGCGTCACACCTGTTATTTTTTTATCAAGCATAGGAGGCTTATTCATTTGCTCTAAGCTTTTCTATAAATGCAGGTAATTTATTATTTTATTCTTAAAAAAGGCTTATGAAGTAAAAAATGACAATTTTGGAATAAATGTGCAGGACCCACCACCGAATGTCATTTACATGTCATTAAATTTGACATGCTGACTGCGGTAATGACATACAAATGCATGCTTTGAATAGGTAAATCTTTTGAATGTGTAATGTCAAGCCAAAACAGCAAAAGAGGGGAATTAACTTTGATTCAGTGTTCAAATTTCTTGGGAATCTTTTAGATTTAGATTTTTTAGATCTGTCATGTATGAAAATTGTTCAAACAAGTGGTGCTAATATAACAATAAGGAATTAATACCATCCTTCACAAGCTTATTAATATCCATCAAAAGTGTTAAAATGTCCAAAGTTTCACTGAATATATTCTTTAAATTTCCAAAATATAAATGTCCAGAATATACACTTAAAAATAGAGCTCAATTTACCTAACAAGAGAAACTCACTCACCCACCCAATGGTACAGTTTAGTCCAACATCTGTGTGAAAGCAAACGTAAACTAAAAGCAAAAAAATGTTAATCCGGCAGATCCCTCAATGGTGCTAGTCCTTCTTGGGATCCAGTCCCACGTCACCCTGGGATTCCTCTTTGTCCTGGCACAGAGGAGGGCCCAGGCACCACAATCTTCCATCTTCTCATCTGGTCTTCTTGCTCTGTCACCCAATCTCACACTGCCCAGGTGCGAGATCGAGTGACGTAGCCGCTGTGATGGTCAGTAAAAAGAGCTGTACCCCCCTGGACATCAGTGAGGTCGGCATCTCGTTCTCCTTGGAGGAAAAGATGCCCCTCGGGCATGCGCACAAGGGGCAGCCAGAACCTCCCGGGATGCATGACATACGAATCCCGGGATGCTCTGTGCTCCCATTAAGTCTTGATCGCCATGACTTAAGAGGGTGGTGCTGCACTTGCCCACATCCTGGACCAGATCTATCCCATGTTTGCTGGATCACCCAGCTTCACTGATGAAAGTGTATCCTCTCCCGCCTTGGAGAGCTTTAATAAATCAGGCCCATTGGCTTCAATATCATGTCACACTAGATGGTGCCATGTAAGGCTACTGTTTTAGGGCCAAGCTTTTTACAAGATGCTTCAAAATTATGAATATGTTGATCCCACTGGGTGACCATTAGCCAACTATAAAAAAAACAGCTTTTGTTGTACACAAACATTTTTATCCATGTTTATTTTATCCATGTTGCTATGCAGTTCTGAGTCTAGACAAAGTACCATTGCCTTATGTATTAGTATCTTCCCTGTATTAGTTATGTTGTTAACCTGTACTGAAGGCTGCTCTTATCTGACAAACCTTTGTTAAATTTATTCCAGTAAAAGAAAAGAAAGAAGAGAAGAAAGAAGAAACAAAAGATGGTATGCAAATGAACTTTGAATAAAATAGCAATGATCACTAAGTTTATTTCACTTTTGCAGAATTAGGCCAGTTTTTGCACAGCAGCTATTTGTATTGAAGCTGATGACTTTTTAGTTAATTGTAAACCTGCTCAAGAAATTTAAAATGAATTTCAAAGCCTCTGGATTTTGTCACCAGATTTGCTGGGGGAAAGGGGGACGGAGGTTATCTGGGAACATGCCTAAAAATAAAGAGTATTTAAAAATCATGTTGTTCTGTAAATCAATGTTAAAATATAGGTAGGGAAAACACCGCTTTAAAGTCATTAATGGAGTTAATTTGCATTTAAATGTAGCCTATTAGTATTCAAATACTTTGATCAACAATATGTTTTTGTCCTGGGTCATGTAACACATTTATTTATTGGTAGAACTTACCTCTATACCAGACCATCCTGCTTCCTGAATAGTGGAGGGTCCATGTTAAACAACCTGTTCTTCAAGTGTTTTTGGGGTTCTTTGAGGACCCTAAAGCAATGTGGAAGCACTCAAGGTGTGCATAGTAATCCTCACATTTACACCATGAAAAAAGAATTTAAAATAAAAACACAACAGATACCAATCTATTTTAAATACCTATATTTATGTCCCCTAAAAGTAAATATATTGTTAGTCATGTCTAAATTGACATAAAATGCTCAGGAGGCTTTAAAAATGAGTTTTCCATACTTTCAAGTGCCACATGAGTCAAAAGTATTATTATTTATATAATATCCTAATATTTCATTTTCTCCTCCAGTTATTCAAAACATATATATCTAATTAGTTTCCAAAAATACCTTATATTCATTGGAGGTAACAGAATATCCTTCATGCCTGTGGCTACAAATACTCACCCTGTTGTGCAGTAGATATTCTTAATAAAGAAGTCAAATTTCACTTATTTTTACACTTTTACCATTAATATTACCATATTAATATATGATTGTGTGCTTGTATTCTTTAATAACTCTGAGGACTGTGACTTTAGACCTTTATTGACTGATTGTTAACAATTATATGTTCAGGGACACAATCAGCTTTAATGCGTTTTGTCAAAATGTTGACCATTATTTAATGAAAATACATTTATAAATTAGTAAATATATTCATAAATATATATTATAAGTTGTGTTTTTTTTCTGATGTGTTTAATTGGGGAAATTTTGCCTCATTTCCTGTCCCAAAGACTCAGAATTCCAGAAGAAATCTTTAAAGCATTTTGCTTTTTTTTCCTTGGGGCATTGTAAAATTTTTATATTTCCAAAATCTATCCAAAAGTAAAAAAAAAACTATTACCAGGTGTACAGGCAACATTTTTAAAAGTATAATTTATATAGTTTAATATGTATTATTGTAATATTTTGCCCAGATTTGCACAATATGTGGTCTACAGAGACCTTCATGCTGTCTAATTATAAATGCAATGTAAAGAATAGTATGCAGTGTTTAAAACTAAAAAAATGTCAACATAATGTAATTTTATTTTATATCTTTAGTCAGACAAGCCAGGACTATTAAAAGAAAAAGTAAGAAACAGTTGTTTGGAACATTTTTCAGCTCTTGCTGAAGCGTAATATGTGCTTCTTATATCTGTATTTGGCATATACTCCGCTTTAGGTTAATTAGAAGTAATCTATGCCTGCAGTATTTGAAAATACAATATTTGCTTGCTTTATACTATGCAACCTTAAAATAGTCCTCTGGACTGAAAAAATCAGAAAATATTTCTTTATAAAACTATTATCGTATAATGAGAAATCAAATTTATGATATATATTATATACGTACCCTAGTGAATAAATAAATAAAATCTGATTTAGATATGTTGTCATCACAAAATACAACTGTTGTATTTAATTTTTAGTCCAGAAATTTGTGTATAGCTTTTTTTCTTTTATTTTATTTTATTTTTTTTTGCATTTATTATATATTGGGCATAACAACTTTTTAACATTAGAGCATTTCTGCCAAGCTTCTTGAGTGATGGGGAGATTATGTCCACTTGCATTAACCCATAGAAACAAGCTAAAATTATACATTTGCTAATTCTTGGGGCCATATTATACCTGAGCTTCTGCATGTTTTTAATTTTTTAACATGTGTTTATGCTTATACACATTTATAAAAGATGTTTAATGCATATTGTATGTTTGAACATTTATGGTGCATTAGAATTTGCTTTTGAATAAGGAACAACATTCAAAAATCTATTTTTTTTTTTCATGGTACAGATGTGCTGACAATGCTGAAAATCCCTGATACATTCTTTTTTGTGTGTTTACCATTCATTTTAATGGGCCTGCTCAATACACAATAATGTACAATTATATGTTCCAGCAACCAGAAAACAATGTACCCATGCTGAGCATATCTCTATACAATAATACACAGAAAAAAGTTATGTTGTCCATAGCAAGCAGAAGGATGTTTGAGTTCATTTTTTTAACAACAGAATAAAATAACAAAATTTGATGTCAGCATAACTGTTATATAAGTAGCAGATTAGGCACCTGCCTTAAGGTTATCAATCAATGATTTCTTGGCCAATTACCCAGGGCTCAGATCTCTTCCTAAAACCTGAATTATAGGAGCCAGTATTTAGCAGGGTTTTTGTATTTTTGGGGCAGTTTACTTGGCTGCATGTCAGAGGATGTGACAATCTACTGTGCCAATATAATTCATTATATAAGATTTACAATTTCAGTGCCTGCAGAACACTTTTAGTTATAAGGGAAATTTAATGGTTTTAAAAACATTTATTAATGATAATTCTTGAAGTTTATTTATATTTATTATATTATATTATATTATATATAATATATTTATTATATCAAGCACTGGGCTGTATTTTCAGCAAATAGAATTATACGTTGGAACATAATGGAGCATGTAGGACCTTTTTTTTTTTTTGTTTGTTTATTTGTGCATTTTTATAAATATTTTATTCATATTTATTTAATAAAAGTTAATTAAAGCAAAGTATTTGTTTTTAATTATGCTAAAGAAAATGGATGAGAAATCAGCATAGAAATATAAAATAACATTAGACAAGGGACCTCCGCAGATATAAGAAGCTATTGCCATCTAGTGTACAATTTATATATTACACATTGATTTTTTAAATCTATACTTTAAAGGGGAAAAAAGGGAACATTTTTTTTAGGTAATAACAATTTTGTACAGTTAGAAAAGTATACATTTGTTGTATAAATATATTTTACACTGAGGGTTAATTATTAGCACAATTGGAAGCCTTTATTCTCTGCTCTCTGTGTTTTCTTTTTTCTGTGTGCCTGCATATGTTATAGTTCTCAATATCCTATAGTTTAGGCACAAAGAAGATATCATTCTAGGTGTCTTTTCAGATTGTGAATATGTTATGTTTTGTTTTGAATTTAGCCCTTCCAACTACCTAACATTACGCAAACATTTTAGATATAGAGCAAAAAAAAAAAACAGGCAGTACAGGGATTTGACAAAAGTAACTATCTTTATCGTACAAAACCTGGAATACTAAAATAAATACACAACAACTTCCAGCAGCCTCTACATGCTATACATTAATATTCATAATAATCATAATCCTTAAATAAATAGCAGTACTATTAATAACTAATGTGTCAATTAATTGTTAGGTGCATCAAAATCCAAGGGAAATAACAAATACATTTCATCTTACATGTCCTTAGATGTGGTCCCTGAGTTAATTTTCTTTTTTTCAGCTTTTATTTTTTCATTTAATTCATAGGAAGGGTGACAGTGTTCACTCACTTTATTTTGTCCATGGAGGAACAGTATTGCCACCCTAGACAGAATGTCCTTGATTTAATAATGCTCCCCAAGGCTGGAGAGGATACACCTTCATCAGTGAACCCGGGTGATCCAGCAAACCTGGAATGGTTAAAGGCATTGAAAGCAAATGTTTTCAATCCTGGACCAGATCCATTCCAGGCTTTTTGGATCACCGACAAAAGTTTATTATCTCCAATCTTTGAAAGCTGTAATAAATCAGGCCTAATGAACCTAATAATTTAAGAGGCTACAGCTGTCCATACAAAGGTTGGAAAAGGTTTTCAATCCTGGAGCAGATTCATTCCAGGTTTGCTTGATCACCCAGGTTCTGATATCTCCAATCTTGGTCATTTTCAATTAAATATATACAGCATATATAACCAAAAATCTGGCACTCCTCAAGTCGCTGGATTTTTGAATGTCAACCTGTATATGTGAAAAAGCAATCTTTAAACATTGCATAAGCTCCTCTCTCAAACCCCTCTTAGAACTGTTCACACATCTACCTTTGTCATGAGTCATTTGTGATTATGTACTTTCTAAATAAATATGAAACTTCTAGGTCAATCCATCACTAACTGCATCACTGGGCTAGGTATCACAGGAACAGGTGATAGGACTCATGTAACATTAGGCTGTCAGTGCTCATACAAAGGATTTATTAAGAGTGTTTTAACACTTTTTGGCAGTTTCATTAAATAATGATTTTGTGTAGGAGAATGTTAATGATATTCTGTTCTGTTAATCTCATTATTCATATATATCACATCAAATGTAGAGCCATTTGCAGTGATGCTACATCGAACATTTTTCACCCTTGTATACTTTAAAACGGCAGACATTTAATTTTTATGGCTGGTAAAAACATGTTCAACATATGACACAACTAGAGTTGCACATTCATGCCTCTACAAGGAAACCTGGCAGCGAAGTGGCAGCCTGGAAGAAAACTGTCAATGGCAACTTCATAGATTTGTCCCAGACATCTGCTAACACTTCTTGTACTCATTATCTGACTTCACTTTGTACACTTTGTACTGTACAAGAACACATTTGTAAATGCACTCCAGCTACTCATGCTCATCAGACACTTCTTGCATTTTAGTATTCTTGCTGCCTTATTATAATTCATAACAAGAAACTTTAACAGTCATCACCATTCATCATAAACAGCATGAAAAAGACACTTAACCACTATGGTTCTCAAGCATATACTTGTTCGGTGTGTAATGAGTGGTTCCAGACGGTTTTGACAAAGTGTAAATTTTATCCTTGTCTGTATTGTAACTGTGACAGCAATATTTATTATGGAAATGACACTTACTTATAGTTCACTACTGTGTTATGTCAAATATAATACTGAAGAGCAGCTAAAACCATGTATAGCAGAGACAGGTTCTGTGCGTGGTTGCTGGGATATTCAAATTTATCTGGCATCATTGTTACAGGAATACTATAATGATGGTTGGGTCAATATTATTAGGTTTTTTTTTATATTTGCATTCAATTTTATTGTGCATTTAAATGATTTATTTGATAAAATTAACATTTAATACACAGATTACACAGGAAAAATGGGCATTGTATATTTTCTAGAAAAAAAGTTTATCTCTTTAATTGAAATATCAATGAGGTAGTCAGAGTCTGATGACTCATTTAGCAGTGTGTATAAATTTCATCTTGAGCTTTTGAGCTCTGTAAACAACAAAATAAACATTTATGATGATGCCAGTTCACACTTGATGTAATCCAGAGCCACTGTGATCCCGCTACCTTGGCTACACCTGTGGGATTTTGGGCATGTAATGAAATGCTGAAAAAAAAACAAAACAATTTATTGAAGCAAAACTGAAGTAAAACCATGATCAGAACCATGATCAACTGCTATTGGAACATGGTATATTGTTAAGTTCTCCCTTTTTCACATATATACCTACCTGAAAGTAACTCCTGGTGAGAAAGTGAACAACAAACATCTGTTGACACAGACAACAAACTTGCTTCTTTCAAACATTTTTTATATTCATAATATCTACTAGAACCCCTGTTCGGACATATTTCTGTAAGTTACAGGTCTACAATTTAAAAAAAAAAAAATTCATGAAAAACAGTGGATCACTTTTGGTACAGAAATCTAGACCTCAGTGTAACGCTCAGGTGGTTAATGAAAATACATTTATAAATTAGTAAATATATTTATAAATATATATTATAAGTTGTGTTTTTTTTCTGATGTGTTTCATTTGGGAAACTTTGCCCCACTTCTTGTCCCAAAGACTCAGAATTTCAGAAGAAATCTTTAAAGCATTTTGCTTTTTCTCCTGGGGGAATTGTAAAATTTTTATATTTCTAAAATCTATCCAAAAGTAAAAAAAAAAAAACTACTAGCAGGTGTAAAGGCAACATTTTTAAAAAGTATAATATATATAGATTAAAATGTAGATCAATATGTATTATTGTAATATTTTGCCCAGATTTGCACAATATGTCGTCTGCAGAGGCCTTCATGCAGTCTAATTATAAATGCAATGTAAAGAATAGTATGCAGTGTTTAAAACTAAAAAATTGTCAACATAATGTAATTTTATTTTATATTTTTAGTCAGACAACCCAGGACTATTAAAAGAAAAAGTAAGAAACAGTTGTTTGGAACATTTTTCAGCTCTTGCTGAGGCTAAATATGTGCTTCTTATATGTGTATTTGGCATATACTGTGCTTTAGGTTAATTAGAAGTAATCTATGCCTGCAGTATGTGAAAATACATTATTTGTTTGCTTTATACTATACAACCTTAAAATAGTCCTCTGGACTGGAAAAATCAGAAAATATTCCTTTTTAAAACTATTATCGTATAATGAGAAATCAAATTTATGATATATATTATATACATACCCTAGTGAATATTTGAATAAAGAATTATTATTAATATTAATATTATAAAATCTGATTTAGCTATGTTGTCATCACAAAATACAACTGTTGTATTTAATTTTTAGTCCAGAAATTTGTGTATAGCTTTTTTTCCTTTCTTTTTTTTTTTGCATTATTATATATGCTTGGGCATAACAACTTTTTAGCATTAGAGCATTTCTGCCAAGCTTCTTGAGTGATGGGGAGATTATGTTCTTTTGCATCACCCCATAGAAACAGGCTGAAATTATACATTTGCTAATTCTTGGGGCCATATTATACCTGAGCTTGTGCATGTTTTTAATTTTTTAACAAGTGCTTATGCTTATATGCATTTATAAAAGATGTTTAATGCATATTGTATTTTTGAACATTTATGGTGCATTAGAATTTGCTTTTGAAGAAGTAACAACATTCAAAAATATATTTTTTTTCTTGGTACAGATGTGCTGACAATGCTGAAAATCCCTGATACATGCTTTTTTGTGTGTTTACCATTCATTTTAATGGGCCTGCTCAATACAAAATAAAGTACAAATATATGTACTAGCAACCAGAAAACCATGTACCCATGCTGAGCATAGCTCTATACAATAATGCACACAAAAAAGTTATGTTGTCCATAGCAAGCACAAGGATGTTTGATTTAATTTTTTTAACAACAGAAAAAAATAACAAAAATTGATGTCAGCATAACTGTTATATAAGTAGCAGATTAGGCACCTGCCTTAAGGTTATCAATCAATGATTTCTTGGCCAATTACCCGGCGCTCAGATCTCTTCCTAAAACCTGAAATATAGGAGCCAGTATTTAGCAGGGTTTTTGTCACCAGAGTATGTTATCTAAGTACTTTTGGGGCAGTTTACTTGGCTGCATGTCAGAGGATGTGACAATCTACTGTGCCAATATAATTCATTATATAAGATTTACAATTTCAGTGCCTGCAGAACACTTTTAGTTATAAGGGAAATTTAATGGTTTTAAAAACATTTATTAATGATAATTCTTGAAGTTTATTTATATTTATTATATTATATTATATTATATATAATATATTTATTATATCAAGCACTGGGCTGTATTTTCAGCAAATAGAATTATACGTTGGAACATAATGGAGCATGTAGGACCTTTTTTTTTTTTGTTTGTTTATTTGTGCATTTTTATAAATATTTTATTCATATTTATTTAATAAAAGTTAATTAAAGCAAAGTATTTGTTTTTAATTATGCTAAAGAAAATGGATGAGAAATCAGCATAGAAATATAAAATAACATTAGACAAGGGACCTCCGCAGATATAAGAAGCTATTGCCATCTAGTGTACAATTTATATATTACACATTGATTTTTTAAATCTATACTTTAAAGGGGAAAAAAGGGAACATTTTTTTTAGGTAATAACAATTTTGTACAGTTAGAAAAGTATACATTTGTTGTATAAATATATTTTACACTGAGGGTTAATTATTAGCACAATTGGAAGCCTTTATTCTCTGCTCTCTGTGTTTTCTTTTTTCTGTGTGCCTGCATATGTTATAGTTCTCAATATCCTATAGTTTAGGCACAAAGAAGATATCATTCTAGGTGTCTTTTCAGATTGTGAATATGTTATGTTTTGTTTTGAATTTAGCCCTTCCAACTACCTAACATTACGCAAACATTTTAGATATAGAGCAAAAAAAAAAAACAGGCAGTACAGGGATTTGACAAAAGTAACTATCTTTATCGTACAAAACCTGGAATACTAAAATAAATACACAACAACTTCCAGCAGCCTCTACATGCTATACATTAATATTCATAATAATCATAATCCTTAAATAAATAGCAGTACTATTAATAACTAATGTGTCAATTAATTGTTAGGTGCATCAAAATCCAAGGGAAATAACAAATACATTTCATCTTACATGTCCTTAGATGTGGTCCCTGAGTTAATTTTCTTTTTTTCAGCTTTTATTTTTTCATTTAATTCATAGGAAGGGTGACAGTGTTCACTCACTTTATTTTGTCCATGGAGGAACAGTATTGCCACCCTAGACAGAATGTCCTTGATTTAATAATGCTCCCCAAGGCTGGAGAGGATACACCTTCATCAGTGAACCCGGGTGATCCAGCAAACCTGGAATGGTTAAAGGCATTGAAAGCAAATGTTTTCAATCCTGGACCAGATCCATTCCAGGCTTTTTGGATCACCGACAAAAGTTTATTATCTCCAATCTTTGAAAGCTGTAATAAATCAGGCCTAATGAACCTAATAATTTAAGAGGCTACAGCTGTCCATACAAAGGTTGGAAAAGGTTTTCAATCCTGGAGCAGATTCATTCCAGGTTTGCTTGATCACCCAGGTTCTGATATCTCCAATCTTGGTCATTTTCTATTAAATATATACAGCATATATAACCAAAAATCTGGCACTCCTCAAGTCGCTGGATTTTTGAATGTCAACCTGTATATGTGAAAAAGCAATCTTTAAACATTGCATAAGCTCCTCTCTCAAACCCCTCTTAGAACTGTTCACACATCTACCTTTGTCATGAGTCATTTGTGATTATGTACTTTCTAAATAAATATGAAACTTCTAGGTCAATCCATCACTAACTGCATCACTGGGCTAGGTATCACAGGAACAGGTGATAGGACTCATGTAACATTAGGCTGTCAGTGCTCATACAAAGGATTTATTAAGAGTGCTTTAACACTTTTTGGCAGTTTCATTAAATAATGATTTTGTGTAGGAGAATGTTAATGATATTCTGTTCTGTTAATCTCATTATTCATATATATCACATCAAATGTAGAGCCATTTGCAGTGATGCTACATCGAACATTTTTCACCCTTGTATACTTTAAAACGGCAGACATTTAATTTTTATGGCTGGTAAAAACATGTTCAACATATGACACAACTAGAGTTGCACATTCATGCCTCTACAAGGAAACCTGGCAGCGAAGTGGCAGCCTGGAAGAAAACTGTCAATGGCAACTTCATAGATTTGTCCCAGACATCTGCTAACACTTCTTGTACTCATTATCTGACTTCACTTTGTACACTTTGTACTGTACAAGAACACATTTGTAAATGCACTCCAGCTACTCATGCTCATCAGACACTTCTTGCATTTTAGTATTCTTGCTGCCTTATTATAATTCATAACAAGAAACTTTAACAGTCATCACCATTCATCATAAACAGCATGAAAAAGACACTTAACCACTATGGTTCTCAAGCATATACTTGTTCGGTGTGTAATGAGTGGTTCCAGACGGTTTTGACAAAGTGTAAATTTTATCCTTGTCTGTATTGTAACTGTGACAGCAATATTTATTATGGAAATGACACTTACTTATAGTTCACTACTGTGTTATGTCAAATATAATACTGAAGAGCAGCTAAAACCATGTATAGCAGAGACAGGTTCTGTGCGTGGTTGCTGGGATATTCAAATTTATCTGGCATCATTGTTACAGGAATACTATAATGATGGTTGGGTCAATATTATTAGGTTTTTTTTTTATATTTGCATTCAATTTTATTGTGCATTTAAATGATTTATTTGATAAAATTAACATTTAATACACAGATTACACAGGAAAAATGGGCATTGTATATTTTCTAGAAAAAAAGTTTATCTCTTTAATTGAAATATCAATGAGGTAGTCAGAGTCTGATGACTCATTTAGCAGTGTGTATAAATTTCATCTTGAGCTTTTGAGCTCTGTAAACAACAAAATAAACATTTATGATGATGCCAGTTCACACTTGATGTAATCCAGAGCCACTGTGATCCCGCTACCTTGGCTACACCTGTGGGATTTTGGGCATGTAATGAAATGCTGAAAAAAAAACAAAACAATTTATTGAAGCAAAACTGAAGTAAAACCATGATCAGAACCATGATCAACTGCTATTGGAACATGGTATATTGTTAAGTTCTCCCTTTTTCACATATATACCTACCTGAAAGTAACTCCTGGTGAGAAAGTGAACAACAAACATCTGTTGACACAGACAACAAACTTGCTTCT